>NC_092090.1:67458181-67792764 GCF_045679555.1 Salvelinus alpinus | reverse complement strand
GTGGGATTTCCAATTACCGTTCTCCTGGCAGCAGGATATTATGCTGACATATCACGATTCGGATTTGTTTTCTTCAAAATAAGAGTCCCCCTACAAAGACATGCTAAACTTTTGAAATATCGATTTTGTTTTTGCATATCAGTACAGTACAACTGTTTTTCACAGCATTGCAACCACCTTTTAAAAAAAAAATGATAATTTGACGTACTTTTATTTTTAATATTGTATTATTTATACCAGCATTTCTTTAGAAAGTTTACACCAATACTGGTATATTGAAAGCTATTGGGCTTGTTCAACATTGCAGCTGACATTGCAGGCAACTGCCGACTGACTGGTCTACAAATCACCTTCTATCATAAATAACGTCTCATTATTATTTGTAGATCAGTCAGTCAGTCACAATTTACCCATGATAAATTACGATTTTGATCCTCTCGAACACGGCCAATGTGTAGGCTAAGGGAAAATAAATACACTTTTAATAAAATATAAGTAATTGGAATTACTCAATAGAGTCTACAAACTTAAATTGGTCTATTATGCTGGGCAACGGGTTTAATAAAGAATGCTGGTGAATCCTTACTCCACCCACCCCATTCACTGCAATGCAATACACTGCATATTAATTACATATTGGCTTATAGAGAAAAAAAACGACTATGTGCCGATGTAAACGTGGATTGGGAGTACTCAGTAGGGTCTGCAGAATCTATATACACTCAATGGCCAGTTTATTGTACAAACCAATCAAGTACTGGGTCGGACCCCCTTTTGCCTCCAGAACAGCCTGAATGCTTCAGGGCATGGAAACGTTGCTCAATTGGTATCAAGGGACCTAATGTATGCCAAGAAAACATTCCCCACACCATTACACCACCAGCCTGTACCATTGACACCAGGCAGGATGGGGCCAGGGACTCATGCTGCTTACGCCAAATTCTGACTCTGCCATCGGCATGGCGCAACAGGAACCGGGATTCGTTGGACCAGGCAATGTTTTTCCACTCCTCAATTGTCCAGTGTTGGTGATCACGTGCCCACTGGAACCGCTTCGTCTTGTTTTTAGCTGATAGGAGTGGAACCCAGTGTAGTCGTCTGCTGCAATAGCCCATCCGTGACAAGGATCGATGAGTTGTGCATTCTGAGATGCAATTTTGCACCCCACTGTTGCACTGCGCCGTTATTTGCCTGTTTGGGGCCCGCCTATTAAATTGCACGATTCTTACCATTCTCCTTCGAACTCTCATCAATGAGCTGTTTTCGCCCACAGGACTGCTGCTGCCTGGATGTTTTTTGTTTGTCGCACCACTGTCGGTAAACTCTAGACACTGTCGTGCGTGAAAAGCCAAGGATGCCGGCCGTTTCTAAGATACTGGAACTGGCGTGCCTCGCACCGATGATCATACCCCGCTCAAAGTTATTAGGTCACTCGTTTTTGCCCATTCTAACATTCAATCGAACAGTAACTGAATGCCTCAATGCCTGTCTGCTTGCTTTATATAGCAAGCCACGGCCAAGTGACTCACTGTCTGTATCGAACAGTAACTGAATGCCTCAATGCCTGTCTGCTTGCTTTATATAGCAAGCCATGGCCAAGTGACTCACTGTCTGTAGGAGTGAACCATTTTCGTGAACGGGGGGTGTACCTAATAAACAAACTGGCCACTGAGTGTATGGTGTTATTTCTTGGCAGACTGAGGTCTACATACCCAGCAGCACGTTTTACTCCACCCATTCCATTGGTCCCAATGCAATACACCGTAGGCCTATTCATTTACATATAGGCTTACAGAGAAATAATTACTCTATGTGTTGACTTAAAAGTGGTGTTGGGAGTACTCAGTAGGGTCTGTAGAATCTATATACTGTATGGTGTCATTTCATGGGGCACTGAATAATACGGAGTGTTGCTGGCCTTTTACTACACCCATTCTATTGGCCACAATGCAAATCGCTGCATATGCATTACATAGTGGCTTATAGAGAAAAACTGTTCTGTGTGCCGATGTCAAAGTGGGGTTGGGATTACTCAGGGTCTGTAGAATCTATATACAGTATGGTGTTATTTCATGGGGGACTGAGGTCTAAATACCCAGCAGCACTATACATACTCGAACACATAAGGCAAAGTTTTTAGTCAAAATGAAAATGTAATGCTTTCAGAACGGCAATGAAGACAATTATTTAGAAGTAATATCTAACAGGTTAGCAGTATACAGTGAATGAATTTTACATTTGAGTCATTTAGCAGATGCTCTTATCCAGAGCGACTTACAGGGGCAATCGGGGTTAAGTGCCTTGCTCAAGGGCACATCGGCAGATTTTTCACCTAGTCAGCGCAGGGATTCAAACCAGCAACCTTTCGGTTACTGCCCCAAGGCTCTTAACCGCTAGGCTACCTGCCGTCCAGGTACAGTAGGCATAGGCAAAGGCCTATTAACTCGTTTTCAAAAAACAATAACAGAGACAAGATTATTTACAAGTTATATTGTGATGATTATCTCTCAATGTCCGCAAAGGCATTTTCTGTACAGTTTTAAATGCATTACAAGAAACACTGCTGTATTCTTAAAGCTTAAAACCTTAACATCTTTCAACTAAGTAATTTCCCCTCCGATAACTAATGTAAAACATAGTCTCGCTTGCCATTGTGACAAAGCGTATTCACATTGCGCTCTAATAAAACTGCGTTAGAGAACAAGCACACTTTAACACCACTACTATTACCGTCTGACTGTTTTCTAAAATGGGGGCACCGATAAGAAAATTCATAGTTTAGTGTCACATCCATCACAATCCCACGCATTGCCAGATACTGTAATGCCAGGTATTCTCTGAATTGGAAGTAGTGTATCCTCAAATTATTTTTCATACTGGCTTAAGGAATCCATAATATTCAGATTTAAATTAAAGCAATTATTACTACTAACTTTATGTTGCATATCTATGCCTATAACTGTCCAATGTGACTAAGTTCACAGGCACTATCACATGCTTATGCTGCATTCAAAACAACTTGGAACTGGGAACTTGGAAATCTCAGACTTTTGACTTCAGTGGATTCAAAACTACTGGGAACTCGGAAAAAACAAACTCCGACTGGGAAAAATCGATTTGAATGGTCATCCAAGATCACTGTCGTCATGATTTGACCTCGTATTTTTCCTAATTCCAAGTTGTTTTGAACGCGGCATTAAAACCCCACCAGTTGTGGGCCGTTCCAGGCTCATTTGGCATAACCTCTTTGCTGTCACAAAACAGACTCTGTAATCGCTGACTCTCAAAATACGCCGGGCATATTAACACAATTTGTTGCTTCAGATATAACTTCACCAGATCATTGTACCCGTCAATTATTCTGTCATTAAACCACTTGTTGTCACTGCTTAATATGTTATAGACTTTTGACCTCACTTTTGTGTACTGAGTAGGCTACTGCTGCACATGTAACTTATTCGTGTGCTTCTCACTTCAAAATAATTTTCTTGAAAAGAATGTCTAGGGCCCCTTTTATGTCTGGAAGTGGAACGCTAAACATTGATGTGAAGTTTGGGTCATTGTGGATTCTGTTGGTTTGACAAGTTTCACAGCTATCTTCGTGCATAGCATTAGCCAAATATTTTATCGCTAGCATATCTAAGCAAGAAAGAAGTGGGTCGACAAAATCCAGTGGATCATTTTGTTTATTTGGATACAAAGACAAAAATTATTTGTTTATCTCAGCTAAAACATGATTCAACTCTTCAGGCAGGAAACTGCTCACTGGATGCTGCACTGCTGTCTGTAATAAATTATCAAAGTTATTTATTTTGCGAGTACACTTTGCGATGAGTGTGGGTCTATATTTCCAAAATATTTTTTTACAACGTGAAGATGCAGCAAAGATTGTAGTGTTGAATTTAGCCAACAGTTCTGAATTCGATTAGAGAATTTACATATGGTTGTGATCATGTTACCATGGCAATGTTGCTCAGGTCTGGTATCAAGAATGAAAGGTTCACTGAACCCTTGTGTCACATTACCCTTCTTTATCTTATTATTCAGAGAAAACATTTTAGAATTGATATCAGGAGGCATGTGAAAGTTTTTTTTTAGAGACCCTCCAAAACCCCACCTGTTTCGTTTTGGTTGTTGGTCAGTGATTCTGCTAGTTCCTCCTTCTGTTTGTGTGGCATTTTTGGTTTTCTTGCTGGGGAACGTGACATCTACAGCACACTACTCCATAATGACAAAGGGAAAACATGTTTTTAGACATTTTTGCAAATTTATTGAAAATGAAATACAGAAATATCTCATTCACATAAGTATTCACATCCTTGAGTTAACACATGTTAGAATCACCTTCGGCAGCGATTACAGCTGTGAGTCTTTCTGGGGTAAGTCTCTAGGCACTTTGCACACCTGAATTGTACAATATTTGCACATTATTCTTTTGAAAATTCTTCAAGCTCTGTCAAATTGGTTGTTGATCATTGCTAGACAGCCATTGTCAAGTCTTGCCATAGATTTTAATGCCGATTTTTTAAAGTCAAAATTATAACTAGGCCACTCAGGAACATTCAATGTTGTCTTGGCAAGCAACTCCCGTGTATATTTGCCCTTGTGTTTTAGGTTATTGTCCTGCTGAAAGGTACATTTGTCTCCCCGTGTCTGTTAGATTGAACCAGGTTTCCTCTAGGATTTTGCCTGTGCTTAGCGCTATTCCATTTATTATTATCCCCCCAAAATTCTGTGGTCCTTTGCGATTACAAGCATACGCATAACATCATGCAGCCACCACCATTCTTAAAAATATGAAGAGTGGTACTTCGTGATGTGTTGTGTTGGATTGGATTTGCTCCAAACATAACACTTTGTATTCAGGACATAAAGTTCATTTCTTTGCCACATTTTTTGCAGTTTTACTTTAGTGCCTTATTGCTAACAGGATTCATGTTTTGGAATATTTGTAATCTGTACAGGCTTCCTCCTTTTCACTCTGTCATTTAGATTAGTATTGTGGAGAAAATAAAATGTTGTTGATCCATCCTCAGTTTTCTCCAATCACATCCATTAAACTCTTTTAAAGTCACCATTGGCCTCATGGTAAAATCCATGAGCGGTTTCCTTCCTCTCGGCAACTGAGTTAGGAAGGACGCCTGTATATTTGTTGTGCCTGGGTGTCTTGATACACCATCCAAAGTGTAATTAATAACTTAATCATGCTCAAAGGGATAATCAATGTTTTTGCCCATCTACCAATAGGTGCCCTTTGCTAGGCATTGGAAAACCTTGTTTTTGAGGGACGTTACAGATAATTGTATGTGTGGGGTACAGAGATGAGGTAGTCGTTCAAAATCATGTTAAACACCACAATTATTGCACACAGAGTGAGTCCATACAATTTATTATGTGACTTGTTAAGTACATTTTTACTCATTAACTTCTTTAGGCTTGCCATAACAAAGGGGCCGAATACTTATTGACTCAAGACATTTCAGCTTTTAATTTTTATTCATTTGTAAACATTTCGAAAAAAGAAAAAAAACGTTTTTTCTTTTCTTTGACATTATGGGGTATTGTGTGTGTAGGCCAGTGACACAAAACCTCAATCTATTTTAAATTCAGGCTGTAAGACAACAAAATGTGGGGAAAAGTCAAGGTGTATGAATACTTTCTGAAGGCACTGTAAAGTATGTCTCTTTGGTAGGCTATGTACAAAGTATGTATTTTAACTATACATCCCGTTATTTATCCCCTGAATACAAATGTTTTGTTTTGAAGGTTTCCTCACGGATATCTGTGTTTTTCTTGTTTAGCAGTACTTTTATATACGTTGATGAAAATCTCTTTAAATCTCGTGTGAGAAAGTCAGACCAAATAGGAATTAGACCAAAATAGACCAAATAGGAATTACCAGAAGAAAGTTTAAAAAAAGCTTGTCTAACAGTTTTTATGAACAGTACAGGTTTCTCTCAGTGCATTGTGCTCTATCAATGCGTTCAAAGGTTTGTTTCCGTATTTTGTCAAAGCATTCAAAGAAAGGAGAGTTTACTTTTTCACTATATACTGTACAGTGAACTCCAGAAGTATTGGGACAGTGACACATTTTTTGTTTTGACTTGAAATTATATGATGACTGCGGTTAAAGTGCAGACTGTCAGCTTTAATATTAGGGTATTTTCATCTATATCGGGTGAACCGTTGAGAAATTACAGCACTTTTTGTACATAGTCCCCCCGTTTTAGGGGACCAAACGTATTGGGACAAATTCACTTGGGTATTAAAGTAGTAAAAGGTTTTGGGTCCCATATTCATAGCACGCCACGACTACATCAAGCTTGTGACTACAAATTTGTTGAATGCATTTGCTTTGTGTTTTGGTTGTGTTTCAGATTGTTTTGTGCCCAATAAAAATGAATGGTAAATCATGTATTGTGTCATTTTGGAGTCACTTTTATTGTAAATAAGAATAGGATATGTTTCTAAACAATTCTACATTAATGTGGATGCTACTATGATTACAGATAATCCTGAATGAATCATGAATATGTGAGAAAGTTAGACACGCAAACATACCCCTCACCATTACAATAACAGGGGAGGTTAGCATTTTTTTGTTGTTGAGGGGGGTATTATATTCATTATTCACGATTAATTCAGGATTATCCATAATCATGGTAGAATCCACATGACTGTAGAAGTGTTTAGAAACATTATAAGCAAATACTTAACTTTTTACTTCAGAAATAAGTGAATTTGTCCCAATACTTTTGGTCCCCTAAAATGCGGGGACTATGTACAAGAACGGTTCACCTGATATGGATGAAAATACCCTCAAAATAAGTCTGTACTTTAAATCTCTTAGTCATTGTATCACCTCAATGTGCTTGGAGTACAGAGCCAAAATAGTAACACATTTGTCACTGTCCCAATAGTTTTGGCGTTCACTGTATATCACCTTCAAATTCATCAGCAAATGGTGTTCATCAATGGATTTTCTGGGTCAGTTTTTAGGTCTAATGTTTGTGTTAGTTTCTTGATTTTGTTAATAGAGCTGCTTACTAATGTGGAATTATGTCTGCTACCAAGAACAATGCAAACATCAACAATGTCACAAATGTCAGCAAGATTTGTGGAATTCATGCCCATCCGGTACCTGTATTCCTTCTTACTGTACTCTTGTCTACAGAGTTGACCAGCTTGTTGCATTAAATTACTTTTACATACTGGTATGACACAGAAATCTAGATGTTATGGAGTAGCCTCTCCTTTCACTATTTTCAAACTTTGTCTCAAATACTCGTCTACCCATTGAAGACAAGATAGAAGTGGGTCGATGAAATCCAGTGGATGATTTTGTTTATTTGCATACAGAGGTTAAAATTATTTTTGTATCTGTCAGCTAAAACACGATTCAACTCTTCAGGCAGCAAAGTGCTCCCTGGATGCAGCAATGTAGCAGTGCTATGGACCTATCACTATCATTCATTTGTACAGGTACTATGTTGCTGCCACACATATCCCTTTCTTTATTCTATACTGCATTTGGTAACTGCTCTATTGCTCTCTGGGTATGCTCCTCACTAATCATAAATGTAACTGGAACGGAAACATTGGATTATGTTACTACAATCTCATTGTATAATAGCCTCTTTTAAAAAAATAAATGATTTTAGACTTGGGTGGCATCCAGGGGCATCCCAAGTTATCCACCTTGCAATATGTTGAAATGCGGACTTTTATTTTTGAAGGTTTCCTCATTACCATAGTAAAGTGACATCGTTAGTGCTGCTAGCAGAAAAGTAGTGGATTTCCAAGCTTTTGGAGCGCTGTATTTTCTGCCTGTCTATATTTGGATCTGTGTGCGTTTAACGGTAGTAAATACGGATTGGCTGAATCGTTCATTATAGATATTGCAGACTGGATCTTGACATATGTATCCTATCTCCAATTGGAATAAATAATTGAGGAATGTGGAAATTACAGAATGCCCAACAGCGTTGGAAAGAGATTTAAACCCACCAAATACATCCCGGTATCTACTGCTGCCACTCTTCTTGTGGGATCCACCACCTTATTCTTCGTTTTTACGTAAGTTTTAATTGTTTAGTAAGTCTTATAGGCTATCCTTCTGGTAATGCCTTACACACAATAAAGAGTTTCCTATTCGGATCAGTAGCATAGGTCCGACGATATGGTGGTAACCAATGACTATTGCTGTTAGAAGTTTTTGTTGCAGGATTTTAGACCGCTTTTCCGGGTCGGACCTTTATGCTATTATGAATGGTTTTATAAATGTGGACTGTGCACTGCATTGCCTACAGCTATTATTGATCTTCGACTCGTTTTGGTAGTCTTGTTAGGCTGGGTGTGTCGAAGCATTATGGCAGAAACTTCTATATTACATTTACTTTATATTTGTTTTCCAAATGCATTTTTTTCTAGAATAAACTTCATAGTTGGACAGCCAACTCAAGCTTGAAGTAGTCTAGGAGGTAGGCAGATAGCGGCTATAGGTTACGGTGTAGCCGTAGGCCGCCATACTTGCCAGTTAGTTGCCCCGTCTTTAGTTCTTCAGGCACAGCAAACAAGTAACACAGCGGTGAATTGTTATATCGTTGCAACTGGTAGGCTACTTTGAATATGGGTGTGTCCAATATTGATTAGAAATGCTGATTCGCCCTCGGTACCTACATCAAAGTGCTTCATGTATAACGGGCAAGTGCATATGTGCGCTCTGAAGATTTTAGTGGTTAGAGCTCTACCACTGCACCTTCATTATGGAAATGTGTGTGGTTTACAGCGAGTGATGTTTTTCTGAAGGTTATTTTTTCCACCCAGATTCGTTTTTTTTACATATCCATTTTCCCATGGTTATTTATTGCATTCCTGATTGACCCTGTGATCTACTTTCAAGTGCATCATTTATTGACATATAGGCGGACAATCTGATTGTAAACTTTCAAGTACAGCCTAGGCCTGCTGTACATTTGAATCTGCACTTAGAGTCTATTTGCTTATGGGGACTAGTGGTTTGACTGAACTGGTATGATCTCATGGTTCAGCTGTCAGAGATTTGAGCACTAAATGCATTAGGGCATTGCATGAATGGATAGGCCTATAGGCTTAGGCCACTGTATGATATTCATATTTAAACACATGTAAAGGAAGAGAGGCTATAGGCGTAGCCCCAGAGAGAGTGGGAGAGATAGAGATATGCCGGTGGCATGCTACGACACCAACATCTATTTCTTTACTCTTGTCAGATAGGCTACTGCATCTGCTATAGAGATATACAATGTAGGTGTGCAGAAGGAGGCTAATTCGTTATTTTTCGATCAGAATATTTTTGATAAAGATAAGCATTATATTGTTAGACCATAGGAGGAGCTAGGCTACCTGGGGCGGCAGGTTAGAGTGTTGGACTAGTAACCGAAAGGTTGCAAGATCGAATCCCCGAGCTGACAAGGTAAAAATCTGTCGTTCTTTCCCTGAACAAGGCAGTTACTAGACTGTCATTGAAAATAAGAATTTTTTCTTTTTTTAAATTTAAATTTAAATTATTATTTTTTTAATATGTTTTTTTACCCCTTTTTCTCCCCAATTTTCGTGGTATCCAATCTTGTCTCATCGCTACAACTCCCGTACGGACTCGGGAGAAAGCCATGCGTCCTCCGAAACACAACCCAACCAAGCCGCACTGCTTCTTAACACAGGGCGCCTCCAACCCGGAAGCCAGCCGCACCAATGTGTCGGAGGAAACTTGTGCATGTAATTATTAACAGACAAATCAAAAATCATCTCTCTTTAAAAAAACAACAACAGCAACCCAAACAACAGCAACACAAAGTGTAAATGTGTCACGTATACTCCCTCTCCGGCCTCTAGGTCCCCAGGCTGCTGATTATTATGCACACCTGTCACCATCGTCAAGCACACCAGCGCCTCATGACACTCACCTGGACTCCATCAACTCCTTGATTACCTTCCCTATATCTGTCACTCTCCTTGGTTCTTTCCTCAGGTGTTATTGACTCTGTTTTCATGTCAGTGTGTTGTTTGTGTTCCTTGTTTTCTGTGCTGTTTATTTATTAAACACTCACTTCCTGTACTTGCTTCCAAACTCTCAGCGCACATCGTTACAAAATGTTTGCAAACTTTGCCCAGACTGAGCTATTCAGGACAGTATAGGCTAGAGGAAGTCTGAGTGTGTAGCATGGCTTTTGTACTGGGGGTTAATGGTTTCGATCAAAGGAAACATATGAAGTTGGCTTTCCCTGTTGCCCAGCTATCTAGATTGTAGCGTCAACAACCACTCCAGTTCTAAATGGGTTCCTCCCTGGCTGTAAGAGGCTTTGCATAGACACATAGTAAGACAAAGTGGTAGTCTAATGGTGTAGTCCTGATGTGCTTGTGTGCTTTGGTACCACAGTAGCTGATACAGGGCAGCAGGAAGCTAGTCTCAGGTCCCTCTCCAATCTTCCAGACCTCTTGGTTTTACTGCCCAGCTTCTCTATTGCAGCAGGGGTTCCAGTCAAGCTGTGGTCAGGGCTAGATAGATGGGCCAAACATTGACCCCCAACAGATGGGTAGAGAGGGTAAGGATTAGGATTTTACCCCGTTCCTCTGCTCTTTGATTCCCCATGCAGCTAAACGTCCATAGGATTGGGTTGTGTATAATGGAACCCCCTGGGGTAGAATTACTGTGCATATCCACTCTAACATTGATGGGGGGAACATATGCTACACAATACACCACAATGCTCCTCAATGCACCACAACATTCCACAATACACCACAATGCTCCTCAGTACACCACAATGCTCCTCAATACACCACAATGCTCCTCAATACACCACAATGCTCCTCAATGCACCACAATGCTCCTCAATGCACCACAACATTCCGCAATGCACCACAACATTCCGCAATGCACCACAACATTCCACAATGCACCCCAACACAACAAAACAAACCACAGTAGATCCAATAGATGAAGCCACACATGTGCTGTGTTTAGAGAGCTGTGAGACAGCAACCTATGTGAGTCATTGTGGACCAAGTGATTGCCAGGTCTCCACACTAGTGTCATATCAGGCATGGAGGAAGAGGCACTGTGTGAATAGTATGAGTGCCAGCTGAGTGCTGGCACAGTGTTACTGTTACTGCTGTGCCTGGCGTCTCTGTCAGTGGATTTACAGTATGTCTGTCCTTCACGACCACAATATCATTCACTCATTCACGTAAGGCTCATAATGCCATGTGACCAAGGTCCCCTGATTCCTCTACACAGGTCCAGCTTCTGGTGTTTCTGCAGAAACAAGAGGTGGTATAACATTGGACTGTTTGCTGATGTAAACAAACAAGCACTTTGTAAAGGCTTTCCACATGCTCTATACATTTGCTACCTGCCATTGAGAAAAATGCAGAGGCTTACTGTTATCATTTCCTGTCAATACCAATATCCCACATTTAAGAAGGGGTGAGAAGGATTTCTGGAAACTATCAATTGACTATGCGGCAGTTGTTATGGCAATAAATTACAGAAGAGGTTGCTGTTTGTGTTTAGAGCCAAACTATCTCCCAGAGATTCATGTACGTACAGCTTGGCATGAGAGCCGGAGCAAAGTGGACAGAGAGAAATCTAATCTTAAACTTCCACATCTGTTTCCTCATTTACAACATATTCATTTAAATGAGACGCTCGGTGCAGTAGGCTTTTCCTCTTGAACCACTATTGTTCTGATGGTAGGTGCAATCAGGCGCTATGTTCGTTCCGATGTCCATACTAGCACACCACGTAGAATGCACAATTCATTGCTTCATTCTAACCAGTATGCTAGTTTGGACATTGCAGCAAAGATTGGCTAATGTCTCACAGTTCTTTTCATGTGTATAACAATGTATTAGGATATCATAGAGTGGACTGGGGGTATCGTTAATCTCATATTTACTCACCCCAACATGATGGTGTGGTAGTGGTGAGGGATGGATTAATGCCTAGCATCCAGGGATAAGTGCTAGATGTGCCCACTGGCTGTGGTGTTTTAAAACATTGTGGTAATCTCTTCTCTACCACATTAATTGAACTTTTAGGAGAGTAATTAAATGTGCATCCCCCATTGATCTTAATCCACATCCGGACTGTGGCGACGTCCCAAATAGCCCTCTTTTTTTTCATACATAGTGCACTACTTTCGACTAGAACCCTGTAGGCCCTGGTCAAAAGTAGTGCACTGGGGAATAGGGTGCCATTTGGGACACACATTGGGTGTGATTATGCAGCTGCTGCTGTCCTCTCTTTATTTGGTGGTTCTGTATCACTGATGCTATCTTATTCATTGGTGCCTTTCAGTACTGTGTGTTAGATACCATTAGAGCCTAGTCATCCTCCAATCCCCACTTCCCTTTGCTAATGTGTTTGATTGTAAGGGCTCTGTGAATTTGATGTTAGTTTAATCATTTGTTAATCTACATTGATTGTTTTGATATAGGTGATATAGTATTGACATAGTGATATTTGATAATGGTGATATCAGAAGGGTTTGTTTGATATGGTGGATATAAATCTGATTAGGTTATGTCATTAAGGTTGTCTTTCTGGTTTGCTAAATCGCTATGATCATGTTGTTTGTGTCGATTCCAATGTTCGATCCTCTATATTAGGATATCAGTAGTTCAGATTCTCTCCCTCCCTCCTTCCATCCCCTACAGCGATTCTATCCTGTCACCACCCTACTTAGTTTGTAAATGCTTCTGCCTGCATTGTGAAAAGAGGGGTATTATGGACTATTCAGAGCTCTCCTTCTTCATGCAGAGATAAAGATAATGAGATAATAGGTTTGGTATATTTCTGCCGATGACACCTGGACCCTTGTCTGATGGGTAGTGCTGAGCAATTAGTACTTTTTATTTAAAAAATAATCAGTTTTCGATGTTGGTTTTGATCATTTTTGTAACATTAAATACACTATACATTATGTGGGTTGAATGCTTGTAACACAGAATCAAACAATTAATACAAGTCCCATGATGGTAGTGACTGCCCATTACTGCTTATCACTTATTAACCATCATTTATTCACATTACTTTACTTTAATAACATCTTTCAGTTGTTGTGTATATTACATTAGTTTTATTTGATGACTTTATTATTTCATTCCAAGTCATCATCGCATCTCCATTGAGCTGCTGCCTATGTTGTCTGACAAAAATCACACTTTTGTAGTTCTACATCTTAAATAAGGCATACTTTTATGACTGCTGAATACCAACTATCAATCACTTAGATCATGTATTTTCAGGTAGAGATACCTAGCGAAGCTCACGATTGCTCATTCTTCTCTCTTCAGTAGCAGGCATAAAAGAAACACAGACCGGACAAGTAGATGGCCAATGGATTATGGTCATTGTAGGGAATTACTATGTTTTATGCGCTAAACTATGTAGAGTATTGGCCTGTTGGAAACTACAAATCCCTAATACATCGCACAGTTCAGGCCGAATCTGATTTATTTCTAGAGAAACTGTGTGATGTGTGCATTGAGTTCACAGAAGAAGGAACAACGAACAAAATGAAATTCAAATAATTGAACCAACGTCAAGGATAGGATAGGGAACGCTTTAGTTTTCTGTGTCATATAGAGGATAGATGCTGATTATCTCACTGAAAACAACAAGGCCAAAATAGGCATTCACAGCCTAAAGTGATTCATAAAAATCGCTGCACAACTGTCTGATCGCTGGTTTTCAGGGGGACAAATGGAGCTTTTGGTATTACTGAGGATAAGGCCTTTACCAGGACTGGGGATGCTATGTTTAAAAATAATAATAATATGAGCAGCTACTTTAGGTCAAGGAGAGATCTTGTAGATGAATTCATTTGGTTGCAGGGTTGTGCTGGTGTCACTCTCAAAGGGCTCCTTGCAGTTATGTACTGTATAACATCATGATCAAGGAAGGGATGACTACTCCCTTCCCTTTCAATAAAATTTAAAATAATAGTTTTAATTGTGTGTACTGCATTATTTATCATGAGTGTAGGCTCCCTTGTGGATCTTATGACTGCGTGGTAATTTATTTGAGACTTCAACCCCACTCTTTTGCACTACACTATTTCTTTCTATTACAGTAAAAAAAAATGTACCAGGAACTTATAAACATGTCTGTAGGCTACAACATGTCTGTACTTTGAAAGGAAAAGTCTAGTTGCTTGATGGCTTAGGGACCAAACCTAAATCTTGAAATTGAATATTAATCATGAAACCAAACTATATAATGTTGAACATAATGTAGCCTCTCATAAGATAGGATGAACTGTAATTCCTCATTATCAAATGTCTTGGGGCTGAATACACTCATCCCATTTGGCAGCATACACAGAAACCATAGAGTTCCATTCTAGGTAAAGGTTTACATAACCCCTGTACCACTGACCGTTCCCCTCCGCAATCTATCTACTGTAGATCTGTTCTGTTTCCACTTTCCCATGTTCTGTATGGGTAATGTATGGTTTAATAGTATGTATGGTTACACTGACATACACTTGCTATGTATCGTTAATATATGGTGTAATGCTATGTATGAGTAATGTATGGTTTAATGCTATGTATGAGTAATGTATGGTTTAATTCTGTGTATGAGTAATGTATGGTTTAATACTATGTATTAGTAATGTGTGATTTAATGCTATGTATGGGTAATATATGCTTTAATGCTATGTATGGGTTACACTGACATACATTTGCTATGTATGGGTTGTGTATGGACTCCACTGACCATAATTGAGGGATTCAATTCAACACAAAAGGATGACGGTGGTATCTTGAGTCTCAGATTCAACTGCTGACATTTTCTTTTAAATCGTTTTGAACAAAGTTTCTATGAGGTAGGCCTGTAACTTAATTTAATGTACAGTGCCTTCAAAAACTATTCATACCCCTTGACACATTTTGTTGTGTTACAGCCTGCATTTAGAATTGATCACATTTAGGTTTTTTGGTCACTGGCCAGAGAACACCCCATAATGTCAAAGTGGAATCATGTTTTTCGGAATGTTTACAAATTAATAAAAAATGAAAAATGTCTTGAGTGAATAAGCATTCAACCCCTTTGTTATGGCAAGCCTAAATAAATTCAGGAGTAAAAAATGTGCTTAACAAGTCACATAAGTTGCATGGACTCAATCTGCGTGCAATAATAGTGTTTTTTGAATGACTCCAGGTACCCCACACATAAAATGATCTGTAAGGTCCCTCAGTCGAGCAGTGAATTTCAAACACAGATTCAACCACAAAGACCAGGGAGGTTTTCCAATGCTTTGCAAAGAAGGGCACCTATTGGTAGAAAAACAGACATTGAATGTCTCTTTGAGCATAGTGAAGTTATTAATTACCCTTTTAAATGGTGTATCTATACACCCAGTCACTACAAAGTACAGGCGTCCTTCCTAACTCGGTTGCTGGAGTGGAAGGAAACCGCTCAGGGATTTCACCATGAGGCCAATGGTGACTTTAAAACAGTTACTGGCTGTCATAAAACAGTTTAATGGCTGTGATAGGAGAAAACTGAGGATGGCTCAACAGCATTGTAGTTACTCCACAATACTAACCTAATTAACAGAGTGAGAAGGAAGCCTGTACAGAATCAAAAATATTCCCAATCATGCATTCTGTTTGCAACAAGGCACTAAAGTAATACTGCCCAAAAATTGTCCTGAATTCAAAGTGTTATGTTTGGGGCAAATCCAATACAACACATTACTGTGTACAACTCTCCATATTTCCAAGCATAGTGGTGGCTGTATCATGTTATGAGTATGCTTTTAATTGTTAAGGACTGGGGGAGTTTTTCAGGTTCAGTCTGCTTTCCACCAGAGATGAATTCGCCTTTCAGCAGGACAGTAACCTGGCCAAATCTACACTGAAGTTGCTTACCAAGAAGATAGTGAATGTGACCAAGTTACAGTTTTGACCTAAATCTGCTTGAAAATCTATGACAAGACCTGAAAATGGTTGTCTAGCAATGATCCACAGCCAATCTGACAGAGCCTGAAGAATTGTGAAAAGAATAATCGGCAAATGTTGAACAATCCAAGTGTGGAAAGCTCTTAGAGACTTACCCAGAAAGACTCACAGCTGTACTCACTACCTAAGGTGATTCTAACATGTATTGACTCAGGGGGTTGAATACTTATCTAATCAGGATACTGTATATTAGTGTTTAATTTTTCATGATTTTCTTTACAAATGTTATAATTTTTCTTCCACTGACATTACAGATTATTGTGTGTAGATCGCTAACATAAAATTACAATTAAATACATTTTAATCCCACTTTGTAACACAACAAAATGTGTAAAAAGTCAAGGGCTGTGAATACTTTCTGAAGGCACTGTATATTTTATTTGATACCATCTAGGGTAGATTATTGTGTACTGTGTTGTTTTGTTTGGGTCTGTAGTGAAACTGACAAACATAAAGAACACTGAAAGCCTGTTGAAGGTAGAGAAATGGCACCATTACAACAAAACGCCAAATACTTATTTCAAACAATAGACAGTGTGGTGACTCACTCTCTGTCTCCCCGATGGGGGTTTACACATTCACACTCCACGATGGATACGTTTAAATCTGGCTTTCATTGCTCCTATATTTTTTGCCGCAGGCTAAGTGACAGTAATGAGATCAAATGTATAATTCAGGCCCGAAGTTTTGATATAATAAAAAGGAACGCTCACCAAGGGAATCCCAAATGACACTGTTAACATTTTTATTAACCCATAATGGAGTTATCCCCCAGCCTCCCCCTGTCTTCCTGCCTCACCTTCTCTTAAGGCATCAGCATGCTTCAGTCCGGCTGGCAGATAGCCAAAGTCGGCTAGGCGAACCGAATACGCTCGCAATACTTTAGCTTGAAAAATGAGAAAGAAACGGCAATAGTACTGTTTGTCCATTTAGAGATATTGATCTGAATTAATCTAAGATAACTCAAGAAACATGTTATTGATTTTGCCGTTTTTGCCGTGGAGATCTTAGTCACGCAATTTTACATCTGACTAAGATGTTTGGTGCAGTATTTCTAAATGAAAAAATGTGCATGAAAACGAGTCGTCTCTCAGTGAATGACAACAAAGACTTTACTGAAGAATCCCTACTGTTGACCAATCACAGACTAAGGGGCGTAGACTTCGGCTACAGACTTCAGCTTGCCTCAAGAAAAAAGGTTGTGTGCCTGAACAACCGAAAAAAAGACTTACCAAAGTCCAAAACAAAAAAGACATCACAAAATGTCTTCATAATATATGCATAAACTCTTCCAAGCTGTTTCGTCTGGGAAGCATGCGGACGCCTTTACACTCTCTTACAAGGAGGGTAATATTCCAGTCATTATCTGCCATGGCAGGGTACAGCTATAAATCAGATCCCTGTCCTCTCCTTCATAACCATGGCTTGTCCAGCTGTTGATTCCCCTCAGATAAATGTGTTGGACCAGCCACTTCTTCATACCGCATCACTGGACCCAACCAGCCACACGGACAAGCATGCCTTACGTCTTCACCCTACATTGGTATTGACAAGTGAATGAGGCGGGCAAATAAAAGCCTGGGTCATCTAATCTGATTCCATCCTAGCCTCCTGTCACTCCCTCACAACTAGGTTAAGATCATGCTTCCCTGGTCGTGTCTGGCATCCTGAGTGAACAAAGCAGCCTCTTCCTGCCTGGAAAACCACAGCCTCATACCAACGCACAGCCTGCCCTCCACAACAATAACCACGGCCATGCACAGGTTGTTATTAAAATGAATGCAATTTATGATTCATAGCTGTGGCAGGCAGGCCTTTGAAATGGACCGTTTATGTGGTTGGCTGTGTGTAAGGGGGTGTAATGAGGGAAAAGGTTCTGTAATCCTGTGTCTGACAAAGTGCTTTGCTTTGACAGCACTGGGATGTATAACTGTTGCTGATTGGATAGCAGCAGAGCTTTACGTGTATCATTTTAGATTTTCATTTGATCTGAATTGTTATTGTTTTGAACTGTTAAATAGGTTTTGATCTGAGCCTTATTGGACTTTGAAATGATTTGATGGCTCACTGATTTGCTTCTGTTCCATTTCTAGGGGGGTTCTTTTATTTTGTCATAATCCTTTATGCGTCTCGAGTCTAGGGAGAGCGATTTTCTGCCTTCGAAGTTTGAAACTCATTGCTGCCTCAGAACTTTTCTTAAATGTCTTTCAATTTGCCGTCAAACTTTTTCTGAGCTTGGCTTGCCAAAATTATATTGTACCCTGTGATGCCATGGCTTGGCTAAATGGAACCATCTGTATGTAGTCAGAGCAGCTCAATGTAGCAATGTTTGCAGAAAGGGAAGTGAGGTGCTTGGGACTGGGAGTACAGGGTGTCTGTTCCCCCCCCCCCCTACTGCCCACCTTCCACCCCAGTGAGGGAGGCTGGTGGTGGAAACTACTCCTCCTGAGAACATGTGGGAATGATTTAGACCTTCAGCCGCTCTCTCCCTGGGCGTCTCCACCCTGTTCCCCCCCTCTCTTCTCCGTTTTGGCAGGGGGGGAGGCCATCACCGACCGGGAATAAGTTGAAACAGAGCTCTGCCTCTGACACCTCGTGCTACAGAGACAGAAAGAAGACCTGGAGTCCAGCTGCGTCTGCCTCCGAGTTAGAAAAGGAGACGTGTGTAGTTAGAGGAGTGTAGCCTACATCTCAAGACTACTCCAGAGAGCCATAGACACACACACAGGGAGAAAGAGATGGACAGGCCGATCGAGTGGGGTGTTATGAGCGTGTTGCCTTTTCATATCTTTGGCCATTTTCATGCAAGTCCATGGTTTGAAGGCCCCAGAGATGGGCACATCAATAAGAGTTGCGGTGCTCACTCATCTGTAACGAGCAGAGTGACATAAATGTGAGTGGTCTTGAGGCTTTGAAGCCAGAGATCCAAGGGCCAGACTCTCCACTCCAGGCTTTCTGTTTAGCTTTGGACTTGGCCTTTGTAGTAGTACTGAGGAGCTCTTATACTTTCCCATAGCTTTAGCCAGACAGACCTTAGACGGGTTACGAATGGAAAGATCAAATATCGAGTCTACATTCTGTATTAAAATGCACAAGAAATGACCTGCCTAATATTACCTACACTGAGATTGAGATGTTGTCTGTCCACTCCATACACACTCACAGAATAGATATATTAGCGCCATTGATGATTGTTTAAAGGACCTGTTATTATTTTGAAGCTTTTTTTTTGCAGAGTGAAAGATGCCCTTGCACTGTGCAAACCTGCTTGGAGGATTTCATTTTAAAGTGCTCCTGTGGAAGGAATTCTCATTCTCTCCCTGTTTTGTCTCTCTGCCTAGTGCGAACAGGGGTCGAACCTTATTATTACCAGGAGATTATGATGAACCTGTGGGTCAGGCTAATGGGATAGAGAATCCATGTGATCAAATGTTTATGATATTGGATCTTTGTTTAATAGATTCTTTAAAGACTTCTCATTGACACGCTGGTTCTCTGTGCCCTTAATGTGGCTTCCGTAGTCTCCTCGTGAGATAAGTAAGACGTGTAGCTCTCTCTGTGTGACTCGTCAGTATTCATCACTCTCTGTGTGACTCGTCAGTATTCACCACTCTCTGTGTGACTCGTCAGTATTCATCACTCTCTGTGTGACTCGTCAGTATTTACCACTCTCTGTGTGACTCGTCAGTATTTACCACTCTCTGTGTGACTCGTCAGTATTTACCACTCTCTGTATGACTCGTCAGTATTCATCACTCTCTGTGTGACTCGTCAGTATTCATCACTCTCTGTGGCCGGCTTTAGAACGGAAGCACACCCAGCTGAGAGCAGAAGACACTGGAAAAGATTACACTACGTCTGTGTCCCAAATGACATCCCATTCCCTATAGTGAGCCCTATGGGCCCTACGTGCCCTGGTCAGAAGTATTGCAGTACATAGGGAATAGTGTTTCATTTGGGCTGTTATAGTCTGCAGTGAATGAGTGCTGAAACAGCAGTCTGCATTCATCTATTTGTTTCCTACCTGACTTAGTTTGAATAGACTGGGTGCAATGCGAGATCCCCATGCAAATGCATGATTTGACTGTGAAGACCTGAGTTGAAGGAGCACTCATTATTCTTACCTGAAAATACCTTGTGGTTTTTTGCTGGGTTTATTTATTATCTAACCCTATGATAACAGGAATATTATTTTCAGTGAAATCAGTAACAGTTTACTATAATCTGGACTCAATTTACAGTAGTTGACTCTTATGCAAAGTCTTTGGTGACCAGACAATGCTTATAATACTGCAGTACACTGTAATTGGTGACCAAATTGATTCTCCTCAGTTTAAGCTGAAAACGGCTAGTGGGCTGCATGTTGAGTGGTGCCGCCCGCCAAGCGGGACTATAATCTGTTTCTAATTTGACAGCAGTTCTAATGGTTTTTAGAGCCTGAATGATACTGTATTAACCCCCAATTACAGCATACAAAATGTTATTTTTATTTAAACTCCAGTGTCAGTCATGATTAATAGAAATACTAAAGTTGTGTTTTTAATAGAGGAAGTTTTGTGAGAGGTCGTTGGCCAGCCGATTTTACAGAAACTTTAGTCTAAAACTTTTTTTTATTAAACTCCCCTCGTGGTAAAATGTCCAGACAATGCTTAGCCATGGATTTCCTTCTGGGGGAAATGTTTTCCTTAGCTGGGTGAAGCTGTATAGAATTCTCTAGAATCTGAATTGTATCCCAGCACAACCCATGGCCGGGGAGCCGTTATTCCGAAACTGTGACACTTCTCAACAGAAAGAACAGGAAATTATGTTGTGAGCTAGTATTTTATTTTATTTTACTGCATTTGTGTCAGTTCCTGTATGAAATGATAGTACTCATACTCCATCTCATCTACCATTATTGACTCACTGACGACATGCCTAATTGGTTAGTAATAACTATTTACTCATTAATGTGTTAGGGCTCGGTTTATTCCAGCCATTAATTATTATCTAGTTGATGCAGGGGCTTTCTGATAGTGTGTGTTTGGAAGTCTGCAGATATCTGCCCTGCTTTGTGTTTTCAGGATGGGCGGAATGGTCTAGAGAGGAGTCTATCAGTTCTGTTTTATCTCATCTAGACCAAGGATGTTTTCTGTTTGTCCTGCTACTTCTCTCTCTGTGTGACCTCACTAAAATAACACATCTGGCCAGGGCATGGGGATGGGCTGTGCTGTGCTGGAACTTGTCTGTCAGTTTTGCAAGTGGCAGAGTCTGCCTCCACTTCCTATTTTGTCAGCCCTGTGGTGTAGGGGGCTGTGAATGGTGTCTGTCAGTCTGTATCCTGACACACCAGCTGCACTACAAAGTCCAGACTGTAGGCTACCATACTGAGGGATGGGAGCTAAGTTAGCCACTGAATTAATAGAATGCTTGTATCGCTGTCTTGGTCATCATGGTTGGTTTCGATGCTAATTCTGTGACTGTGATCATTGTAGGCGAACAGAAAAGGAGCCACGGGGCCACAGCCAGCAAGTGTTATTTGTCCCTGCCCATCTGTGGCTTGTTCCCCATGTGCATTCTCAGCAGTAGGGTAATTTTCGAAAGTCCTGATTTAAACGCTGTGTCAATTAGTGAGTCTGCCAAAGCCAGCTGGTCTCATAGAACGGTTTTAAACAGAATGATTTTAGTGTAGAATAGTTTTAGCATAGAATTGTTCCCATCGAACGATCACCATCCAAACGAACCATCATCCACACCCCCACTAACCCCCTAACACAGCACTGGGTCTCAGCGTAAATAGCCCACAACGAGAGGGGAGGGTATGGCAGGCCAGTGTATCCAGTATGAATCACAACTTTATTCACTGGGGCTGAGGGTGCTATGGATCCTCTTCTCTCAATGCCCCTTGCAACCATACATCTCAGAGAGGTGTGCAGGATTTAGAAGGAAGGAGTGTAGATGAAGATCAAGATACCTTGGGAATGCCTGCATTCATGTGTTTCATTGAGTGCAGCTGCAGTGCTGTGCTGTGTTAAGCCACTGCCATGGCTGTGAGTTTGCATCGAAAGCAGCGCTTACCCATGGACTGAGTAGACATTCAAGTGGATGGCCAATATTTGTTCAGTGTCTCTCTCACTGCCTTTCATCCTCTATATTTCTATATCAGGCTCGCTCTCCTGCTCTCTTTCACACATGCCTAAAACAATCTGCTTTACCCTGTCCCTTTACATTATACATATCACACTTAAAGCATTTACACGGGCATGTACAGCATAATTACAGTGTAGTTGCAGTGTAGTACTTCTGATACCTGTGGTTTGTGTAATTGCACATTTAATACATACATGTCATACCACTTAGTAGAAAGTGAGACCACACCACATGCGTATGTCAAATAGGTTATTGTAGTAAACATTCTGCAAGTATGCAAGACTAGCCCTGTCTTCATCTCATACCGTGTCAGTGCTTTGTGTGTCGGTTAGTGTCAGCTCGCATTCCTCAGAGTGAGCAGAGCCTCTCCTGGAATTGACTTGTAATCTCCATGAGATATCCAGCTAGCATGGTCTGAATGAATCAGAGGGACGCTTCAGTCATGTTGAGTTTATCTTGGCTGGGACGAGAGGCTGCGGGTATGTAGGTCGCATCCCGAATGGCACCCTATATTCCCTATATAGTGCACTACTTTTTACCAGAGCTCTATGGAACCTGGTCAAAAGTAGTGTGTACAAAATAGGGAATAGGTTTCTATTTTGGACCAGCCCTACTATCATTGTGCTGCCTGCTGGAGCACTTCAGATAGGATGAGTAGTAAGTACTACTCTCTCTCCTCTCAAATGGATTCTCCATCTAAATAGAAGCATTGTACATTGTGTTTGAGAGGGAAGAAACAATTTGTTCCCTCTGGCTTTCCCTGATGCTTCGCTGTAAAAGAAAGAGGTTAGGTCTTAGCTGTGCCTTTTTCAGGACGGAAATCATTTTGTGGTTTCTTCTTTAGTGCTTTTGTAACTTCATGTTAAAACACCTCCTGCATTTGAAGTACTGTATTCCGTTTCATGACAGGGCAATTCTTCTCAGAGACTGGATTCCTCTGGTAAGTGTTCAGCAGTTCAAAGCCTCTCAGATAGTTACCTCTGGGTTTATCCTCCCCTTGACAATCTCTCTTTTCCTCCTCGGTAATGAAATCATCTAGGGTTGTGCTGCTTATCTCCGACTAGGCTTTTCTGCTGTCCCCCATCCCTCAGTATATTTCAGCGCTGTTCGCTAATACCCACGTTATCACAGATTTGAGAATGCGCAGCTGAGAATGTGTGCAGAATGTTTTAAAATGAGGCCTAGGTTACGCCTTCTTTAGCGTTTCATCGTACTTTTGTATTCAGGGCAGAGTTGCCTAGCTAGCTGTCGTGTTTTATGGTTTGATGTTTTTACGGATGGCTTGGCAGTGTTTAACGTTTCTGTGTGTCTCGGGTCAGGAGTTGCTGCTACTGCATTGCGGCTGCCTCTGATGAAAATAAAACACTTCCTGAACCAGCCCTAACTCCTCCACGCGGGGACCTGATGGAAAGACACTTGCTGTGTCTGAAATAACACCTTATTTCCTAATGTGCTTTTTTTGACCAGTTCCCATAGATCTCTGGTCAAAAGTAGTACACTATATAGGAAATAAGGTGCCATTCCGGACGTAGCCACTGGCTTTCCTGATTTATGTACTAGTTTCATGCTAGCTGCTAGACGAAGCAGCTGAGCAATTAGCTTAAGCTTAACTTGGGCTTAAGTGATTGACAGAGGTAATGATGTGGTGTCTTGGAGAGACTTCAGTCAGCACAGTAGTCCTCCAGAGACATTAACCAATAAGGAACTAAATGATTCCTAGAACCCACCAGGTACTGTTATAAATCCTTAATCCTTACGGTGCATTCGGAAACTATTCAGACCCCTTGACTTTTCCCACTTTTTTTACGTTACAGCCTTATTCTAAAATTGATTAAATACATATTTTCCCTCATCAATCTACACACAATATCCCATAATGACAAAGCAAATATAGGTTTTTAGACATTTTTGCAAATTTATAACAAGTTAAAAAAACAGAAATACCTTATTTACATAAGGGGTTGTGTTGATGTGTTTAGTGGGCAGGTGGGACTCCATCTAAGCAGATCTCCCTTTCCCGGTATGGGAGACCGGGAGATGTGGGTACAGGAGACCGCTGGCATGACAGGACCTCCAGCTGAGTTGTCTGCTGGCAGCTGGGGACAGTAGACGAGGCAAGGCCCCCTAACCTGGCTCTGTGGATTAGCACTCTCTCTCAACCTGCTAGTTTTATGTAAGTGGTCCTCCAAGAAGAAAGGACAATAGCTTGTCAGTCCTTGGAACAGGAGCAACTTTTGCTTACCAGGTATAAAGAAGGGGTAACATTTCATTTGAAGAGTACCTACATAAGGACTTTATAATGCATTCATAAATCATACATAACACATTCATAAGCAGGACATGAGCATTTCATAAAAGGTTGAGTTACACTGGATTAGAGGCACTGTGATCCCTCAGAGTGGTGGAGTGATTCAGCTACTGGAGCTTTGCTTACTTGTCCAGGTAACTGACCTGGGCCCTGTGTCCCCTCCGTCCTGACCTCACATCCACCTCCTTGCTTGGCACGGCATTACAACACCTTGGCACAGTTCTCAAGGTGGTGTGCTGTGCTGTTGTGAGAGGTGGCAAAAAGACTCACACAATGACATAGATAAATAACATTTCCATACCCATAGCTGTAACTACGTCTTTTTTCGTTTTATAATATTGAACATGTAGGCTAATGAATCATATATGATCGTGGCATTTTAAGTGACGCAGGTATGATAAGTGTCTTAATAATTTTTATTATTTAAAAAAAAATCTCTGATGAGATTTAAATGCTTTAATGAAACGATTAAACAGATGCAGGAGTAATATCAGCCGTGGCTGTAGGGAAAGTACAATACTTCCTCTGTGACCTTTTCAGCACAAGTAAAGTGTGTTGTCATTAGTGCTATAATGGCTGCTGCTTTGCTCGCAGGGTGGGAACACAGTGTGAGTTAGCCTACGGGTTAGACAGAGCAGTCACACACCAGCAGTGTTATGAATCCACTCTGCCTCCCAGGCAGCTCGTGTTAAAATGGAGGGCCTTTCTTCCCTGCTTTATGGTGTTTGCAGCCTTGAGGGGATAGCTAGCCTGCATGAGAGGAATGTCATGACGGGAATCTGCCTTTTGCTGCTGAAATTCTTCATGCCCCTGTCTGTCTGTCTGGGGGGGATGCCTTGTGGTGCGCCTAATGAAGCTCAGTCAGAATGAATGCAGATATTGATCGGCTGCCTCATAGATTATACACGAGGCGTGAGCTAATTGCGTTTTGATAGACAGTTGGGGACTTAACTGTGAACTGCATCGTCACCCGCTCCTGAATACTCACTGGATCAGCCTCTAACATCTCTTATAATAATACCATCTCTTCTGTTCATATTCAAGTAAGGCAGTAGGCTGAGAAATTGAATTGACTCAGTTGGGGAACTTCCTGTTATAGTGTCTGGTGTTCTGAATAAATGAATAACCTGTTGACTATCTCTTGTCCATTTTGTATGGACAAGATATTTCAGACTCAGAGTGCAATGCTCCCATCCAGATCTCAATCTGAGTTGTCTGTTGGTGGTTTCGAAGGAGGGAGGGACGGAGTGAGGGAGGGAGGTAGTGAGGGAAGAACGAAAGAGGAATGTCGGAGGGCCCAGAGATGGGCAGGCCGCACTTGTCCGTGACATTCCCCTTGGCCCCGAGGAGCCACTTCACCCCTCCAAGCTAGAGCCTGAGCCATTTGTCTTCATACTGATCAGGGACCCCACATGAGCTCATCTTATTGAGTTAAATGTGAGAGAGCGGTCTCTGGCTGCTCTCCTAATCCAACAACAGCTAACCTCCCTGCCTCAACACACGTCCTCCCTTATGCCATGTCAGAATGTTTGGTTAGACTAGAGAGTAAAGCAGCAGTTAACAAGGCAGGTCTAAGGATGTTGTTAGAGAGCACAACCCAGCAGGTCTGTAAACGGCCCCCAGACCAACACAGGTGTGTTAATGTGGAACAAAGGAGCTGCTATGTTATGTCTTTATCTGCCCTATATCCAAACCCCTGATCCAGCAGATAAGCATGTTTAGTACCTACTCAATAGTCCCCAGTCTTCTGTGGAAACCAAGCCTGGGTTCAAATACTCTTTCAAATCTTTCAAAGGATTTTAGTGTTTGCTTTAGTCTGCTTGGGGTGCCATATGGGTGACATTTTGCAACTATTCTATTGGTTCAATTTCGCCAGACAAGCTCAATCAAGCCAAGCTATAGTTTTGAACCCAGGTCTTATGGAAACCCAGTCTGTGACGGCCATTAGGGCTCAGTGAGCCAGTGACAAGGGCTGCCATTCAAACACCTCCCCGGTTCATTCATAAGCTGCCCTCCAGATTGCCGGGCTAAGTGGTGACTGAGGGAAGCCTATTTTTACTCCCCTCATAACTTGTGCATTGAAACGTTTAATAGAGCTAAAAGGCCGCCTGGCAGATGTAAATCGGCCACTCAGTCAGGTCCGACTAACCGCTTCAAGCCGTGCCCAACTTTCCATCCCTCTCTCTGTTTCTCTCACTCTCTGTCTCTGTTTCCCTCTCTCTCATTCTCTGCATTTCTCTCTCACTCTCACTCACACCTACACTTACATACCAGAGTTATTGTTTCCCTCTGACAATACAGTTTCTACCCTCCTCTGAGTCCCCTCACTGCCCTAGAACATTCTTGTACCGGTCTTAAAACATGTGTAGCATTATGCAAATGGTCATTTAAGGTCATTTCCATTAATGGTGTGGCAGGGTCAGACTGTTGAAATGTCAGATTGTGGCTTTAACACACTGCAAGGTTACGAGAGGCAGGCTGGCTGGCTAGCAGTACCAGTAGCAGTAGTTGCTCACTAAGCTGGCTGGTAGCCAGAATTGATTTCCACACCACATCCAGAGGATATTTTTATCATCTCTCTGTTTACCAGTGACGTATGGTGAGGTTGGTGGCTGGGTAGGCACTGGCTATTATGAAAGCCAGATTTACTTACAAATATTCCTTGATAAAGCCCAAGTTCACCATACAACAGATGGCCCCAACAACTATTAACTGAAAATGGACATATTATTTTTAACCAAATGTAAATACCAATATAGCAAAGATACAGAAGCAATAGCCTCCAATGGCGGCATATTTCACATCATCTGACAAAATGATACACTGCTCAACTCACAGTTACAACCAATAGTTACAACCAATAGTTGGCACTAAAAGACCAAAATATAGACACATTTCATCCGAATAGTTTGCAACCCTGATATACACTGCTCAAAAAAATAAAGGGAACACTAAAATAACACATCCTAGATCTGAATGAATGAAATATTCTTATTAAATACTTTTTTCTTTACATAGTTGAATGTGCTGACAACAAAATCACACAAAAATTATCAATGGAAATCAAATTTATCAACCCATGGAGGTCTGGATTTGGAGTCCACTCAAAATTAAAGTGGAAAACCACACTACAGGCTGATCCAACTTTGATGTAATGTCCTTAAAACAAGTCAAAATTAGGCTCAGTAGTGTGTGTGGCCTCCACGTGCCTGTATGACCTCCCTACAACGCCTGGGCATGCTCCTGATGAGGTGGCGGATGGTCTCCTGAGGGATCTCCTCCCAGACCTGGACTAAAGCATCCGCCAACTCCTGGACAGTCTGTGGTGCAACGTGGCGTTGGTGGATGGAGCGAGACATGATGTCCCAGATGTGCTCAATTGGATTCAGGTCTGGGGAACGGGCGGGCCAGTCCATAGCATCAATGCCTTCCTCTTGCAGGAACTGCTGACACACTCCAGCCACATGAGGTCTAGCATTGTCTTGCATTAGGAGGAACCCAGGGTCAACCGCACCAGCATATGGTCTCACAAGGGGTCTGAGGATCTCATCTCGGTACCTAATGGCAGTCAGGCTACCTCTGGCGAGCACATGGAGGGCTGTGCGGCCCCCCAAAGAAATGCCACCCCACACCATGACTGACCCACCGCCAAACCGGTCATGCTGGAGGATGTTGCAGGCAGCAGAACGTTCTCCACGGCGTCTCCAGACTCTGTCACGTCTGTCACGTGCTCAGTGTGAACCTGCTTTCATCTGTGAAGAGCACAGGGCGCCAGTGGCGAATTTGCCAATCTTGGTGTTCTCTGGCAAATGCCAAACGTCCTGCACGGTGTTGGGCTGTAAGCACAACCCCCACCTGTGGACGTCGGGCCCTCATACCACCCTCATGGAGTCTGTTTCTGACCGTTTGAGCAGACACATGCACATTTGTGGCCTGCTGGAGGTCATTTTGCAGGGCTCTGGCAGTGCTCCTCCTTGCACAAAGGCGGAGGTAGCGGTCCTGCTGCTGGGTTGTTGCCCTCCTACTGCCTCCTCCACGTCTCCTGATGTACTGGCCAGTCTCCTGGTAGCGCCTCCATGCTCTGGACACTACGCTGACAGACACAGCAAACCTTCTTGGCACAGCTCGCATTGATGTGCCATCCTGGATGAGCTGCACTACCTGAGCCACTTGTGTGGGTTGTAGACTCCGTCTCATGCTACCACTAGAGTGAAAGCACCGCCAGCATTCAAAAGTGACCAAAACATCAGCCAGGAAGCATAGGAACTGAGAAGTGGTCTGTGGTCACCACCTGCAGAACCACTCCTTTATTGGGGGTGTCTTGCTAATTGCCTATAATTTCCACATTTTGTCTATTCCATTTGCACAACAGCATGTGAAATTTATTGTCAATCAGTGTTGCTTCCTAAGTGGACAGTTTGATTTCACAGAAGTGTGATTGACTTGGAGTTACATTGTGTTGTTTAAGTGTTCCCTTTATTTTTTTGAGCAGTGTATATATTTTGGGGCGGGGGGCTTTTCTTAACAGCTTTTTTTATTAGATTATCACAGGGTAAACATTGCCTATCTTGTCTATCCGGACTGCACGTCACTGCTGTGTACAAACTCAAGAGCTCGCCTCACTGAGCCTGGCCAGATCTGTGTAAACAGTTCTGACTACTCTCTCTCTCTCCACTTAAATGCCTTCCTACCATACTTTGTTCAGAAGACAAGTGAATGTTCACTTTGCCTATAAGAGGTCTGCAAACACGTAACTCTCAGCTGTTGTCCCAATGTTTTGTTACACTTTACTTCACCCCTTTGTCACAAGGTCATGAGTTATAACGGAGTCGTGACAATGACAACGGGAGCCATAAACATTCATGACAGCTGACGCCACCTTATTGCATAAACATTATCATGACATAAACTATTGTTTAGGTCCGCTAGCTAACTGGCTAGGTACATTGTTAACCAACTAGTTTACCCAACCAGTTTAAGTAGTGAAGACGGTGTGTAAAGCCAGTTAACCCCAATGACCTTAACTGTCATGAATGTAAACAACAACTGTTATGTCAATGTTATGACATTGTTATATAGACTTTATGGCAGATTGGGTTCAAGAAAAGTATCAATTGAATTGAGTATGAATGAGAGTGGGTAGCCTACCCCTACAGTACAGTATCTACCACCAGGTGAGGTCAGGAAGTTGTTGCCATGCTCTCATTAAGTATTCCCACTGCGTTGTCAGTGCATACGGTGTGAACACCTGGTGTCCCTCAACACACTGACTCCTAGGTTGTATCCCAAATTGCTCCCCATGGTCCCTGGTCAAAAGTAGTGCACTACATAAGGAACAGGGTGCCATTTGGGGCTCAACCCCTAGCCTCAACCTGCTCCTACGGCCCTGCTCCCAGCTCCACTGGCTATGAATGAGACAGATGGAGCAGGGCTTAGTGTGGGAAAGGGACTCGTCGGATGACACCTGTGCATGGCGGGTGTGCTGCTGCTATCTCTCACTGCAGACGGAGCACAACACAACACTCTTCTCTCTGACTCAGCTCTTCCTCTGACAGGCGTGCCCGCAAGGGGCTCGTGGTGCTCTGTCTGTCCCAGCCAGATGGATCACTTTGATGCTATTAGGGGACTGAAGCAAAAATGAATCCCTGAGTTTAGATGAAGTCATGTGCATCAGCGAAGCAAGATTTCGTTAGGAGTTAATAAGTAACACGAGTACTTTGTAAATGCTACAAATGACAGTATGCTCAGGTCTACTACAGAGTGCATACACATTTGACTGGAAAATGCATGCTTGACACGGCATGCTTACAGGCTTGACTCAAATCTTACTGACATAGCTAAGCTGTGTCATATTGCAGCTACTTTACAATATGTTAGTGGCCATTGAAACTGATGTACTGCATGTGAATCTCTTAGGATTTAGGATTTTATTTGGTTCCCCATTAGCTTTTGCAAAAGTGGCAGCTACTCTTCCTGCGGTCTAGTTACCTTCAGCTGATGGGTCTCTGGTAGTTAGATGGATCATAGTGGCATCTCTTGAGAAGCCGTGAGATCGCAGGGAGTTACAGTACCATGGAGATTTCCAGGCTGTATCACAATCCTGTTTCTTCGTTAGAGCTGTAAGTCTTATTTTTTCCTCTAATTATTTGAGTATGAGAGGGAGTGGAGAGTCTTAGTGCTGCTCTGCTGTTGTGATTGTGCCAGTACACATGTAATGAAGCCTGTATAATACAGCTGCTGGCAGGATGGATGGCAGGGCCTGGGTTGGTCCCTATGTTACAATACAGAGGAGAGAAGAGGAGCCTCCTGAGCTCTGGCTGCTTTGGAAAGGCTCGTCATATGTTTCTGTGGTGCTGCCAGGTTAACACACACACGTATGAGCATACACACACACACACACACACACAGCACTTTCTATGAATACATGCACAGTCCTGGCTATGAATACATACAGTCCTGGCTATGAATACACGCATAGTCCTGGCTATGAATACACACAGTCCTGGATCGGCACATACACACAGCTCTGGTTATGTCTCTATTCATTCTGATCTCTCGCTGGAATAACAGTGACAGCAGGAGGAACCGGAGACCTGTAAGGGCATACCTATGCTGAGAACTGAGAGGCAGTGGTTTGCTGAAACCTTACATTCTGTCTCACAGCCCACAAAATAAGTAAGCTAGATTTGACTCTGTTGCTTTCCGTTTCGGTTTCCTTTCCTGCACCCTCCATCAGGCTGAAGTGGTTTCTTCAAAAGCACAATCAGAGTTCAACATATCACTTATGAAATGAAGCATCTTGTGGTGAAATGATTTGAACCATCTTTCGGTAAGGATGTTTTTACAGCCACTTAACATGTAATGGCTCCCTTAACGCCCTGAGCCTGGAACGAGGTGTTAAAGCAAGGGAGGTCACTAATCAACCAATCAAGGTCTTTAGTAAGGCTGATCCAAAGCCAGGGATGTCATTGTGTGTGCTGGCATGTAAAATGAGTCTCTGAGTGACTTTCGGTCCCTGCTCTGTTCCCCAGACAGCTGCCTGTCTGTCTGGGACCAAAATAGGTGATGTGTTGTTGTGTGTTGCAGCAAACTTCTCTGAAATAAATGACATTCGTAAACAACAGGTGTAGACTAACAGTGACATGCTTACTTATGGGCCCTTCTCAACAAAGCAGAGAGAAAAACTGAGAGAATAATAACACAAGGAATAAATACACAATGAGCAACGATAACTTGGCTATGTACACGGGGTACCAGTACCGAGTCGATGTGCAGTGGTACGAGGTAATTGAGGAGATACAGTAGGTAGATATAGGCAGGGATAAAGTGACTAGGCAACGGGATAGATAATAAACATTAACTGCAGCATATGTGATGAGTCAAGAGTTTTTGTAAAATGGGTCAATGCAGATAGTTAAATAGTTAACCAATAGCTAACTATTTAGCAGTCTTATGGCTTGGCGGTAGGAGCTGTTCAGGGTCCTGTTGGTTCCAGACTTGGTCCCACGGTACCGCTTGCTGTGCGGTAGCAGAGAGAACAGTCTATGACTTGGATGTCTGGAGTCTTTGACAATTTTTAGGGCTTTACTGGGCCATACGCACTACCCTCTGTAGCGACTTGCGGTGGGATGCCAAGCAGTTGCGTACCAAGCGGTGATGCAGCCAGTCAAGATGCTCTTAATGGTGCAGCTGTAGAACTTTTTGAGGATCTGAGGGCCCATGCCAAATCTTTTCAGCCTTCTGAGTGGGAAGATGTGTTGCCGTGCCCTCTTCACGACTGTGTTGGTGTGTGGAGCATGTTAATTCCTTAGTGATGTGGACACCAAGGAGCTCTCAACCTGCTCCACTACAGCTCTGTCGATGTGGATGGAGGCGTGCTGGGCCCTCCATTTCCTGTAGTCCACGATCAGCTCCTTTGTCTTGCTGGCGTTCTGGGAGAGGTTGTTATCCTGGCACCACACTGCCAGGTCTCTGACCTCCTCCCTGTAGGTTGTCTCATCGTCGTCGGTGATCAGGCCTACCACAGTCGTGTCGGCGGAAAACTTAATGATGGTGTTGGAGTCGTGCACGACCACGCAGTCATGGGTGAACAGGGAGTACAGGAGGGGGCTAAGCACGCAGCCCTGAGGGGCCCCAATATTGAGGGTCAGCGTGGTCGGATGTGTGGTTCCCTACCCTCACCACCTGGCGGCGGCCCATCAGGAAGTCCAGGGTCCAGTTACAGAGGCATGTGTTTATTCCCAGGGTCCTTAGCTTAGTGATGATCTTGGAGGGATTGTTGAACGCTGAGCTGTAGTCAATGAACAGCATTCTCACGTAGTTGTTCCTTTTGTCCAGGTGGGAAAGGGCAGTGTGGAGTGTGGAAAGGGTGGTGTTGTTGTGTGACACAGACTTCACTCAAATACGTGGTGTTGTGTTGCAGAAGACTTGGTGATACCACAACAGAAGACTCTAACATTCACTCCCCACATGGGAGTTATGATGTTTTCAAAAAGTGACTGTCTGCCTGTGATGTGATTTTCAGCTAGTAAATACTTGAACAACAAAAGAACAAAAACTAAAGCCCTCCTCTTAAACTCCTAGCTTTACAAGTCAATATCATCCACCGAAGACATGATGGGTTTCTTCTGTTTGTGAAGACAAAGTTGTGCACTTTTTAACAAGCTTGTAGAATTGTATGAACATACTGAAGAGTTGCTCTTCCGATCTCGCCTGGGGCTGTATTGTCCTGGAGTGTGTAATGTGTGCATGATGGCAACTAAGATGCAGGTTGTATTTCCCATCAGATTGTAGAACACCACCACATCACGTCTGCTAGTGTTGGATTTTAGCCACATGGCTTTTATCCATTATATTGCAAACATTTGTGAAGTAACGCTGGGAAAAAATGCACTACAAGCAATTATCTTACCTGTCACCAGTCTAGAAATAGAGTACTCCCTTGAATGGTGGTGCTGGTTAAAGGTCATGTCAGGCCTATTTTACTAGGTAGGCCCTGAGGGACCGAGGTGAGCGTTGAGACAGAGCGAAAGCTTGTGTCAGCAGTGTGAAGACAAGACACACACCGCCATCTGTCCATTCAGCTGCAGTGTGAACTTCAAACGCAGCCGTTTCAACACAAAGGTTTAGGGTACCGTTCTTTCTTCCTCACTCTCTCTGTGAGACGCAAGAAAAAAACTGCCCAAACATACACATGCCCAGCAGGTTTACAAAACAAATTGAACTCCAACAGTCCACACACACAATGATGGGTTAGGCCAAGGTAAAGTTTTAATATTGTCGTCATTGTTGTTGGGTGAATGTGTGACTGAATGTGTGTATAAATGAGTATTAGTGTGACCTCTCGGTGCTATAAATGGGAGTGAACAGTGAAGTCATTGCAAGGTGACTGTGAACTAAAGGCCTAGTTTTCTCTGGGTAATCCCTGGGTGTTGGGGCTGTGCAGCAACACCTCAATTCAAACTGTAGAGCGAGAGCTCCACATACACGACATGACCATAAGTATGTGGACACCTGCTCGTCGAACGTCTCATTCCAAAATCATGTGCATTAATATGGAGTTGGTCCCCCTTTGGCTGCTATAACAGCCGCCACTCTTCTGGGAAGGCTTTCCTATAGATGTTGGAACATTGCTGCGGGGACTTGCTTCCATTCATCCACAAGAGCATTAGTGAGGTCGGGCACTGATGTTGGGCGATTAGACATGGCTCGCAGTCGGCGTTCCAATTCATCCCAAAGGTGTTCAATGGGGTTGAGGTCAGGGCTCTGTGCAGGCCAGTCAAGTACTTCCACACTGATCTTGACAAACCATTTCTTTATGGATCTTGCTTTGTGCACGGGGGCATTGTAATGCTGAAACAGGAAAGGGCCTTCCCCAAACTGTTGCCACAAAGTATAAAGCACAGAATCGTCTAGAATGTAATTTTGTGCTGTAGCGTTAAGATTTCCCTTCACTGGAACTAAGGGGCCGAGCCCGAACCCGAACCATGAAAAACAGCCCAGACCATTATTCCTCCTCCACCAAACTTTGCAGTTTGCAATATGCAATATGCATTGGGGCAGGTAGCGTTCTCCTGGCAATCGCCAAACCCAGATTTGTCTGTCAGACGTCCAGATGGTGAAGCGTAATTCATCACTCCAGAGAATGCGTTTCCACTGCTTCGGAGTCCAATGGCGGTGAGCTTTACACCACTCCAGCAGACGCTTGGCATTGCGAATGGTGATCTTAGGCTTGTGTGCGGCTGCTCGGCCATGAAAACCCATTTCAAGAAGCTCCCGACGAACAGTTCTTGTACTGGCGTTGCTTCGAGAGGCAGTTTATTAAGTGTTGCAAAGGAGGATAGACGATTTTTACGCTATACGCGCTTCAGCACTTGGCGGTCCCATTCTGTGAACTTGTGTGGTCTGCCACTTCTCAGCTGAGCCGTTGTCGCTCCTAGATGTTTCCACTTCACAATAATAGCACTTGCACTTTACCGGATCAGCTCTAGCAGGGCAGAAATTTGACGAACTGACTTGTTGGAAAGGTGGCATCTTATGACGGTGCCACATTGAAAGTCACTGACCTTTTCTGTAAGGCCATTCTACTGCCAATGTTTGTCTATGGAGATTGCATGGCTGTGTGCTCAATTTTCTACACCTGTCAGCAACGGATGTGGCTGAAGTAGTAATTTGAATGGGTGTCCACATACTTTTGTGTATATAGTGTATTATTGAGCCCAGTGATTGTGCTTCTCTCTCCCTCCATTTTGTGTTGTCTCTCCACTGATTGGCTGGCCAGGCAGCTGGTCCATAGGGTGACCCCCTTAACTGAGAATGGGATTATTATGGAGGAAGCAGAGTGGAAACCTATGGGACTGTATATTAAAGGTCTACTAACTAAAACCATGGAAAACTCTGCCATGTTTTGTGTGTGTGTGCGTGTGTGTGTGCGCTCGCACGTGTGCTTGAGAGTGTTTGTGTGTATCTCTTTTTATAACTAACCACAGAAACAGTCCGTTCTTACCAGTGTGCTCTTTTGTTCCTCTCTTCTTCTGTCTTTCCTCATGATTAACGGATTCCATTTTCACATATTACAAGCTGAAGTCACCGGTTAATTGTAGCCCTCTGGCTGGCTTGGTGCCAAGGCCAGCATGATGCCCTAGTAGCACAGTTTATTATGCACTTCACTGTCTGAGAATGGCATTTAGTACATCCTATGCCTGCAGTTTGGCTTTGCCAACATAGATCATACGTCACTCACTAGTTGGAAGCATTTAAGAAACATAGGATTTTTTGTCAGTGATAAGGATCTTGTCTGGTTTCGTCAGTGATGCTGAGTTTCAGAGATTAAAAAAAAGAACAGTACAGTGATTGATGATTCGAACGCGCTGTGTCGAGACCATATTTGAGCCACCCAGGTTTCAATTATGGTCGCCGGTGTTCAATTGTATCAGAGTGCGATTATTATAAATGATCAGACAATAGGAATGAATTGATTAATTGTTTGCTGCGATTGGCTTAATTGATGTTTGAAGTTGAATGACAAGAGAAGTTTGAATGAAATTGAAGACGACATTTAAATGGATTCCATAAATAGTTGTTGCCAGGCGACAGAGCAGCTTTTGAATTCCAGGAGAAACAGCTGACTAGGTGGCTGGGGACTGCAGCTGGTGTCTCTGCCCAAACTTTAGGCTTTCCTCATTGGCCCTTCTATTTCCATCATTCCTTTTTATTGTTTATTTCACTTATCTACTTCACTTGCTTTGGCAATGTTAACATATGTGTCCCATGCCAATAAAGCCCCTTGAATTGAATTGGAGAGGGAGAGGGAGAGAGAGAAATGGTGCCCTGGTGCACTGGGAGGACATTACAGGGCCAAAGGGACAGGAGAGACAGATGGAGGAAGAAACACACCACACTAAAGACAAGCCAAATGGGAGGGCATAGAGGGTCTTGGCTGAGATGTGAGTTACATGTTGTTTAATGGCCCTGTCAGGGAGTCTAAAATAGAACATGCTCTCTCTCTGAGACCTGCTTTTCTGAGCTGCACTGGAATCATCTTGCAGATTCTGTTAAAAGCATTTTGCCCCTTTCTCTCCCCAACACTAACAGGAGGGACAGCACTAAATATTTAAAGAGCGACTATGGTATCGATATGAGTCAGAAACATTTATTCTTGTGTCAAAATGTACTGTAAATAGGATCATTTTGGTCATAAAGTTAGACTCGTCCAAAATGGAATGCAGGGTACTTTAACAGTTTTCCTTGGGTTTATTTCAATCCTGCCCACAGCTGGCATTGTAATGCCCATGCTCAATTTGGTTTGACATTCGATATCCCTGTGGGGCTAGTTGGGGACCATCAGTAAATTACACAATGTACATGGGACAATATAAAAATACAACATTTCATTGACATCAATGAAAATCAAATCAACTAAAATGTTTATAAATTCATATACAAATATTAAAAGCATTGAAAGAGACAAAATATGTGCAACATGATAATATTGTCCCATTTACATTGTATAATTTATTGACGGTCCTTAACTAGCCCCAGAGATAGGCTATCCAATGTCAAACCAACTTTCGCACACCAGCCATTATCTAGCACTATCTAGCCTAGGAGGCTTCTAGACACAAGACTTGGTTAGACTGTTTCAAGTTATCTAGAAGTGTGAGAGACTTACTGTGCACTGTTTTGTCAGAGTAATTTTTTTTATTTTCATTTTATTTATTTCACCTTTATTTAACCAGGTAGGCAAGTTGAGAACAAGTTCTCATTTACAATTGCGACCTGGCCAAGATAAAGCAAAGCAGCTCGACACATACAACAACACAGAGTTACACATGGAGTAAAACAAACATACTGTAACGGCAGATTTCCTCCTCTTCGTCTGAAGAGGAGGTGTAGCAGGGATCGGACCAAGACGCAGCGTAGTAAGTGTCCATGTTTAAATATAATCAACTGAACAAGACACAATAGAAAATAACAAAGTAACCTAACCGAAACAGTCCCGTGTGGCACGAACACTGACACAGGAAACAAACACCCACAAACCAACAGTGAAAACAGGCTACCTAAATATGGTTCCCAATCAGAGACAATGAAAAACACCTGCCTCTGATTGAGAACCATATCAGGCCAAATGACAAACCTAAACATAGAAATACAGAACATAGACTGCCCACCCCAACTCACGCCCTGACCATACTAACTAAAGACAAAACAAAGGAAAATAAAGGAAATAAGGTCAGAACACGTACCCCCCCCCCCCCCCCCCAAGGTGCGGACTCCGGCCGCAAAACCTGAACCTATAGGGGAGGGTCTGGGTGGGCATCTGTCCGCGGTGGCGGTTCTGGCGCTGGACGTGGCCCTCACTCCACCATAGTCAATACCCGCTTCCGTGGCCTCCTAGGAACGGCGACCCTCCTAAATGGCCCCACTGGACTGAGGGGCGCCTCTGGACTGAGGGGCAGCTCCGGACTGAGGGGCAGCTCCGGACTGAGGGGTAGCTCCGGACTAAGGGGTAGCTCCGGACTGAGGGGCAGCTCCGGACTGAGGGGCAGCTCCGGACTGAGGGGCAGCTCCGGACTGAGGGGCAGCTCCGGACTGAGGGGCAGCTCCGGACTGAGGGGCAGCTCCGGACTGAGGGGCAGCTCCGGACTGAAGGGCAGCTCCGGACTGAGGGATAGCTCCGGACTGAGGGGCAGCTCCGGACTGAAAGGCAGCTCCGGACTGAGGGGCAGCTCCGGACTGACGGGCAGCTCCGGACTGACGGGCAGCTCCGGACTGATGGGTAGCTCATGACTGACTGGCGGCTCTGGCGGCTCCTGGCTGGCTGGCGGCTCTGGCGGCTCCTGGCTGGCTGGCGGCTCTGGTGGCTCCTGGCTGGCTGGCGGCTCCTGGCTGACTGGCGGCTCTGGCGGCTCCTGGCTGACTGGCGGCTCTGGCGGCTCCTGGCTGACTGGCGGCTCCTGACAGACTGGCGGCTCTTGCGGCTCAGGACAGACTGGCGGCTCTTGCGGCTCAGGACAGACTGGCGGCTCTTGCGGCTCAGGACAGACGGGCGGCTCTGGCGGCTCAGGACAGACGGGCGGCTCTGGCGGCTCTGGACAGACGGGCGGCTCAGGCGGCGCTGGACAGACGGGCGGCTCTGGCGGCTCTGGACAGACGGGCGGCTCAGGCGGCGCTGGACAGACGGGCAGCTCAGGTGTGCCGAGGCGCACTGTAGGCCTGGTGCGTGGTGCCGGAACTGGTGGTACCAGGCTGGGAACATGCACCTCAAGGCTAGTGCGGGGAGCAGGAACAGGGCGTATAGGGCTCTGGAGACGCACAGTAGGCTTGGTGCGTGGTGCTGGAACTGGTGGTACCGGACTGGGTACACGCACCACTGGGCGAGTGCGGGGAGCAGGAACAGGGTGTACTGGACTCTGGAGACGCACAGGAAGCCTGGTGCGTGGTGTTGGCACTGGTGGTACTGGATGGACCGGACCGTGAGGCGTACTGGAGCTCTTGAGCACCGAGCCTGCCCAACCCTATCTGGCTGAATGCTCCCCGTAGCCAGGCCAGTGCGGCGAGGTGGAATAGCCTGCACTGGGCTGTGCTGGCGAACCGGGGACACCATGCGTAGGGCTGGTGCCATGTACACCGGCCCAAAGAGATGCACTGGAGACCAGATGTGTTGAGCCGGCTTCATGGCACCTGGCTCGATGCCCACTCTAGCCTGGCCGATACGAGGAGCTGGAATGTACCGCACCGGGCTAAGCACGCGCACTGGGGACACCGTGCGCTCCAACGCATAACACGGTGCCTGACCAGTATGACGCTCTCCACGGTAAGCACGGGGAGTTGGCTCAGGTCTCCTACCTGGCTTAGCCACACTCCCCATGTACCCCCCCCCCCCCCCCCCAATACATTTTTGGGGCTGACTCCCGGGCTTCCAACCACGCCGCCGTGCTGCCTCCTCATACCAGCGCCTCTCTGCCTTCGCTGCCTCCAACTCCGCCCTGGGACGGCGATATTCCCCTGGACTCAGGTCCAGGGTCCTTTGCCGTCCAGAATCTCCTCCCAAGTCCATGAATCCTGTGTCTTTTGCCGCTGCTGCTGCTGTCCTTTACCACGCTACTTGGTCCTTGGTTGGTGGTTCTGTAACGGCAGATTTCCGCCTCTTCGTCTGAAGAGGAGGTGTAGCAGGGATCGGACCAAAGCGCAGCGTGGTTAGTTTTTATCATGTTTTAATAATGACAAAAACGTGAACACTACAAACTACAAAACAATAAATGTGAAAAACCGAAACAGTCCTATCTGGTGCATAGACACAAAGACAGAAGACAACCACCCACAAAAACCCAACACAAAACAGTCTACCTAAATATGGTTCCCAATCAGAGGCAGGTGTTAGTCATTGTCTCTGATTGGGAACCATATTTAGGTAGCCTGTTTTGTGTTGGGTTTTGGTTGAAAACAGCAGAGGTGTATTTAGAGGGCAAGTTGGTTAGGATGATATCTATGAGGGTGCCCGTGTTTACCGCTTTGGGGTGGTACCTGGTAGGTTCATTGATAATTTGTGTGAGATTGAGGGCATCAAGCTTAGATTGTAGGATGGCAGGGGTGTTAAGCATGTTCCAGGTCGCCTAGCAGCACGAGCTCTGAAGATAGATGGGGGGCAATCAGTTCACATATGGTGTCCAGAGCACAGCTGGGGGCAGAGGGTGGTCTATAGCAGGCGGCAACGGTGAGAGACTTGAAACCAAGGCTATTACGGTTACAGAAGTCATCAAAAGAGAGCGCCTGGGGAATAGGAGTGGAGCTTGGCACTGCAGGGTCTGGATTCACCTCTACATCACCAGAGGAACAGAGGAGGAGTAGGATAAGGGTACGGCTAAAAGCTATGAGAATTGGTCGTCTAGAACGTCCGGAACAGAGAGTAAAAGGAGGTTTCTGGGGGCGATAAAATAGCTTCAAGGTATAATGTACAGACAAAGGTATGGTAGGATGTGAATACAGTGGAGGTAAACCTAGGTATTGAGTGATGATGAGAGAGATATTGTCTCTAGAAACATAATTGAAACCAGGTGATGTCATCGCATGTGTGGGTGGTGGAACTGAAAGGTTGGATAAGGTATAATGAGCAGGGCTAGAGGCTCTACAGTGACATAAGCCAATAAACACTAACCAGAACAGCAATAGACAAGGCATATTGACATTAAGGACAGACATGCTTAGTCAAGTGATCATAAGGGTCCAGTGAGTAGTGAGGTTGGTTGGGGTCACGGCGATTCAGACAGCTAGCCGGGCCATCGGTAGCAAGCTAGCATAGGATGGAGGTCTGTTTTTAGCCACCTCGTGCGTTTCCGACGGTAGATTAGTGGGGTTCCGTGTGGTAGAGGGGACAAATCCAATTGGCAAAATAGATATAGTTATAGTGACCCAAGAAAAATTGTCCAATAGACCTATTCAGATAGCAGCCGATAAGACAGCTAACAATTAGCGGGCCGCAGATGGGCGTTCAGGTAACGTCGCGACGGAGGGGCCAGTTGGATAACTCCCTCGGGAAGATAACGTCGGTAGTCCAGTCGTGAACGCCCGGTGGGGCTCCGCATCGGCAGTAAAACGGGTCCGGATAGGTGATTGTAGCCCAGGAGTGGCTGATGGATCTCTTCAGCTGGCTAGCTCCGGAATAATTGATGTTTGCTCCGGGATCGACATAAGCCAATAGTCACACGGATAGCAGCTAGCTAGCTGCGAGATCCAGGTGTAAATGTCCAGAGCTTGCGGTTGAAATCCGGGGATATGGAGAGAAAAATAGGTCCGGTATGTTCTGGTCTGAGTCGCGTTGTACAAAACTGGTGATAGCTTTTCGAGCTAAAGGATAGCTGATGACCACAAACCGTGGTTAACTGAATACTAACGTTAGCCAGTAAACTGGCTAGCTTCTGGTTGGCTTCTGGTTGGCTTCTGGCTAGCTTCTGGTTAGCTTCTGGTTAGCTTCTGGCTAGCTTCTGGCTAGCTTCTATTGTGGATTTCAGATTTGAGGTAAATAATACTTTTTTTTTAAATTGGTGAGGCGGGTTGCAGGAGAGTGTTTTGAAGTTGAGTTTTTGGAAAATAAAATATATAAAAGATATGCGAAGAAAGATGTAAATATATATATACACGGGACACGACAAGACGAAGACGTCTGACTGCTATGCCATCTTGGGACAAATGTACAAACACTTTCCACATTGGAACACACACACAAGAGACACCCACATTAAACCACCACCCCAAGACAACACTTGTTTGGCTTCAGTCATGGCCGCTGCATTTCTTAATGACCAAGCCCAAAAACGAGGCCAAATCAGGAAGTACACTTAACTACACAGCTCATTTTGTCTTTCTTCTGCACAATTACAAAAATATACAATTTTGGAACATGGCACTGGATAGATTTGAGGGTGGCATTGGACAGGCAATAGAGTAGCTGTCATATGTGGCAGTGAGTGATGCTCTCTTTCTGGGCATGGGTGTTGTGTCGGTGACCTTCGAACCAGCCTTTTCCTGTGGCTCATGCCAGAGTCTGAGGCCAACAATTGTCGGCTACACACACAATGACAAGGATGCATTAGAAATATTTTGTCATGTGAGCGTTTTGTGGGTTTAAATAAAGAACACATTTTTCAGTCTCGCATCCCCAGTCAGTCGTCTCTGTACATCTACTTTGTACTCTCTTGTCAGAAAGTTATCACTCATGAACATCTAATATACAGTACCATTCAAAAGTTTGGACACACCTACTCATTCCAAGGTTTTTCTTTATTTTTACTATTTTCTACATTGTAGAATAATAGTGAAGACATCAAAACTATAAAATAACACATATGGAATCATGTAGTAACCAAAAAAGTGTTAAACAAATCAAAATATATTTTAGATTTGAGATTCTTCAAAGTAGCTACCCTTTGCCTTGATGACAACTTTGCACACTCTTGGCATTCTCTCAACCAGCTTCATGAGGTAGTCAATGCATTTCAATTAACAGGTGTGCCTTGTTAAAAGTTAATTTGTGGAAAACCATCAAGAGCTATGATAAAACTGGCTTTCATAAGGACCGCCACAGGAATGGAATACCCAGAGTTACCTCTGCTGCAGAGGATAAGTTCATTAGAGTTACCAGCATCATAAATGACAGCCCAAATAAATGCTTCAGAGTTCAAGTAACAGACACATCTCAACATCCACTGTTCATAGGAGACTGCGTGAATCAGGCCGTCATGGTCGAATTGCTGCAAAGAAACCACTACTAAAGGACACCAATAAGAAGAGACTTGCTTGGGCCAAGAAACACAAGCAATGAACATTAGACCGGTGGAAATATGTCCTTTGGTCTGATGACTCCAAATTGGAGATATTGAGATTTTGGTTCCAACCGCCGTGTCTTTGTGAGACGCAGAGTAGGTGAATGGATGATCTTCGCATGTGTGGTTCCCACCGTGAAGCATGGAGGAGGTTGTGTGATGGTGTTGGGGTGCGTCGTGAAAAATAACAGCTCCCCTGGATAGATTTTTATTACCAAAGAGAAAGGTCTCTATAAACATCCTTCCCTTTCCTGAAATGTAGCTCACAGCACATCTGGTTGCATAGAGAATGAGAGGCTGAAGACAAGAAATGGAGAAATTGTTATCCACTAGCCTCCAGAGTGTCCTTCAATAAACTTAAATTAAACAGATTTTTTACCTCTAACTAAATTATACTTTTGCAAAAAGTCAGAGATATTTCATTCAAGAACAGTCAGACATTTCACATGAAATTCTCCCAGTATGTCTCCAATGAGGACAAAGGTTCAGTTATACGGAGTATATAACAGGCGGAGCATGTTTTCGTGTGCTCTGCCAAAACCCTCAGTGAAAACCCTAGCTGCCTGTTCTGCTCTTACTCAAATGATATCACTGGAGCCATGTAGCTATTCATTACCTGCACAGCTCATGTTGTCATAAGCACTGTGCTAATACTGCTAATACCATAAATTGATTCCCTGCACCTTAACACTGGATTCATTATACTGTGTGAGAAATGCAGATGGCTATATGTTTTGAAGGGCTGCTACTGGTGCTGGTGATGGTAATACAGGCCTGGCCTCCCATGCTGGTGCTAACCCAGCCCAACTGCTCTCTCTCTCTCTTACCTACTAGTGGCCGGTAATAGTTTCCACTGTGGGCTGAAGCAGGCAGCAAACAGATGGCCCTGTCCCTCGTTCAATAGAGCTTCATTCACTTATGACTGAAATCCAAACCTGGAGGGAGGGGCGAGGCTCAACCGAAATGGCTACAGGCTCTGCTGTGACTGTGTGATGAAAAGGTGCAGATGTACAAAAACAGCCTAGATAATCTCTGACTCATGAACTGTTAGCATACGTTTTTATGTATCACTCAAAGAGAGTTGTATTTTAATATGCAGGTCATATGCTGGCCTCTGGAGGATCTTGGTGGACTTCCTGAAAGAGGGATGCCATTGTGGCTTATTAAAATACCCAGTCTGTCTCAGAGTGGTTTCATGAGAACTCTCGTTAACATGCGTTAACACTGTAAACTCTCCTCCCTAGTTAGTCTGGTTTTCTGACACGGACTGGTGAGCAAGTTGCATCCCTCCAGGGGGTTCCCAAACCAACGCCCTGAGGATATGCTGCTTAGTTTCCCTAACCACTCATCCAATATCCAAGCCTCTTGTTTGAAGCTTTAGGCCCTAGTCAAAAGTAGTGAACTAAATAGGGAAATAGGGTGCCATTTGGGACGCAACCTTGCTTATCTGTATCAGTTTTACAGAGTAACAAATTGCCCTCATGCATATTTTATAGTGATGAGGGATGAATTGTATCGTTTTGGCAATATCGCAACATTATTTTTCGCTAATTGGCTGTAGCTGCACAAAAACTCCAGTATTTTTTTCTTCTTACGTCTTAAAACAAGGAGACAATTTGTTTTCAACACTTTTCTTTCCGTGACTGACCAAAACTTGTTTTCTCATGGCTTTCTCTTGACCCTCTGCAGAAGGGATATGGTGAGCAATATGTTTGGAACATCGAAACGCAATAAAATCACAGTATCGAATCGCACTATACATATAGTATCGGCACCTAAGTACATTGATAATATCGTATCGTGAGGTCCCTGGCAAATCCCAGCCCTAATATTCGATGTTGGGCACCTGCATGTTGTCCTCCCTCTTGTTTTATGATTAATGTTTAGGAGTGGAGAGGGCGTATTACAGTGGAACAATTAACACTCTCCATTTCCCCAGCGGTGTAGATGTACAGAATGAGCCTTCTAGTACACTCCTAGGCAATGTCAACAAACAGCTGAACACAGCAGAACATCACAGGGACGATAAACAAGAAAAACGAATGCACTAATTGCACCTGGGCTGAAAGGGGGACATTTACATGACATGTTAGTCATTTAGCTGATGCTGTTACCCCGAGCGACATTCAATCAGTTTAGTTATCTGCCAATGTGCCTGAAGTTATTTCCAGTCAGGCTGGGCCAGGTTGAGGCACGGCCAGCTTGTGGAAGCAGATGAAGCAGATTTATTTCCAAGCTGGGCCTTAATCATGAAGTTCTGCCTCTTTCAGACAGAATGACTGGGAAATCTGACTGCCTGCCTAGCACCCAACTCTCCTTCCATGCTCTAGCTGGCAGGCAGCCATCATCTTAAATGAGAATGAAAATTGAATCTCTTAGTCATTTCTCTATCCAATAAATAGCAACATTATTTTGGCAAAAGCCATATTTTGTGTGATGTCGTCAAGTCATAACGAATGCTGTAATACCACAGAGGAGTTAAGCATTCCAGCTTCATCCTCCCCTTCAGTCGGCTGTCCGTGCAGAAATCTGTGTGACTCGGCTTCACACAGGGGAAGCGATATTTCAAATTCAGGATTGATTCATTTAACATCTTTTAACCAGCATAGATACTTTTCAGATGGTCTGCCAGCCAGCAGGATGGTGGTAGTAGTCAGATTAAACATGCATGGAGGAGGAAAAGGGAAAAAAACATCATTCCTCCTATCTGCCTCCCTTTGCTGTAACCTGCGTTAGCTGCCAAGTCCGGTGTGGAGTGGAGGTTTTGGCTGGCTGATGTCTTTGGAGGATCAGTAACTTGCCCTCTGTGTCCTGTTGCGTCCAGCTGTGTTCATGGGGAGGACAGACAGACTCATGTGTTTCAGCTTCAACAAGTCACCATGAGTAGATTCAGCTTTGTTCATGTTTAGCCTACATTTTAAGAGAAAAAACGGCACACTGAACAGTTCCAGTTCTCCTTATTTCCCTTTTTGTTCCTGCTCATTGTGAGTGCTTAGAATACATGCTATTGGTGTTGGATTCTCAGAACCAGGGTGTGGTGAGGCCGGGCCAATCCCACGGCCAGTTCACTTCCTCCCATCATGCACCTGTGAGAGGTAAGGGTGCCTGGAGGGGCCATTCTCTGTAGATACAAATAATACCACTGTTCCGTAACTCGGAGACTCATTGTGTTGGCTCATCTGAGGGTGAACTTCCACTGGGCTTGTGCCACACAGTCTTTGGTGAAACACAAACCAGCCTAACTATTCTCTAGATCCCCTATACTCAACTGGCGGACCAAAGGCCGGATCCAACTACAAAGAAATATATATTACAAAAAATTGGGGGGGAACTCTGTCGGGCTTCGACCCCTAGTATTATATAAACACACATAAGACATTGAAAATGTTGTACAATTGTAGGAAATTAGCTTTAAAACAAAAAACAAAAAAATCTGCCACATGCAAAATGTGTAGAATTGTGGGAAATGAGCTTTAAAACTGCTACATTTTCTATCCACCAACAAGAGGGGTGTGAACAGTTTGAGGTCGCATAGGTTGCGAGGTGGTTTGTTACTACGCTGATAAATTACTATCTATCTGGACCTTTGCCACCTAGGAAATTTGTGTGACCGGACCTTCTCAAATAGTACTTGAGTATCCCTGCTCTAAACAGTTTTTTATATTTTGACATACATGTTTCACCATTGCTGTACAATACTTTTTGTTATGGGATATGAGATAGTGTTAAATGTAAATGTTGCATCTGTTACGGCTGTCCTCGCTGACAGAAGGTGTGGACCAAAACGCAGAGTGGTTAGTGTTCATTCTTTTAATGAAAGTCAACAAAAACACTTCAAAATACAAAAACAACCAACGTGACAAAACCGAAACCGTCCTGTGTGGCAACAAAACCTCCACAGGAACAAACACCCACAAAACACAAGTGAAACCCTGGCTGCCTAAGTATGATTCTCAATCAGGGACAACGATTGACAGCTGTCTCTGATTGAGAATCATACCAGGCCGAACACAAAATCCCAACATAGAAAATCAACCGTAGACAACCCACCCAACTCACGCCCTGACCAACTAAAATAAATACAAAACAAAGGAAAATAGGTCAGGAACGTGACAGCATCCCTCTCCTCCCACTGTCAGAGGTTATTTCCTCAATTCATGCAGCCTTGGGAGAGTTCATTCATGCTTTAGCTTACTGGCAATACTGAATGAGGAGGGTGGTCAATAACATGTTGATAGAAATATGCTTGTTTGATTGCTATTGTGAGTTCTTGAACAGTGTCTTGATCTACAGTATGTGCTATTGAAGCCCAGTGTGTGTGTGTGTGTGTGTGTGTGCGCGCACGTGTGTGTGTGTGTGTGTGTGTGTGTGTGTGTGTGTGTGTGTGTGTGTGTGTGTGTGTGTGTGTGTGTGTGTGTGTGTGTGTGTGTGTGTGTGTGTCATTGTACTGTTGGATGGGGGAATTTAATTTGATATAACCAGACAGAAAAAACATGTATTTTGTCTGAGCAGATTTATTTATATTCCAAAGCCTGGTCAGCATGGGAAATCTCTGCCGCTACGATGTTATGTGTTACAGTAGGTGCCCTTTTTTTATTACTTGTCAGACTTTTTCTGTTTTACTCTGTTCTTTTTTTGACATTGGTGTGTGTGTGTGTGCGTGCATCTGTGTGTGTGCATGTGTAGTAGTATCTAACGCTCAATCAGAGCATCTCTGTCTCAGTATTTACCCAGAGTACTTCATGAGCACTCTGAAACAGGAAACCTCTCACCCAGAGCCAGTCTGTAATCCCAACATGTTTCAAGCTGACCACCATTGTCCCTGTTCCCAAGAACTCCAAGGTAAACTGCCAAAATGACTCGCCATGTAGCACTTACATCTGTAATTATGAAGTGCTTTGAAAGGCTGGTCATGACACACATCAACACCATCATCCCAGAAACCCTGGTCCCACTCCAATTCGCCTACCACCCCAACAGATCCACAGATGATGCAATCTCAATTGCACTTCAAACTGCCCTCTCCCACCTGGACAAGAGGGAAATAACTATGTGAGAATGCTGTTCATGTACGTTCAATACCATAGTCCCCTCCAAGCTCATCACCAAGCTGGGGAACCTGGGACTGAACACCTCCCTTTGTAACTGGATACTGGACTTCCTGACAGGACAGCCCCAGGTGGTGAGGGTAAGCAATAACACCTCCACCACGCTGACCCTCGACACGTGGGCCCCTCAAGGGTATGTGCTTAGTCCCCTCCTGTACTCCCTGTTCACCCAAGACTGTGTGGCCACGTACTACTCCAACATCATCATCCAGTTTGCAGACGACACGACGGTGGTAGGCCTGATTACCGGTGGCGATGAGACAGCCTACAGGGAGGAAGTCAGAGACTTGGCAGTGTGGTGCCATGACAACAACCTCTCCCTCAATGTCAGTAAGACCAAAGAGCTGATTGTGGACTTTAGGAGAAAGAGGGGAGGGAACGCCCCCATCCACAATGACAGGGCTGTAGTGGAGCGGGTCGAAAGCTTCAAGGTCCTTGGCGTCCACATCACTAAGGACTTAACATGGTCCACACACACCCGCACAGTTGTGAAGAGGGTACGAAAGCGCCTCTTCTCCCTCAGGAGGCTGAAAAGATTTTGCATGGCCTCTTGGATCCTCAAAACGTTTTACAGCTTCACCATCGAGAGCATCTTGATTGGCTGCATCACCGCTTGGTATGGCAAATGCACCACCCTCGACCACAAAGCGTTATTTTTCTGTTGGATTGGAATCCTGTAAGATCCTATAGGATTGTATTCTATAGTATAAAATCCCAGAAGAGTTTCAAAATCTGCTAGGATTTTTCTATTGGATTCTTGAATTGGAATCCTGTAGGATCCTATAGGACAAAATCCTATAGGAGTCCAATAGGACTGGTTCCAAAATCTGATAGGATTTTTCTATTGGGTTCTTGTATTGGAATCCAAAGGATCATATAAGATAAAATTCTATAGGATAGAATCCCATAGGAGTCCAAAGGACTGGTACCAAAATCGAATAGGATTTAATCACTTCCATATTGTGGTGGTGTGTTGAAGAGGTTGAGAACCTCAGGGAATTATCACTGGTGTGAGTAGGCAAAGAGATGGAGATTGTGCTCCGGAGAGACACGGGAGAGAGACTGTTCCTCAGTTTACTGGTCTTGATTAATCTTGATTGCAGTTTAACATAAATGTTCAGGTACTGTGCCATATTTAGCTATCCAATAAAGATACATATTAGATTTCCTGTATGTGGACAGTATATGTTACTACATTACACAACATCATGTTTTGACCACATCAAATTGAGGCTAATTACACATCATTTCTTACCTCAGATTACTGCTATTAGTGTAAACGTTTATTTTAATAACAATGACACAAAATCGATTTCTTAAAACAGATCAATATCATTGGTTTTGTACCGTTGACTTTGTCATACACTCCAGCGGTTTTAGGACTATCCTTTTCAAACTCAAATGTCAGGGAAAATTCAGGGCACTGTCTATAAAAGTCACTGGCCTCACACCAAGACATACATCTGAGAGTCAAACTATAACTCAAATAACAGCCAACCCTAATCCAACACCAATAGCATGTATTCTAAACACAGGAACAAAAAGCAGGAACAAAAAGGGAAATAAGGAAACCTGGAACTTATTTAAAAAAATAAAAGTAATATTATTACTATTGTGGCACATGTATGTCTAGGTAGTACATTTTATGTTTAGGTTTTCAATATATCACAAACTGTTTATTGAATGATTATTGATTTGGACACTTCAAAATGGTGTTTTGACATTGGGCTATTTAACAAAAGCTATTGTCAACAAGAAGCGGCTACAGCATAATTGTCAACTTGTTTTAGGAAAATAAATGGAACTTTCAACATTCATTTCCAGTAGTTTTTTACTTAATTAGGTTCTAACAACTGAATTGGATGAATCCATGATCTACCAGAAATCATGAAAACAGGTTTGACTTGCCTATAATAAGGCACATATAGTATATTTAGCAATAACAAACAATATAAACATTTCTCATCTGTATAACAATACAGTGACAAAAAAGGAGATTTAAAAAATGGCTACAACTTAGCTAGCTAGCTAGTCAGCTGACAGTCAAAATGTGGCTAACAGTAGTTTCTTAGCTAGCATAAAAACGAGGGCATAAAATTCTGCACAATTATGAAAATATGACTAAATCATTGACAACTTTGTCAGGATACATAAAGAAACAAATACTGTATTCACAGTTCTTGCATTCACGCACAGTGAAGGATAAAACAGTTCGAATAATAATGTTAGGAAACCAAAGATTCTCTGCACAGCCACAGGTGGCGAGCTGAATCCTGCCCTAGCTGTTATGTCATCAGTCGCTCTTAAAGGGATAGGTTTTCATAAAGGTGACTAAAACAGAAATGTAATATAGAACTGTTGTTCCCGATCAATTAACATTTTGTAATTAATGTTGTTATATTGTACTGGAACAAACTATAATTTATTGGGTTCAATTTAGAAGAAAAAATTCTAATAGGGTTCTGATTGGGGTGACAAAATCCTACAAGACTAATCAGATTACTTTTGATTTCCAAAAGGAAAAAAGTAGTCCAATAGGATTCTGATACAGGTGACACAAAATCATATAGGATTGTGAGAATCCTATATGATTCTATTGGAAAAATTGTAATCCTATAGGATATTTTGACTAAGGCAGTACACAATGGGGCCGAGCTCTCTGCCATCCAGGACTTTTATATCAGTTGGTATCAGAAACATTGCAGAAGACTCCAGCCACCCAAGCTATAGACTGTTCACTCTGCTAACGTCCTGCAAACAGTACCGGAATATCAGCTCTTGGACCAACAGGCTCCAAGACAGCTTCTACCCCCAAGTCATAAGACTGCTAAATAGTTAATTAATGGTTACCCGGACTATCTGCACTGACCCTACCTTGCACTGACTCTATGCACACTCACAATACTATATGTACACACTATAAACACACCCCCACCCTACACTGACACTGACACTCCACACAAAACCCACACACATTCACATACACTACATACACACACACACACACGCACGCACGCACGCACGCACGCACGCACGCACGCACGCACGCACGCACGCACGCACGCACGCACGCACGCACGCACACACACACACACACACACACACACACACACACACACACACACACATAACACGCATACCAACAACACAAGCACACATACTATGCAGTATATACATGCATACCAACACATACACACATACACACTTTAACACTCATCATATGCTGCTGCTACTCTGTTCTTTATTCTTACTCTTATTATTATATATCCTGAAGCCTAGTCACTTTACCCTGCCTTCATGTACACATCTACCTGAAATACCTGCGCATTGATCTGGTAATGGTACTCCCTGTATATAGGTCCATTCTTGTGTATTTTATTCCTCTTGTGTTACTATTTTCCTTCATTGGTTTGTGTGTGGTTATGAGACCATCACTCCGTGCATGGCATTGATACTGCCCATCTGATGGTCGATGTGAAATCCACTTACTTCTCCTCATATGAAATGACAGACCCTCCTGTGTCTTCCTCCCTTGGTAGACGATCACTTCACTGATGTCGCCAGACATCTCTGTTCCATCATCATTGCCCATCTGTCTGTCTGTGTCTCAGTGGAGACACTCATTTACAGGGTTTGTGTCACAGTGATTCAGGACTGAGTATTGAGTGTTTGTTTGCCAGCTGTGCTCTAAGAGGGTACAGTAGCATTACAGCCTGAATCTCACTCTCATCAACAGTCTTTTGGATCACTGGGTAAGTCATAAGAACCCAGACCCATAAAATGTCTGCATGGCCTCAAAGGGATCCCCTCAGAGACATCAATGCCAACCTGCTGTTGACTGTAAACTCGTAGTTTTCTTCCAAAATGTTATTTATTAAAAGGTGTCTGTTTTCCACACTATTTCAGTCAAAATGGGGAAACCTTCAGCTAGCTTAAAGAATCATGGACAAGGTTGTTTATCCATTGGCTACGATTTGTACTTACACTTTGAGTATCCTGATGTTAATGTCGGAGCAGACTGAGTTGAAAGAAGGAGAACATGTACAGCATTTAAGAAAGCCATAGATGGAGCTCTTACTATGGGCTCCTCTCACCTTTTGGGAGAGATGTTGAGCTGATGTGACCCATGCCTGTCTCATTGTGCTCGTGACAAAAGACAAGACCACACAGGCAGTATGTAAGAAATTCATAATTTGAAAGGTCGTCATTCTGCTTGGAAAAATGGCACATTCTCCAGACTAGCCCCGAGGAAGCTGTTAACCTTATTCTCAATGGTAATGACATAACCAATTGAGACTGTTGAAATATAATTTATCGCTGTGTGTCCTCCCTGCAGTCTGACACTGAGGAGAGAAAAGGGATTACGCCAAGCACATTTATTTTCTAGGTCGCATCAGGACCACACTCTCATTCTTGTAAGAAATTGTTTTCAGCAGTTTAGTTTTTTTAAATTGCACCCAGAGCCGTTCTATCCATTCCCCTAACATGATGGAGTGGAGAAACATGGTGGTGTTGAAATGGAGACAAATTGGATTGTGGCCTGGGGAAAAATAGTAATTAGTGAAGCGCTAAAACTCTCCCTGGCTGGCACCCAGTAAAGTTTCCCTTTACTATAATATTACCATGACTACCCTAACCCTCCACTTGAAGGGTAGGATAATTAATCCTTCATGTGGTTGTCAAAGCCGAAAGCCCCAACCTACACGCCATATTGTCCTGTCACTCAGTGGCTGTGCTGCCAGGTGCTGGTGCGTTCTGTTGGCGTCGGTAGCTCTCTGTTTTTCATCATGAGCCCTAAAGGCAAAATAAAACAGAGACAACGTTTACTTTGGGTGTTCCTCTATCTCCCCCCCCCCCCCCCCCCCCCTACATCTCTCTCTTACCTTAGCACTCTGAGTGAACCTGCCTGAGACGTTTCCTCATCCTCAAACGAGAATAAGAGGAAATCTCTCCACTAGCAGCCTTAGCACTCTGAGTCCCCAGCAGTGCAGAATATAACTTTTCTTTCTCATAATGTCCATCCCAAAGGGCATCCTATTCCCTAATTAGCGCACTACTTTTGACCAGAGCTTTGGTCAAAAGTTGTGCACTATAAAGGAAATAGGATGCCATTTGGGACACGCTCCTGGTTTCTTTCTTACAAAGTAGAGTAGAAGTACAGACAGTGCTGATAAGGCTGATAAAGCCTCCCTTTGAGTTCAGGTAATCCTGACAAAGCTGTCTCTCTCTCCTGTTAACTCCACTGCATGGTACTGTACTGTACAGTAGTTGCAATCAGCACACTTGATGAGCTTATGTAGTATTGCAATTCATATGCAAATTGCATGTTTTCCCTCATAATGTAGCAAAAGTGTTTTACATCATAACGTTTACATATACATTGAGACATTTCTTCACAATAAGTGACACAAACAAGAAATTCAATTTTCACAAAACCTATAATGGAGCTATAGCAAGATGACTGTTCATTTGTCTCAAAAGTCCAATGACCCATGACAATCTTGATTGTCCACACTCACAGTGTAAGGATCAGTGAAAAGCTGAATGGAGGGTGACACAGATGGGAAAAGACCAGCCTTGCCACCATAATGCAGGATGGACATTTTTCATGGTTAAGATGGTAATGGTAGGGAGTGGGAGAAATGCTGAATACTGACATAGTGTTCTGTACTTCTGCCTTTCATGAATGTCAGTGTCAACACTCAGCCATTCTTGCCTTTGGATATCCACAGTACATACTTAACCTGGTGCTGTGCACTCTAAGCCGATTCAGGCATGTCCACTTAAACCAGAGGTCACTCGAAGCGCTAAGACTAATCACCATTGTACTTTAACGTGACTCATGTACTGAAAGACCTGCCGTTTGTTTTGTATGGTGGTGGTGAGAGAGCTGCAACAGTTTCCTAAGTGATTTTCCCTACTGGGTCGGCGGGGGGCTTGTGTGGTGTTTTCCACTAACCCTAAATCAACCCTGGAATATCAAGGCCATTGTTTCTCTGGCCTGGCTGCAACATGTATAGCATGTAGTAAGTGAGACAGGTAGGTGTGGGATTCCAGGAGTGAATTGGAGAGGATTTCATCCTTTAAATAGAAGCGCCTGTTAATGTGGGATCAACAGGAAGCTGTTGGGCTATTTTGGCAGTTACCTCTCTGTCCATTCTACAGGTATCGCTCGAGTCACAACAAAATGGAATATAACATTGCGTATAATGTTCAGAATGACACAATTTCATAAAGTTCGGAATGACACAATTTCATGTGTACAACATCTAAAGACCTGCATCACTATACTCAGAGCTTTGCCGTTTCTAAAAGGACGTATTTGGGTGTTTTTGGAGCCTTTGTTCATGTTTAGTCAGGGCCCCCATACTACACAATTGAGGATGAGGAAGTGATTTGCTGTTTGGGGTAAGTTTCTCAAAGACACGTGAAATCACAAAAAAAGGTGTCTGGACCCTTCTATAACATGCCATTTACATCAAAAATAGTGATTTGCTTGTAAAAAGAAAATGTATCCTTTAAATAGTCTTTGTCCTTGGCTTAACACACCCCTCTACTAGCCATATTGTTGTCAGAGTGTTTCAGACTACACCCTGCTGCTCTGGGGAATTTTTGGAGGCTCTGTAACAATAATCAAATCACCGCTGTCTTTACCAGACCATAATTGGGTCAGTAAGTATATTTATAGCTTGTCTTTTCCAACACACACTCACACTGCTTTCATGCTAAGTGGTCCTCCAGCTAAATGGCAACAATTGCTGTTTACTCTCATTAACCTTCAGTTAATGGCCACGTAGTACATCTTAGTGCATCAACCATGGCAAATAAATACATGGACTCTCAAACCTCTCATCAAGGGCAAATAGCCACTGTAACCCTCTGCTGTGAAGGGGAAATAAGAAATGATATATGCCAGCGGTTCACAAACTGTGGGTTGAGACCTACTTGTGGGTCACGGCAGGGGTCCAGTTGGGTCGCGGGATGACATTGCCCAAAAAATTAAATAAAGCAATATATACGGTACCAGTTCAAAGTATGGACACACCTACTCATTCAATGGTTTTTCTTTATTTTTTTATTATTTTCTACATGATAGAATAATAGTGAATACATTGTATACATCAAAACTATGAAATAACACATATGGAATCATGTTGTAACCAAAAAAAGTGTTAAACAAATCAAAATGTATTTTATATTTGAGATTCTTCAAAGTAGCCACCCTTTGCCTTGACAGCCACCCTTTGCCTGCACACTCTTGGCATTCTCTCAACCAGCTTCACCTGGAATGCTTTTCCAACAGTCTTGAAGGAGTTCCCACATACAGTATGCTGAGCATTTGTTGGCTGCTTTTCCTTCACTCTGCGGTCCAACTCATCCCAAACCATCTCAATTGGGTTGAGGTCAGGTGATTGTGGAGGCCAGGTCATCTGATGCAGCACTTCATCACTCTCCGTCTTGGTCAAATAGCCCCTTGGGGTCATTGTCCTGTTGAATAGCCCCTTGGGTCATTGTCCTGTTGAAAAACAAATGATAGTCCCACTAAGCACAAACCAGATGGGATGGCTTATTGCTGCAGAATGCTGTGGTAGCCATGCTGGTTAAGTGTCTGACAGTGTCACCAGCACAGCACGCCCACACCATCACACCTCCTCCTCCATGCTTCACTGTGGGAACCACACATGTGTAGATCATCCGTTCAGCTACTCTGCGTCTCAAACAGACACAGCAGAGTCCAAAAATCTCAGATTTGGACTCATCAGACCAAAGGATAGATTTCCACCAGTCTAATGTCCATTGCTTGTGTTTCTTGGCCCTAGCAAGTCTCTTCTTCTTTTTGGTGTCCTTTAGTAGTAGTTTCTTTGCAGCAATTTCTGAGGCTGGTAACTATAATGAACTTATCATCTGCAGCAGAGGTAACTCTAGGTCTTCCTTTCCTGTGGCGGTACTCATGAGAGCCAGTTTCATCATAGCGATTGATGGTTTTTCAAATCAAATCAAATTTTATTAGTCACATGCACCAAATACAACAGTGAAATGCTTACTTACGAGTCCCTAACCAACAATGCAGTGTCAAAAAATACGGATAAGAATAAGAGATAAAAGTAACAAGTAATTAAAGAGCAGCAGTAAAATAACAATAGCGAGACTACAGTTGAAGTCGGAAGTTTACATACACCTTAGCCAAATACATTTAAACTCGGTTTTTCACAATTCCTGACATTTAATCCTAGTAAAAATTCCCTGTCTTAGGTCAGTTAGGATCACCACTTTATTTTAAGAATGTGAAATGTCAGAATAATAGAAGAGAGAATGATTTATTTCAGCTTTTATTTCTTTCATCACATTCCCAGTGGGTCAGAAGTTTACATACACTCAATTATTATTTGGTAGCGTTGCCTTTAAATTGTTTAACTTGGGTCAAACGTTTCAGGTAGCCTTCCACAAGCTTCCCACAATAAATTGGGGGAATTTTGGCCCATTCCTCCTGACAGAGCTGGTGAAACTGAGTCAGGTTTGTAGGACTCCTTGTTCGCACACGCTTTTTCAGTTCTGCCCACAAATTTTCTATGGGATTGAGTTTAGGGCTTTGTGATGGCCACTCCAATACCTTGACTTTGTTGTCCTTAAGCCATTTTGCCACAACTTTGGAAGTATGCTTGGGGTCATTGTCCATTGGAAGACCCATTTGCGACCAAGCTTTAACTTCCTGACTGATGTCTTGAGATGTTGCTTCAATATATCCACATTATTTTCCTTCCTCGTGAAGCCATCTATTTTGTGAAGTGCACCAGTCCCTCCTGCAGCAAAGCACCCCCACAACATGATGCTGCCACCCCTGTGCTTCACGGTTGGGATGGTGTTCTTCGGCTTGCCTTTTTCCTCCAAACATAACGATGGTCATTATGGCCAAACAGTTCTATTTTTGTTTCATCAGACCAGAGGACATTTCTCCAAAAAGTATGATCTTTGTCCCCATGTGCAGTTGCATCAGAGGAATCCCGGAACATATTCCAGAATGTGCTAGCAAAACAGTCCTGTAGCTTAGAATTTTCTTCATCTGACCACTTTTTTATTTTATATTTTAGCTTGTAAGCAGGAATCAGGAGTATAGAATTATGGTCAGATTTGCAAAATGGAATGTGAAGGAGAGCTTTGTATGCATCTTTGTGTGTAGAGTATAGGTGGTCCAGAGTTCTTTTTCTGGGTGAGCGTTTTCTTGTTTGCTTATGGCGGAATACAGCTCATTCAATGCTGTGTTAGTGCCAGTGTGGTCGTATGTAAACAGCTACGGAGAATACAGATGAAAACTCTCTTGGTAGGTAGTGTGGTCTACAGCTTATCATGAGATACTCTACCTCAGGCGAGCAATAGCTCGAGACTTCCTTAGATATCGTGCACCAGCTGTTATTTACAAAAATACATATTCCGCCGCCCCTTGTCTTACCAGACACCGCTGTTCTATCCTGCCGGTACATCGTATAACCAGCCAACTGTATGTTGATATTGTCGTCATTCAGCCACGAGTCCGTGAAGCATAAGATGTTACAGTTTTTAAAGTCCTGTTGGTAGTTTAATCTTCCGCGTAACTCGTCAATTTTATTCTCCAAGGATTGCACGTTTGCTAGCAGAATGGAGGGAAACGAGAGTTTATTCGATCGCCTACGAATTCTCAGAAGGCAGCCCGCCCTTCGGCCCCTCTTTCTCCGCCTCGTCTTCACGCAGATCACGGGGATCGGGGCCTGTTCCCGAGGAAGCAGTATATCCTTCACATCGGCCTCGTCAAAGTCGTTACTGCACTTATAGAAACTTTAAAAGTTATTGAAATTTTCTGGATTGACTGACCTTCATGTCTTAAAGTAATGATGGACTGTTGTTTCTCTTTGCTTATTTGAGCTGTTCTTACCATAATATGGACTTGGTCTTTTACCAAATAGGGCTATCTTCTGTAAACCAACTCTACCTTGTCACAATACAACTGATTGGCTCAAACGTATTAAGAAGTTAAGAAATTCCACTATTTAACTTTTAACAACAAATTAACACCTGTTAATTTAAATGCATTCCAGGTGACTACCTATTGAAATTGTTTGAGAGAATGCCAAGAGTGTGCAACGCCGTCGTCGAGGCAAAGGGTGGCTACTTATAAGAATCTCAAATATACAAAATACATTTTGCTTACTACATGATTCCATACGTGTTATTTCATCGTTTTGATGTCTTGAGTATTATTCTACGATGTAGAAAATAGTAAAAAATAAAGAAAAACCCTTGAATGAGTAGGTGTGTCCAAGCTTTTGACTGGTACTGTATTTATTTTTTGTTAATCACATTTTGGGATATAAAAAGTTTTCAGTGTAAACTTAAATGACTAAAACCAAATAGAAAGTATGTAGGAAAGATAATGGACCAATACATTTTTCAATAATACCTCCCCCACCTGGTCAACTGAAAAGTCTAGGAGCAACAAAAGCTCAGCTGCGAAGTCGTAGGCCACACAAGCTCACAGAATGGGACCGTCAAGTGCTGAAGTGCGTAGTGCGTAAAAATCATCTGTCCTCAGTTGCAACACTCACTACCGAGTTCCAAACTGCCTCTGGAAGCAACGTCAGCACAATAACTGTTCTTCGGGAGCTTCATGAAATGGCTTTCCATGACTGACAAGCCTAAGATCTCTATGTACAATGCCAAGCATCGGCTGGATTGGCCGATAAAGCTCGCCGCCATGGAGTGATGAATCACATTTCACCATCTGGCAGTCCGTATCTGGTTTTGGCGGATGCCAGGAGAACGCTCCCTGCCCGAATGCTTAGTGTAAACTGTGAAGTTTGGTGGAGGAGGAATAATGGGCCTCACTAATGCTCTTGTGGCTGAATGGAAGCAAGTCCCCACAGCAATGTTCCAACATCTAGTGGAAAGCCCTCCCATAAGAGTGAAGGCTATTATAGCAGCAAAGGGGGGACCAACTCCATATTATTGCCCATGATTTTGGAATGAGATGTTTGACGAGCAGGTGTCCACATATACTACCATTCAAAAGTTTGGGGTCACTTAGAAATGTCCTTGTTTTTGAAAGAAAAGCACATTTTTGATCCATTAAAATAACATTGAATTGATCAGAAATACAGTGTAGACATTGTTAATGTTGTAAATGAGTATTGTAGCTGGACACGGCAGATTCTTTTAAATGGAATATCTACATAGGCATACAGAGGCCCATTATCAGCAACCATCACTCCTGTGTTCCAATGGCACGTTGTGTTAGCTAATCCAAGTTTATAATTTAAAAGGCTAATTGATCATTAGAAAATCTTTTGCACTAATGTTAGCACAGCTGAAAACTGTTGTTCTGATTAAAGTAGCAATAAAACTGACCTTCTTTAGACTAGTTGAGTATCTGGAGCATCAACATTTGTGGGTTCGATTACAGGCTCAAAATGGCCAGAAACAAAGAACTTTCTTCTGAAACTTGTCAGTCTATTCTTGTTCTGAGAAATGAAGGCTATTCCATGCGAGAAATTGCCAAGAAACTGAAGATCTCCAGAATGCTGGCCTTCTAGGCAGAGTTCCTCTGTCCAGTGTCTGTGTTCTTTTGCCCATCTTAATCTTTTCTTTTTATTGGCCAGTCTGAGATATGGCTTTTTCTTTACAACTCTGCCTAGAAGGCCAGCATCCCGGAGTCGCCTCTTCACTGTTGACGTTGAGACTGGTGTTTTTGCGAGTACTATTTAATGAAGCTGCCAGGACATTTCTAAGATAGCCCAAACTTTTGAACGGTAGTGTACTTTTGCCATGTGGTGTATATGCCATACTGCTGGGCAATGGAATGAAACTGTGCATTTGCCATATTCCTGACTTGTCTATTCATTCATTTATGCATTCTCCTCTCATGTGAATATGACAGGGAACTTGACTCTCTAAGGAGAAGCACACAGCCATCTTGATGAAGATCATCAGTCTTCATTCTGATGCACTGTCACATACTCAAGCGCATTCATTTGAATTACATTCAGACATTCAGCAGTATTCATGCCCAGGCATCACTCAACGGTTTAATAAAGGGATCTGGTTCCTAAAGGCATAGATTTTGTTGTAGTAAAAAGCTTGGTTGAGCGGCGCAGTGGCCCTCTGATTGAATTTGCTGTTAACTGACATCACTGTTTATCCTGCAGCACAGCTGGGCTTTCTCCTCAGAGCTCCTGGGGTTCATCCTAAATGGCACTCTATTCCCTATACAGTGCACTAGTTTTGACCAGAGCCTTACATCGGGAAAAGGGTGCCATTGTGAATTGGAGAGTGGTGGTGGGCCCCTAAGCATCTCAGCCTTGGCCCTTAGCTACATATTGCTCCACAATGTCCTTAGGAGTCACTATTCTCTGGCCTGTCTGAGGAATAATAAAGTCCCCTCGCAGGCAATCGCAGGCCAGATGGTAAAACCCAAGTGTTTATCAAACCCAAGCAGGTCTTTCATCTAGAGGCATCCACAGTAATCCTTTTAATCAGGGACCAGGCTTTTAGAGGCAAGCATGGCCAGTCCATTCTTTGACTCCCATACTAAACAGCCAGTAATTCCCAATTCCCTCCCTACCACTTCCTCTTGGCCCTAACCCCTCACTGTTTGCAGTCTGTAAGTTGTAAGCAATATGGTTGAAGATCCACAATTACCCTGCTTTTACCTTTCCAGAATGTTCAGATCTGCAAACCTTAAAGGGTTAGAGCCAATGAGTAGAGGTAGGGACTGACTGCTAACGCTGTATCATGTCTTCTCCTCTTGCCACCACCACCGCCATGTATTTATGCTCCTCTGTGCAATCCATTCCTCTTACGTTTCAACAGACAGACACGGCACGTTTATACAGTACCAGTCAAAAGTTTGGACACACCTACACATTCAAGGGTTTTTCTTTATTTGGACTATTTTCTACATTGTAGAATATAAGTGAATACATCAAAACTATGAGATAACACATATGGAATAATGTAGTAACCAAAAAAGTGTTTAAACAAATCAAAATAGATTTGAAAATGTTAGATTCTTGAAAGTAGCCACCCTTTGCCTTGATGACAGCTTTGCACACTTTTGACTGGTACTGTTTATGTGGCCTTGCAGATATAGGCCCTATTAACAGAGCTATAGTGGATAGGCTCTTTAGGGGCTTGGTCAGGAACTTGACCCAGGCCAGGCAGGAGAGATGAGTGTCAACTCCACCCATCCAGCTCTGTCCTGTTGGTACCCTGGATGGGCAAGGGCACCACCCCCCATCTCTCTGATAGAGATGATGCACTCAATACATGCAACTCAGTACTTAACGCATTGACACTTAAAGAATGTCACATATTGAAGCACTTCACTATCAAACGTGTTTATGAGGACTGTGATGTTATATTTTACTTTATGGTCTCAGGGCACCATTGAAAATGAGACCCTGGTTTCAATTGGGCTCCCTTGATAATTTTTTTTTTCCCCTTTCGCTATGAATATGCAGTCATATCTGTGTTATCATTTCATTTCTCAGTGTAACTGAGTGTGGTTCTGGACTACAGAGAGAGAATATCCTGTGCCAGCTCTGTTTATTGACACACCCCTTTTGTTTCCCACCAAACAAACCCCTTCTCCTATCCTCTGCATTTCCATTGAGGAAACAGGGAACATTGCAGTCCTGGGAGCTCTCCCATACCAACACTGCTAGGCTTAATTGCTAAATGGATTCATTGATGTGTCTTGTTGCAGCTCGCTCTGTCAAAGGACTGCTTTGTTCCCCAATGTGGCCCTTACTTCAATGGCATGTAACACGTACTCAGCAAATAAGGTCTGTATATGTGTGGAGAGGAACGAGAGTGGAGGAAAATGATATCAGAGAGCTGCTATCCCCAATCTCTTTTGATACCTCCCATCCTTCTCGCTGTGTGTCTGTGTGCATGTGTAATCCTCCCCAGGGCTGGATATGTGTGTCTTGAGAGAGAGAGAGACTGTCTGTCTCTCTTGGGGAGGGTTAGGAAATGCACCTGTCTTAGCTCAGGACTCATGATGGATGAAGAGCCAACACGGAATGGCCTGGGGTTGGTGGGCGGAGGTTCTAGCAGTAATTTCTTCCTTCGGTGTGACTGTTTCCGCCTTTTTCTGAGGGAAGCTTCTGCGACTATGCGTATCACGTTCTGCGCATTCTCCACGAGTAGAGAACAGGCTACTCAGGATAATGGTGCAGTTTGAATAAAGTTAGATCAAAACTGAATCAATGTCTGCAAGGTCACATAATGACAGTATTCTACATAACAAAACTATAGAATATAAGAATATAATAGCATAGTATAATGTGTTTATAAGTAAGACAAAAACACCACCATGGATGGAGGCTCTTTTATCTCTCGCCCACTCCCTCCAGCACAACCCAGGCATGTGGATAGGGGGCAGAGGCTAGGTTTGGTTATTGGGCCAGCGCTACAGGGCTGTAGTGGGCCTGCCAGAGACCGTCAGAACATCATCTAGTGTTTCATTGTGGGAGTGTGGTCGAGCGATGAGGGTATTAGTGGTTTAAATCTCTTCCACGTTTTTACTTTTTTTAATTAAGCTTTATTTAACTAGGCACATGGTGGGGGTTTAGAACGAGGTCTGGAAATTATGGTGTTATTAGCTTCATATGGTTAAACACTTCAAATTATACCATAGGCTGCATTCCATATTCCTGGGCAAAATTTGCATCTCCCATTAAACGTCTTTTGAAATATGGTAATCCTCGCTGTTATATCAAATCACGATAAATCCACTAGAAAGGAATAAAGATCTAACGAAGATCTAATAAAGATAAATCGCCTCTTTAAAAAAATATATACATCCTGTAGAGTAGGCCTATATTAAACCAGTATTGAGCACTTGGCTTGGCTGGGCTTAAGGTGTTACTCAATGTGGATGTGTATTCCTCCATCCCTCTCTCTCTCACTCTGCAGCTACATTGCATTGAGCTGTGTCCTAAAGCTTGGCCCTTCATCGCAACGTTCACTCCTTCATCTCGCCAAAGAATCAGCCATCAGTTACCTCGTATCATCTGCAGACCAGGGTTCTGCTTCCTCTGAGTGGAGCTCTTCTTTTCTGAGTGAGTGATTAAGTCTGTCTGTCTTGAGAAATGAGAGAGATGAAGAGTGAACATCGGTGATTTTTACCGTTAGAGTAGACCCTTCACTCGTCTGTTTGACAGTGTCAACCCCTACCCTGTGTTTTCTTTAGTCTGCCGCTGCTCCTGCTAGCAGGCCATGGCCTCTTTTGTCAACATTAAGCTGATTGATGAACAGTTCATTAAATCAAATCAAATGTTATTCGTCACATTCTTTGTAATCAACAGGTGTAGACCTCCATTGAAATGCTTACTAATGGGCCCTTTCCAACAATGCAGAGAGAAAGAAAATAGAGAAATAATAGAAAAGTAAAACACGTGTTAATAAGTACACAATGAGTAACGGTAACTTGGCTATGTACAAGGGGTAGCAGCACTGAGTCAATGTGCAGGGGTACGAGGTAATTTAGGTAGATATGTACATATAACTAGGAATAAAGTGGCAGAAAATGAACAGTAGCAGCAGCGTATACTACCATTCAAAAGTTTGAGGTCACTTAGAAATGTCCTTGTTTTTGTTGGAGCTAGAAACACAAGCATTTCGCTGCAGGTGCGATTAAAATCTGTGTACTCGACCAATAAACTTTGATTTGATTTCATCATGACTGTGGTTTGTTTGTGCATGAATGACACTGATTAACATCTCCCTCATGCTGTCCCTATCATAGAGAGACAGATCATTCTGATCTCCTCTGTTCTACAGTTGTACTACATAAACACAGTATTTAAGTATACTACAGACTGCTAGCGGCCAGTATGAGAGATGGGAGAGTGTATACTGCAGGGGCAGTCCTGTCCTGCTCAATCTCAGTTTCCTGCAGGATGTGACTGGAGAATTGGTCTGACCTTGTTCGCTTGCACGGAATGGCTCGCAGATGTCAATGGGAGATAAAATCCATAACAGTCATGATTGTGTGAGAGGAGGCGGGGAGTTAGAGGGATAAGAGTGGCGGGAGGAGGGGGGCCGGTGCATTGGGCCAAAGGTCACAGCATCACAGAGTAGCAGTCAATCGTTTCACTTTCACTGAAATATAATTTCTAGTTGCTTCCCTGCTCCTGCTACTGGGTTGGAGAACTCAGCATTGCAGAGCACAGCACACTGCTGAGTCCTCCAACCAGCACACTGCTGAGTCCTCCAACCAGCACACTGCTGAGTCTTCCAACCCAGTAGTAGGAGCAGGGAAGCAGCAGAAAATTATATTTTAATGAAAGTGAAACTATTTTTGAACTTTGTTGAACACCGGACGACTAGATAAGAGAACTTTGACGTGGAAAAGACCCAGTACACATGGCAGCCTTAGGACAGGTTCAACTTCAATTCTGCCATTCGTTTTCATTTGTTCCACTTTTTTTATTTAAATGATGGCCTCGGAGTAAGGTGAAGAGATAAGATTGATGGAATCTGGACATTGGTTTAGTCAGATATAACTCTCAGGGGTCTGACAGTGGCCCATACATGCAGCAGGCCCAGCAACTGCCTGCAGTCTGGGTTTAGAATAAGAGTGGTGAGGAATGTGAAGCTAGGTAAGCCAACTTCTGCCACGCAAATATGTACAACAGGCATGGCTCACACCCTATTTGTCAGCCAGGCAAATTGCGAGAGAGAGGACCAAATTGTGTGGCTGGTGGTCTCTATATTTGCAGAATCCCCCATGGTGCATTCTGCCCAGATGGGGTTACAGCACACTTGTGGCAGGGAGGGCAGTGAGACTATTTGACCTTGCTACTGTGGTCTAAATACTTCCACATATTTACCAGCCAGAGCTAAGCCACAGTGACTTCTGCTTAAGCTTTCACTTTATTCCAATTGACCTCTGGTTTTCTTGGTGTTCATCCCAACTGGCACCCTATTCCCTAGATAGTGCACTACTTTTGACTGGGGCCCATGCACCCTATTCCCTACATAGTGCACTACTTTTGACCAGGGCCCATGCACCCTTTTCCCTATATCGTGCAGGACCCATGGGGTGCCATTTGGGACACAGCTTGTGGCCATGGTCAAATACAGGACATGCCTCAGATGCCCTCATTGGTCATTCCCTCTAAGGTAGATTAGACCAGATGCAGTCTAACATGGGCATGTGTGTTAGCTTCAGGGCAATGGAATATGGTTTTCATCAAGAGAAGGGACATTGATTGTCATGTTTATTACATACAGGTGGATGTGTATTTCATTTCATCAAGGAAACAGGCGTCTTACAGAGGAGGATCAGTGGAATGTCTCTCTACATGAAGGGTGTGTGTGTGTACGCGCGTGTCAAAAGCAAATCAAATCAAACTTTATTTGTCACATGCGTGAAATGCTTACTTACAAGCCCTTAACCAACAGTGCAGTTCAAGAAGAAGAAAATATTTACCAAGTAGACTAAAATAAAAAGTAATGATTAAAAGTAACACAATAAGAATAACAATAATGAGGCTATATACAGGGAGCACCGGTACCGAGTCAGTGTGCGGGGGTACAGGCTAGTTCAGGTAATCTGTACATGTAGGTGGGGGCGAAGTGACTATGCATAGGTAACAAACAAACAAACAAACAAAAAATGTAATTGTCCGGTGGCGAATTTATGAATTGTTCAGCAGTCTTATGGCTTGTAGGTAGAAGCTGTTGAGGAGCCTTTTGGTACTAGACTTGGCGCTCCGGTACTGCTTGCCGTGCAGTACCAAATAAAATAGTCTATTACTTGGGTGACTGGAGTGTTATGGGCTTTTCTCTGACATCGCCTATTATATAGGTCCTGGATGGCAGGAAGCTTGGCCCCAGTGATGTACTGAGCCGTTCGCACTACCCTCTGTAGCGCCTTAGGCTCAGATGCCGAGCAGTTGCCATACCAGGCGGTGATGCAACCAGTCAGAATGCTCACAATGGTGCAGCTGTAGAACCTTTTGAGGATCTGAGGACCCATGCCAAATCTTTTCAGTCTCCTGAGGGGGAAAAGGTTTTGTCGTGCCCTCTTCACAACTGTCTTGGTGTGTTTTGGACCGTGATAGTTCGTTGGTGATGTGGACACCAAGGAACTTGAAACTCTCGACCCGCTCCACTACAGCCCCGTCGATGTTAATGGGGACCTGTTCAGCCCGCCTTTTCCTGTAGCCCACGATCAGCTCCTTCATTTGCTCACATAGAGGGAGAGGTTGTTGTCCTGGCACCACACTGCCAATTCTCTGACCTCCCTATAGGCCGTCTTATCGTTGTCGGTGATCAGGCCTACCACTGTTGTGTCGTCAGCAAATTTAATGATGGTGTTGGAGTCGTGTTTGGCCACGCAGTCGTGGGTGAACAGGGAATACAGGAGGGGACTGAGTAGACACCCCTGAGGGGCCCCAGTGTTATTGATCAGCGTGGCAGACGTGTTGTTGCCTACTCTTACCACCTGGGGGTGGCACGTCAGGAAGTCCAGGATCCAGTTGCAGAGGGAGGTGTTTAGTCCCAGTGTTTAGTCCCAGTGTTTATTCCCAGAGTCCTTAGCTTAGTGTCTGTCTGTGTGTGTGTGCATGCGTGCATGCGGGGTGAGTAACTCCTAGACTGGTTGTGTCTCAGTCCACTTGTGGTGCTTATTGGGCTGTGGGCTGGCTGGGGGAAGCTGAGAAGATTAAGGGAAGGTAGGGGGCTCAGAGGTAAGGTGCTGTCTTCACCCTCCTCATCCTCCCCCATACTGGTGCTGCTTTACAACCTACTCATCCTGACTGACTCAGTCATTGGAGACCCATTGGACCACTGTGCCGCGGTGTGTGTGGCCCTAGCACCCACCTCTGAGTGTTAGCATTATGCTCATAATGCCCAGCAGGTCTACACAAATGCAGGCACACACACACAGTTGAGGAGGTCATCCACTGTGGAAAAGACAAACATGTTCCCTATAAACTGCATCAAGCTGAAGTGCCAACAATGACACCCCATGTGCGTGTTACAGTGCCTTGCAAAAGTATTCATCTCCCTTGTTGTTTTTCATATTTTGTAGCATTACAACCTGTAATTTAAATAGATTTTCATTTGGATTTCATGTAATGGACATACACAAAACAAAAGTGAAATGAAAAATATTACTTGGTACAAAAAATGTAAAAACATTTTTAACTGAAAAGTGGTGCGTGCATATGTATTCACCCCCTTTGCTATGAAGCCCCTAAATAAGATCTGGTGCAACCAATTACCTTCAGAAGTCACATAATTAGTTAAATAAAGTCCACCTGTGCGTAATCTAAGTGTCACATGATCTCAGTACATATACACCTGTTCTGAAAGGCCCCAGAGTCTGCAACACCACTAAGCAAGGGGCACCACCAAGCAAGCAGCACCATGAAGACCAAGGAGCTCTCTAAACAGGTCAGGGACAAAGTTGTGGAGAAGTACAGATCAGGGTTGGGTTATAAAAAAATATCTGAAACTTTGAACATCCCACGGAGCATCATTAAATCCATTATTAAAAAATGGAAAGAATATGGCACCACAACAAACCTGCCAAGAGAGGGCCACCCGCCAAAACTCACAAACCAGACGAGGAGGAAATTAATCAGAGAGGCAACAAAGAGACCAAAGATAACCCTGAAGGAGCTGCAAAGCTCCACAGCGAAGATTGGAGTATCTGTCCATAGGACCACTTTAAGCCGTACACTCCACAGAGCTGGGCTTTATGGAAGAGTGGCCAGAAAAAAAGCCATTGCTTAAAGAAAAAAATAAGCAAACACGTTTGGTGTTCGCCAAAAGGCATGTGGGAGACTCCCCAAACATATGGAAGAAGGTATTCTGGTCAGATGAGACTAAAATGTAGCTTTTTTGCCATTAAGGAAAACGCTATGTCTGACGCAACCCCAACACCTCTCATCACCCCGAGGACACCATCCCCACAGTGATCATGCTGTGGGGATGTTTTTCATCGGCAGGGACTAGGAAACTGGTCAGAATTGAAGGAATGATGGATGGCGCTAAATACAGGGAAATCCTTGAGGGAAACCTGTTTGTCTTTCAGAGATTTGAGACTGGGACGGAGGTTCACCTTCCAGCAGGACAATGACCCTAAGCATACTGCTAAAGCAACACTTGAGTGGTTTAAGGGGAAACATTTAAATGTCTTGGAATGGCCTAATCAAAGCCCAGACCTCAATCCAATTGAGAATCTGTGGTATGACTTAAAGATTGCTGTACACCAGCGGAACCCATCCAACTTGAAGGAGCTGGAGCAGTTTTGCCTTGAAGAATGAGCAAAAATCCCAGTGGCAAGATGTGCCACGCTTATAGAGACATGCCCCAAGAGACATGCAGCTGTAATTGCTGCAAAAGGTGGCTCTACAAAGTATTGACTTTGGGGGGGTGAATAGTTATGCATAATCAAGTTTTCCGTTTTTTTGTCTTGTTTCTTGTTTGTTTCACAATAAAAAATATTTTTCATCTTCAAAGTGGTAGGCATGTTGTGTAAATCAAAAAAATCAATTTTAATTCCAGGTTGTAAGGCAACAAATAGGAAAAATATGAGCGGGGGAGAATACTTTCGCACGCCAGTGTATCTAGAGATACCCATCCCTAGTGTTATCACATAACAGTTTACCACACAAATGCTTATTAAGATTCCATTACTGAATCACTTGAGTTTGAATATCCTCAAGTCACAGTATTACATTTTCTTTCCTTAATTCTTATTCCTTAATAGTTTTTCTTTAGAGTTGATGAAAAGGTGCTAATGAATATTCAAATATAGGGCATAAAAAGCAACAGTGCAAAGCATTTTATTTAGTCTCAATGTAAATGTGATTTATTTTTATTTTACACTGGAATACAATGTGCTCTCTGCGGCAGCAGCACAGGTTTCCTCATTTTAGCTTCTTAGTCATAGAGCAACAGCAGCCTTTACCCAAGGCTCTCTTTCTCACTCGTTTGCTCTCTCTATCGCTCTCTTTCTCTCTCTCACTTGCTCTCTCGCTTTATCGCTCTCACTCCTTCTCGCTCTCACTCCTCTCACTCTTTCTTTTTATCTTTCCCTTTCTCTCTTTCTTTCTCTTTCTCTCGCTCCCGTCATTAGTATACATGGCTGAAGTGGAAGTTTAATCGGCCAGAGGATCTCAAATGGCTCCATTTCCATTCATTTATATTCATCTGAAAGCCATTTCAAGCATAATAATGAGCTTCAAGTATCTAGCTAACTTACAAGTAAACAAACTCCGCTCCTGGCCTCATCTCCTCGCCTCCCCATCAGCAGAATTGCTTCTTGTGTGACCCGTTGTCACCCATTTATATTAAAGGCTGTTTTAACATCTATGCTGTCTCCATTGACAGCCAAGCCGCTGGTGTAGGTGGGGAATACTAATTAAGTGTGTGAGCACAGACTGGTGTGTCTCAGAAGTGTGCATCCATTATAGACGCAGAGTCGAGCTCTCAGGGGGCCACAGTTATAGGGCAAATACAAACTTCAGTTATCTAAGCACTGAGAGTTAGTGGCAGTTTGATTACTAGTAAAAAATTACTTCAATAAGGCGAAAGCTCTCGCTCTCTGTCTCTGACTCTCTCTCCCTCTCTCTGGATGGGAAAAGATATGTTGGTGGAGACGAGAGAAATGAAAAGATGATGAAAAGGAGAGATTTGATGATTTGAAAGAGCTGGGATTGAGATTGCAGGAGGTTATGGTAGCCGGGGTATTCAGGGGTCATTTTTTTTATTGGCCTGAGAGTCAGTCCAATCATCTGATCGCTCAGGTCTGAATCTGTTCCTGATTAGAGGAGAAAGATTCAAATATGAAAATCAGTGCTGTGCTGCCCACCTTGAAATTGAACAACCCCACGCTCAGGTCGTACCTCACCGTTTCAAATAGTTTTATCCCCACTGGACATGAACCTGGTCTATAGCAATGTTATTGATGAATGGCACTGGCACTTTCAGAGCAGACACTATCCCTGTAGGTTGGTAGGGTGGCTATGCCTTAGCTGGGCTATCCATGTAGGTTGGTAGGGTGGCTATGCCTTAGCTGGGCTATCCATGTAGGTTGGTAGGGTGGCTATGCCTTAGCTGGGCTATCCCTGTAGGTTGGTAGGGTGGCTATGCCTTAGCTGGGCTATCCATGTAGGTTGGTAGGGTGGCTATGCCTTAGCTGGGCTATCCCTGTAGGTTGGTAGGGTGGCTATGCCTTAGCTGGGCTATCCCTGTAGGTTGGTAGGGTGGCTATGCCTTAGCTGGGCTATCCCTGTAGGTTGGTAGGGTGGCTATGCCTTAGCTGGGCTATCCCTGTAGGTTGGTAGGGTGGCTATACCTTAGCTGGGCTATCCCTGTGGATTGGTAGGGTGGCTATGCCTTAGCTGGGCTATCCATGTAGGTTGGTAGGGTGGCTATGCCTTAGCTGGGCTATCCATGTAGGTTGGTAGGGTGGCTATGCCTTAGCTGGGCTATCCATGTAGGTTGGTAGGGTGGCTATGCCTTAGCTGGGCTATCCATGTAGGTTGGTAGGGTGGCTATGCCTTAGCTGGGCTATCCCTGTAGGTTGGTAGGGTGGCTATGCCTTAGCTGGGCTATCCATGTAGGTTGGTAGGGTGGCTATGCCTTAGCTGGGCTATCCCTGTAGGTTGGTAGGGTGGCTATGCCTTAGCTGGGCTATCCCTGTAGGTTGGTAGGGTGGCTATGCCTTAGCTGGGCTATCCCTGTAGGTTGGTAGGGTGGCTATGCCTTAGCTGGGCTATCCCTGTAGGTTGGTAGGGTGGCTATACCTTAGCTGGGCTATCCCTGTGGATTGGTAGGGTGGCTATGCCTTAGCTGGGCTATCCATGTAGGTTGGTAGGGTGGCTATGCCTTAGCTGGGCTATCCATGTAGGTTGGTAGGGTGGCTATGCCTTAGCTGGGCTATCCCTGTAGGTTGGTAGGGTGGCTATGCCTTAGCTGGGCTATCCCTGTAGGTTGGTAGGGTGGCTATGTCTTAGCTGGGCTATCCCTGTAGGTTGGTAGGGTGGCTATGCCTTAGCTGGGCTATCCCTGTAGGTTGGTAGGGTGGCTATGCCTTAGCTGGGCTATCCCTGTAGGTTGGTAGGATGGCTATGCCTTAGCTGGGCTATCCCTGTAGGTTGGTAGGGTGGCTATGCCTTAGCTGGGCTATCCCTGTAGGTTGGTAGGGTGGCTCGGCCTCTGGGTTGGCATTGTAGGGTGGTGAGGCCTGAGCCTGGCCATCCCAGGACACAAGTGGTCAGTGGGCAGTCTGGAGGAACACAGGGTGTCCATCTGCAGCCCACTGGGACGACCCTAACTAACACTTTAATTAATGAGAGAACAATCCCACAAAAATCCCACAGACAGACAGACATCTCTGTGTCCTCAATGGACCAGCATACTCTGCAAATGATGAATTAGTGAACTGGAGAGTGGAGCCCTGCAATAACCCCACCAGCGCTTCTCTCTCTGTCCAACGCAAGAGTGGTGCCACCCTCAAATGCCTTCACTAACAATGGGCAGGGGATGTAACTAGATTTACATTTTCAAAGGATTATTTTGTGATTTGATTATAGTTTTCTTATAAATCTAGTCACAATAGAGCCAGTCATGTAGTTAAGATGTCTAACGTTTCCTCCTCAGTGTTTGGTTGGGATGAGGAAGCAAGTCATACCTGGCTGCCGCTGTTTCTGTTTCTATTTCTATTTCAGGTGAAAGGATGCAGAAAGCACTCCAGGTTGACACGCTGTTCCCTTTTGATGGTTTTTCAGACGTTGCGCTTATACATTTCCCCCTCCCAGAACCACTCCAGCAGATAAGAGCAGCTTCAAAACCGGCAGCTTTCCGCTCAAATCTAAAGCATGGAAATTAACTGACTACCAGATTTGTGTAGTCAAATGGTTGTGGGATGTGGGGGATAGATGTCTTGCTAGAATCCGATCTATATCGTAGTGCCTGAACAGAACATTAGAGAGCTAGACTACCATACAACAAACTAATTACATCAGGCATCACGCCACGACCCATCAAAGTGAATAAATAAATGAGAATTTATGTTGTTTTTGTAATACTTATGCTATTACTACTCTAAGATCTCAGAACTTTTGACTTTCAGGTTTTCCATTGCAGTTAGAAAGGTGGGTGACATTGCAGTTTGCAGTAGACAGGATTTTATAATTGTAAAGTCTCCATCTTAATAGGCAAGAACGATACTGACAAACATCAACTGGAGTCTGCCAGTGAAATTAGGTTATATTATGTGATATCTATGTCCCTGAGCTGAGGTAGGGGGATTCTATCATGTGAATATCTATATTGACCCTAAGCTGACACTGAGTGAGGTTTATGATGATGTCACTGTGTCCTTTGGTAAACCTCAATAGGGGCCTTGTTCCCCTCCTGGAGCAAGGTGAGGCTTAAGAGGGGATCTGGGAGGTACATTAACACTCACAATGGGCAGGTCTCTGAGGAATCAGGCCTTTCTTTGAATGTAGCAATGGCTTGCTGTCAGAATTCCCACATTTAAACCAATATGTGCAGATGGAATCTAGAGTGTGTGTATGTGTGGTGTGGTGCTCATCCCTTGATCATTGTTTGTACACTTCATATACAGATGACCTAAAACCAAACTAGATGTTGAAATTATGTGAGCAGGTTCTAGAGCCAGACTCATTACATTAGAACACTTTTGGCACCAGCAGTGTGCAGTGGGCCTCTAGCCTGACTAATGATTTAATGCTATAAGAGTTCATCTAACCATATTAGAGTAAACCTCAAGGTTGACTGTAAATGACTAATGATTTACGCATGTGTACCTTGGATGGTACCCACATTAATCATGTCCCTGCTTACAAAGATCTGGGCGTTCGGATAGACGATAAACTGTCTTTTAAAAAGTTAACTAAGAAGTTGAAAATAAAAATGGGCTTCTATAGAAAATACTAAATAGTAGAAAGCAGATCATTCAGTCCACGTTCCTTCCGGTCTGTGTTGGGGAATAGTGAAATACATGTAGTTCAAGTTATAATTGAACTACATTTTGCAGTAGTTTGGTGGTAGTTGAACTAAATTATAATCTAGGTAGTGTTTTCACTTGTTTTATTTCAATGTAGTGGTGTATCTAACTACTGGAACTAAACACTACTTTTTTTTGCAAAAATAAAATAAAATATGGATGAAGTAGGCAATCATTTCCATTCTTTTTCGAGCGTCAGACCTGCATAATGCTCACTTGAAAAATCGTTTTTGTGTTTAATAGGCTAAAATACACATTCTGTAAAAGTAGGACTCCAAAGTTATCTGACCTAGCAATTTGTTGTCTGACATTTCAAATTTACAAAATGATAACTTATTAACTTCTTCCAGTATGATGTAATTGGTAACTTTTTAAACTATATTTTCAGAGTAGCTTCCCCAACACTGCTTTCGGTACTAGACTATGGCAACATCATCTACATGAATGCAGCTGCCACTTCATTAAAGCCCTTGGATGCAGTTTACCATAGTGCACTTAGTTTTATCATGGGTGACTGGTTTTGCAACCCATGTACGGAACAATCTTCAGAGTTCCCTACAACTGGATGCATTGGTGCCAGTTCAGTGTTGATTTGAAGACCTCTTTGAGGAATGGGATTGTTTTTCATGAGTGTGTTTAGTATTTTTGTATTCTCTTTGTATTGCTTTCTGGTGTATTTCCTATGTGTAATTTGTTGTGTAATTGTAAGATGCAGGGCTCCCTAGCAAAAGAGACCTTGGTGTCAGTGGGACTCCCTGTTAAAGGTAAAATAGATTCAGTTAGTCGCCAATGCAGGGAAAACTTCATTTCAACTTTTGACAACTTGTGTAATTTGTTACTTTATTTTTAGCATTGTGCCTACGTTTACTGTAAAACAAACTTGTGATTGGCGTTGTTGCCACTTAATTAACAAATGTCTCTGAATCACATTTTCCACCCACTGTGTGGTCCGCTCCTGGGCTCTTAAAATGCTCTTTCAGCTGAAATGGTTGTGCTTGGTTTGGCTCTCTCCTTGTTCTTATCACTGTGGGCAAAACACATCATTCATAGTCCAGAGATTTTATTGGTGGGGGAATAGCTGCTAAAATGTGTTGCTTTTCCCTGATCATTTATTTGAAGCTAAACTAACGTCTCCCAGACTATGTCTCCCAAGTTAATTTGGTAGAATTTAGTTAATCTATGTTCTGTTACCACCCAACTGAACCCATGTTGTTAGAAGTGAGTAGGCTAAGTACTGTATGGTGTTGTCATGTGAGAGGAGAGATCATTAGTATTGGTGGGGCTGACTAACCTAACTTTTCCCCTGCATCCCTGGCTGCTGTTTGTGTTCTATCCTCACGCAGTTCACTGACAGACAAAGCTCTGGATTGTTTCACTCTTGGTTGCATCTGCATGGGCCATCCAGCCAGCTAGCCAGCCGGCCACAGCTGTACTGTCTCACCCTGTGACAGTGTTTGACTCGGACCGCCACGGTTAGTTTCTCTATAGCAGACGGGGGGACGGGGGTTAAATGTCGAGCTGGGTCACTCTCTCACACACACGGGTGCTTACACACACACACACACACACACACACACACACACACACACACACACACACACACACACACACACACACACACACACACACACACACACACACACACACACACACACACACACACACACACATACACACACCATTGCCGATGGGTTATGTCAAAGGCCAAGCTGGGTCACACACATTAAACCACTGTAAAGCTCTAGGCTGTATGTATAATCATTATTATTATTATTATTATTATTATTAGGTTAAAGCAAGGCAGGGGTCGACCAGTGGACTGTACTCCTATACAACTTTCTCTCCCTCTCTCCCTATACTGCCCTCCTTGGTGTTCCCCACATGGTATAGCTTTGTTTTACCACACTCACAGCAGCTGTGGGAAGATATTACCTACATATGGGCACTGATACAGGTGGTAATTCTGGTCCCTGTTGCTGGCTGACTGGCCCTCCCCCAGAGCTGAGGCTGGGTGCTGGGCGCTGGAGCTCACTGTGACTGTGGCCATGCTCCCCCAGGCCTGCTAGCACAGCAGCCCGTTCTCCTACCTACAGTACAGCCTCCACTCTGAATAATTGAACAGAGCATAGGGGGGAGGGAGAGGCAAGGAAGGAAAGAGGATCATCGCCATGAACAGATACCAGGAATTTGTTGCTGTGTGTACGTGTGTGTGTGTGTCTGGTGTGTGTGTCCGCATGTGTACATACAGTGTGTGTGCACTGTGTGTGTAAAGCAGTAACGCTGATCGAGCGGGCATGATCGAAGAGGGGTGCTTCCTCGAAACCGCTGCCTCCCCCAGGAGACATTTAATTTATTCATTTTGTGTACACTAACACCACTCACTCATTTACAGCCACAGAAAACCCAGTCTTTCTTTCTTACTTTCTGTCTATGGCTGACTACAGTTAACCGGCTCAGCATTGTGGCTCAGGTGGGCCTCTAGAGGGAGACCCTGCAGAAACGATGAGGCATAGAGACCTTTCCTGGGTCAATACAATGTCTTGACATTTCAGCCCACATATCCATTGAAAATGAGAGCAGTGCTAAAAAATTTGAATTGGTATTCTTGAAAGCAGCATTGTTGCAGGTATCTGTGCATATTTCCCAGTACGTGATGATGAATAAGCCTGTGGATAAAGTCAAGCTTGACACACAAAATGTCTAAGTGATTCGGTTTTAGTCCTGGACTAGGTTTTCCATAAATCCCAGTAATGGGGATTCTGAGATTTTCTGTTAATTCCCTCCTGATTCCAGCAATCTTTCAAACATGATTTCTGGAAAACCTTGGAGCCTGATGTAGTGAGGTAGCATGTTAGGTTGTGTGTACCATCCACAACAACAACACACTACCTCTGCCAACTGTCTGTCTGTCTCCCTGTCTATTTGTCTGCAACCTCTTCTCTAATTCCAGGAAATGTTAGACATTGTAATATAGCGCAGCTCTGGACTCCAGTATAGTACTGTCCTCATGTGTAATCATCTCTCATTGACATATCTGAGGCTGAGAGGAGATCTGATCTGTCCCATGCATAGCTGATGATGCCATTGCTATTATTTCTGAATCTCGAGAGGCGAAGAAGCAATTCCAGCTTTACACCATGTCCGCCTTTTTGCAAGGCTTGCTGTTTTCCCATTTGCGTGGGATTAAAGATTGTGTGTGGGTGAGGCTCTGTGAGGTGGTGTGTGTGGTAGAGGTGATGGGGTGGGTAAGGAGGGGGAGGGGTGTGCAGCAGTCACCTATTTGCATCCCCTCCCTCCATCCCTAATTTCAAAGGCTGATTACATGCCTCTATCAGTATGTATCGGTATTTGACAATATATTTGTGTGTGTGTGTGTGTGTGTGTGTGTGTGTGTGTGTGTGTGTGTGTGTGTGTGTGTGTGTGTGTGTGTGTGTGTGTGTGTGTGTGTGTGTGTGTGTGTGTGTGTGTGTGTGTGTGTGTGTGTGTGTGTGTGTGTGTGTGTGTGTGTGCATGTGTGCGCATCCAAGTGTGCATACATGTTTGGTACGTCAATAATGAATGAACTATGAGTGGAGGATCCTAACGGCTGTCCTCTCTCTCTCTCCTCTGCAGGTGCCCCTGGTTGACCAAGGCGATCTCCCCCGCTGTGCCTCTCTACAATGGCGTCGTCTTCCTCTTTGTGCTGGCCAACTTCAGCATGGCTACCTTCATGGACCCTGGAGTCTTCCCCAGAGGTCAGTGCCCTTACCACTGACAGTATTGGTCTCTCTCTCTCTCTTTTTCTCTCTCTCTTTTTCTCTCTCTTTTTCTCTCTCTCTCTGCTCATCTCTGTTTTCTCAGTACCCATTAGCTTAAAAAGACAACCTGTTGGAGAAAATAACTGTGCCCTCTCTGCACCAGGCTGTGCATTACATACAGGCCTGTGACTGAGCGACCAAGCCCTGGTCGAGGCTAAAGATACCCGCTGCCGTCTTAGGAAAATGACTGCCAGTACTTGATGTCAGTCAGCTGTTAATAACAGTAAAGGAAGGGAAACACTGTGTGTGTGTCGTCCACTGTAGAATCTGCACTGTGGCACATTATATGTCCCCATTGCGTTCTCCTGGAGGACAGCCTGGCCCCTATGTTTAGTAATGATCGCTGAATGCGGTCCATTTACACCTGATGGTTGTAATGTGATTGTAAAATGATAAGCACGTGTCTTTAAGAAATTCTCTTCCCCTCATAAACAGGTAACAATTACTAGGGCACATATGGCACAGGCAGGTTACTGTTTATGTCCCTGAAGTGACAGTGTCCTTCTGGTCTCTCCTCACTGTGGTTGTTATGGAGATGGAGGGGCGAGCAGCAGTAGTTTTATAGAGAGAGGTCGAGTGTTACAGAGAGAAACGTATGCCCACTATAGTGAGATGCCTGTGGCCACATGGATAATCGTACTCCTTCTGCCTCCACAAACTGCAGTTAAATTCCTGCTTCTAGGAGCGATGTGACCTTCTCTTTAATTGGTGTGAATCATGTATGACGTCCAGTACCAGTCCAAAGTTTGGACACACCTACTCATTCCTGGGCTTTTCTTTATTTTTACTATTTTCTACATTGTAGATTAATAGGGAACACATCAAAACTATGAAATAACACATATGGAATCATGTAGTAACCAAAAAAGTGTTAAACAAATCTAAATATATTTTATATTTAAGATTCTTCAAAGTATCCACCCTTTTCCTTGATGACAGCTTTGCACACTCTTGGCATTCTCTCAACCAGCTTCATGAGGTAGTCACCTGGAATGCATTTCAGTTAACGGGTGTGTCTTGTTAAAAGTTAATTTGTGGAGTTTCTTTCCTTCTTAATGTGTTTGAGCCAATCAGTTGTGTTGTGACAAGGTAAGGGTGGTATACAGAAGATAGCCCTATTTGGTAAAAGACCAATCCATATTATGTCAAGGACCGCTCAAATAAGCAAAGAGAAACGACAGTCTATCATTACCTCATGACATGAAGGTCAGTCAATCCGGAACATTTCAAGAACTTTGAAAGTTTCTTCAAGTGCAGCCACAAAAAGCATCAAGTGCTATGATGAAACTGGCTCTCATGAGGACAGCCACAGGAAAGGAATACCCAGAGTTACCTCTGCTGCAGAGGATAAGTTCATTAGAGTTAACTGCAGCTCAGAAATTGCAGCCCAAATAAATGCTTCACAGAGTTCAAGTAACAGACACTCAACATCAATTGTTCAGAGGAGACTGCGTGAATCAGGCCTTCATGGTCGAATTTCTGCAAAGAAACCACTACTAAAGGACACCAAAAAGAAGAAGAGACTTGCTTGGGCCAAGAAACACGAGCAATGGACATTAGACTGGTGAAAATCAGTCCTTTGATCTGATGGGTCCAAATTGGAGATTTTTGGTCCAACCGCCGTGTCTTTGTGAGACGCAGAGTAAGTGAACAGATGATCTACGCATGTGTGGTTCCCACCGTGGCGCATGGAGGAAGAGGTGTGATGGTGTGGGGGTGCTTGGCTGGTGACACTGTCAGTGATTTAGAATTAGAATTCAAGGCAACTGAACCAGCATGGCTACCACAGCATACTGCAGCGATACGCCATCCCATCTGGTTTGTGCTTAGTGGGACTATCACTTGTTTTTCAACAGTACAATGACCCAACACACCTCCAGGCTGTGTAAGTTCTCTTTGACCAATACGGAGAGTGATGGAGTGCTGCATCAGATGACCTGGCCTCCACAATCACCCGGCCTCAACCCCAATTGAGATGGTTTGGGATGAGTTGGACCGCAGAGTGAAGGAAAAGCAGCCAACACGTGCTCATCATATGTGGGAACTCCTTCAAGACTGTTGGAAAAGCATTCCAGGTGAAGCTGGTTGAGAGAATGCCAAGAGTGTGCAAAGCTATCATCAAGGCAAAGGGTATCTACTTTGAAGAATCTCAAATATAAAATATATTTGTTTAACACTTTTTTGGTTACTACATAATTCCATATGTGTTATTTCATAGTTTTGATGTCTTCACTATTATTCTACAAAGCAGAAAATAGTAAAAACAAAGAAAAACCCTTGAATGAGTAGGTGTGTCTAAACTTTTGACTGGTACAGCGAATGTGGCTACCAAGTTCAAATATAAAGGCTGATATTATTCTGGAATTAAAAGCCTTGAAATATAAAGCCTTATATTGTGTATTGGATGACAAAGCCTCTCATGAATCTGTCTGCTGAGGATTGTTTTGAAAGAGCAGTCTGCAGGGGAGATGTTTTCATTCAGTTTCTCAGTCAGTTACCTTTTACATCTAAAACGTAAAAGGTTGAATGGGCTCTTTGATGAACTGAAAGACATCACGTGTTATTTTCCATCTCTCTCCAGAGCAATACAATCCACATAGAAATAGAAATATTACACTGAGCCTAAAGTTACTAGTTGTGCATAGATCCACTAAACCTGTGGAAATGTACTTTTCCCGAACGACCGCAGGGGTGCAATGACCAGCGTTGTGTCGTGAATGGGATTTTTAGTCATTCTCTGAATGCCAGCCTCCTGGGCTTTAAACATTACTGTTTACTACCTTGTTTAAATGCCAAAGGTGTGGGCTACAAAGTGCATTGTGTCTATAAAATGTACATTTGTACAGACAGCTAACCATGGGAGCTAGCTTATTTAAGTCTACCTCCTGTTGCCCCTGTCAAATGGAATCATATAAATCAGATTTGTGTGTGTGTGTGTGTGTGTGTGTGTGTGTGTGTGTGTGTGTGTGTGTGTGTGTGTGTGTGTGTGTGTGTGTGTGTGTGTGTGTGTGTGTGTGTGTGTGTGTGTGTGTGTGGTACTTTCCTGCTAATGATGTGTGTGTTCTCTCCCTGCGGCACAGCGGAGGAGGACGAGGACAAGGACGATGATTTCCGGGCGCCTCTCTACAAGAACGTGGAGATCAAGGGAATTCAGGTCCGGATGAAGTGGTGTGCCACCTGTCACTTCTACAGACCGCCCCGCTGCTCCCACTGCAGCGTGTGTGACAACTGCGTGGAGGTAAGCCACACGCACTCAAACGCCCAGTAATCAGCTGTTCACAGTACAATGTGGTGTTAGCCTTGTTGCTATTTGTGACCACTTCAACTGACTGGTATGTTTTCACAGATAAGACCTTTAAATCAACTGTCTGTGAACAATATTATTCATTATTGGATTTCCATCATGTTTTACACCATATTCAAGCAGTATTCGGTAATATAGAATATTGGTTTCAGAACCTTTTCCCCCCATTTGAAGTCGCATTCTCCAGCTGTGTCGCTTCCCCCAGTAACCTACTGATGTGGCTCTGCCTCGCGCTTTCATGTACAGCCTAACACTCCATGAAAGGGGTCAAATCTGACTTTGAACTGAAGGTTATGAGGTAGCCTACTATATGTCAGCCAAACTTCTTCCACTTCTTCCACTTCCACCGATGCTGTGTTCTTCAGTAGATACTCAACTGCAACCAAAAACGACATCAAAGTCAGCTAAATTAGATTTTCGTAAAAAATCCCTGACCTCAGAAATCTGACTTGCAATCAGAGGTGATGGAACTGATCGAACCATCTCTGTTGAGTGTTTGAATGCACTGAAGAGCTTTATCATGTAGTATAGAGTCTGATCTTGTTCATCTCCACTCTGCCCTATGACCATTGTGTAACACCCATCCATCTCTCTGTCCCTCCTCAGGACTTTGACCACCACTGCCCCTGGGTGAACAACTGCATCGGACGCAGGAACTACCGTTACTTCTTCCTGTTCCTGCTGTCGCTAAGCATCCACATGGTCGGCGTGTTCTCCTTCGGCCTACTGTTCGTGCTGCACCACATGGAGCGGCTGGGCACACTGCACACTACCATCACGTATCCTTCCACACTGCCGCCAGCCGGGTCTTATTTCACCCATAACAAAACTAGTGCCTTTTGTGTTCTGAAGGGCCTGGGGAAAAGTGTGTCTAAGCATTTAAAATGGACCACTAGACTGGAACCCCTCATTTTGTATGGTTTGACAGAAGATCACATCCCTGCTGGTGGAGTATGAAAATGTTTGATTGTTGTGTACAGAAATGCCTGTTCCTCTAAAAGGGTTGTGTGAATGGCTCAGTGGCAGCCATACGGTCATTGGTGGCAGTGCTGGTTGGTTTGCAGCTGCTAAAATGGGTCCAGAAAATGTTGTGCATGCCTTGACTGAGTGTGCCCAGTCTGGTGGTGATGTGTATAGCAGGGCTCTTCTTCATTCCAGTCATGGGCCTGACAGGCTTCCATATGGTCCTTGTCGCCAGAGGTCGCACCACTAACGAACAGGTGAGAGGGGGCCCGCCCAAGAGCAACTTACGGAGACGCAGACACACACTCACATACAGTACATTATAACATGTATCGTACAGGACAAAATATCAGCATTGCATCTTCACTTGCCAACTCAAATCCGCTAGCTAGTTCTAGGTGTGTGTGTGTGTGTGTGTGTTCTGGCCTTGGGTCTCCTCTTCCTCCCACTCTAACAACTTATTCTGTTCCTCAGGTGACGGGCAAGTTCCGCGGAGGAGTAAATCCCTTCACGCAGGGTTGCTGTGGCAACATCAAATATGTCCTGTGTGCTCCCTTGGTGCCCAGGTAAGGAGGACATGGATTCCTACGTGAATGGGGTGTGGGTGGTGGTGGGAGCTGGACAGACTGACCATTAAAAAGTCGACCAGGGGGATGCTACGGTACCAATTCTGCTGTAATCATTCTGAGTGGACTGCTGAGCTAGAACTGCGACAATGTCCAAAGTGAGACACTTGTGCGTGCTTTTGTACGTATGCGTATGTGTGTGTATGTGTGTGGTGTGTCCTGTTCTGCCTGGATGAAGCCAGCTACCCCTGGGGGAAGGCAGATGGCTTGGAGAATTGAATCACTTTGTGGGGAAATCAAGCACAGCACAAACACGCTTTCGCATATTCGCATATTCAGCAGCCAGATTAAAAATACCTTTTGGGAGATATTACACTGCTAAAATGAACAGCGTAGATAGCCGCAGAGAGACGATACCCGGGTGGGGATGAAACAGTTTTGTTCTAATCGTCATCAGCCATCGAAGCCGCCCCCAATACCCCCGTATAGCCTGAGTCCCAGATCTGTTTGTGCTGTCTTGCCATATTCTGTCATTGTCACATAACTCTCATATGATAAGTCAACTCTTGTCTCTCCTCTCCTCTATACAGGTACACAGGTGTGGACCCCAGGAAGAGGCCCCCTGTCTCCATCCAGCCCCCCTTCATCAGACCAGACATCTCTGACAGGCAGATCAGCATCAAGGTCAGCGACAACGGGATCCACACCAGTATCCTCCGGTCTAAAGTAAGATTCAGTACATTCAGTAGACACAACAGTCTTATGCCCTGTTCTATCCACAGTTCTATTCCCAGTCCTATTCTCCATCTTTCCCCTAGACATCTTTCCAGTCCTCTTCAACTGAACTATTCCTAGTCAGTGTCTAGTCTTATGCCCTGTTCTATCCACAGTTCTATTCCCAGTCCTATTCTCCATCTTTCCCCTAGACATCTTTCCAGTCCTCTTCAACTGAACTATTCCTAGTCAGTGTCTAGTCTTATGCCCTGTTCTATCCACAGTTTTATTCCCAGTCCTATTCTCCATCTTTCCCCTAGACATCTTTCCAGTCCTCTTCAACTGAACTATTCCTAGTCAGTGCCTTTACTTAATTCCTAGCCTTATTCCCTGTCCTGTACCCTGCCCTGTCCCCAGTCCTATCCCTAGACCTATTCCTCATTCTGTTCCTCCACCTGCTGTTGACTTTCAAGACCACATTAAACCCCTCGTCCCTTCGTCCTCTCCCCTCTCCAGTCCAAGATCAGTCTGGATGGCCTGGCCTTGGATGACAAAGGCCTAGACACCCAGCCCCCGCTGCCCCCCAAAGCAGACCGCTACAACCAGCTGAAGAGCCAGCTGACATCCAGCGAAGGCAAGTAGCCCGTAATGAGCACTCTATGCAAAATCATCACATTCCTCTCTCTCTCTTTTTCTGTGTGTATCTCTCTCTCTATCCCCCTCTCTCTCTCGCTCTCTCTCTTTCCCCTTCTTTCCTTTCTCTCTCTGGTGTTTTGAACCAAACGGCTCTCTCTGGCCCCTTAAAAGTGCTCCATCTCATTTGAGTGCTAGAGTGATGACTTATATAGATAGCTGGGCTTGATGAATGAACTCCAGTGTGGCAGGACTCTGGCTCTTCATCAGCGAGGAGAATTTAGGTGTAATTTGTTGTGAGCGGGCCTGGTTCAGTGAATCTGCTCCAGACTGTGAGTGTGGGGGGAAGGGGGGGGGGGGTGAAATGGGTTCAGGGTAATGTGAGGAGATAATTACAGCATGAATCACTCCCTCTCGATGTTACTGTATTCTAGGTGGAATTCTGCCGTAGAAGAAGGTGAAAAGAATATGAATATTTATCTGTAGGACCCTGTCCATATGAATGACTGCCTTTTTTGTGCTAAATCAACCTTTTAAGGGAACAAGCTATTGAGAGTGGGCTATAGTAAAGGTTTGACAGTTTTGCCTCTTGCTTCTGTTACCATTGTATAAGGATTTGTTCTTAACCGACTTGACTAGTTAAATAAAGGTTAAATAAAGGTTAAATAAAGGTTCAATTAAAAAGGAGATGGGACACCACAGTGTTAGCTTTAGGAACAACAACCTCTCCCTCAATGTGAGAACGACAAAGGAGACGATTGTGGACTACAGGAAAAGCCGGGTCGAACAGGCCCCCATTCACATCGACGGGGCTGTAGTGGAGCAGGTTGAGAGTTTCAAGTTCCTTGGTGTCCACACCTAATCATGGTCCAAGCACACCAAGACAGTCGTGAAGAGGCCACGACAACACCTTTTCCCCCTCAGAAGACTGAAAAGATTTGGCATGGGTCCCCAGATCCTCAAAAGGTTCTACAGCTGCACCATCGAGAACATCCTGACCGGTTGCATCACCGCCTGGTATGGCAACTGCTCAGCATCTGACCGTAAGGCGCTATAGAGGGTAGTGCGTACTGTCCAATACATCACTGGGGCCAAGCTTCCTGCCATCCAGGACCTATATACTAGACGGTGTCAGAGGAAGGCCCAAAAAATTGTCAAAGACTCCAGTCACCCAAGTCATAGACTTTTCTCTCTGCTACTGCACGGCAAGCGGTACCGAAGCGCCAAGTCTAGGTCCAAAAGGCTCCTTAACAGCTTCTACCCCCAAGCCATAAGACTGCTGAACAATTAATCAAATGGCCACCCGGACTATTTACATTGACCCCCCCCATTTGTTTTTACACTGCTGCTACTCGCTTTTTATTATCTTTTTTTATTATTATAACTTCTTTTTTTTTAAGTATGACTTTTTATTTTATTTTTTACTTTAGTTTATTTAGAAAATATTTTCTTAACTCTATTTCTTGAACTGCATTGTTGGTTAAGGGCTTGTAAGTAAGCATTTCACAGTAAGGTCTACTACACCTGTTGTATTCAGCGCATGTGACAAATAACATTTTATTTTATTTTATTTGAACACATCTAGTAAGATAAACCGGATATAGTTACAGAGCATTGTGGGTACTGTAGTACAACATGCTACAAAACATGACATACACTGCAGTTTTTTTTCCCATGCACTGCAATGGTATGTAGTAAGGCTACATCAGCACTGAGTGTCCAAAACATTAGGAACACCTGCTCTTTCCATGACAGAGACTGACCAGGTGAATCTAGGTGAAAGCTATGATCTCCTTATTTATGTCACTTGTTAAATCCACCTCAATCAGTGTTGATGAAGGGGAGGAGACGGGTTAAAGAAGGATTTTTAAGCTTTGAGAAATGGATTGTGTATGCGTGCCATTCAGCAACCCAATATTATGTTTTGTACACTCAGTGAATGTCATGTTTCATTGTATGGACCTTCCTGTTTCTTTTTTCCCCTCACTGTAGCTCTGCTTCCACTTGGTGGTGTTTTATGTTACTGCATTATTTGCAATGACAAAATCACTGCCGGAGCCACAAGATATACCTGAAAACATTGGTAGGACATATTGGTAGGACTGTCTGTTGTGCTGAAAAAATCAAAGCAAGGATTTCAATGCAAGGAGGATTTCTAATGACTTTTGTCTGTATATTGTTAGTTGCTGAATGTCTATTCTTTCCTCAGTTTGCCTTTCCAAGATCCTAGCTTGAACTGAGGGAAAGACTTTCACAGCATAATGAGCCGTGAAAGGCTCTGATGATGACAGCACTATCAATTCTAACACCATACATTTGGATGCTTACATCATTTTAACAGACAACAAGCTGATTGTTGTGCTGGGATCTGATGACTGTTTGGCTCTCTCTCACACAGTAACATTGTCCTCTCTGTCCTCCCCTTCCAGATAGTTCCCTAACTGGCAAGACCCACCCCTCCACCCCGGCCATGTACAAGTACCGGCCCTCGTTCGGCACCATCCCTAAAGTCCACTACAATTCGGCAGGGGAGAAGGTCAGACTAAATTACTGAATTTGATAGTAATCGCAAACAGGCTTTCCCAGTATTTTACTGTATTCCTGCACAGTTGTGAATGTGACTGCATATGAAGTTGACAGCCTGTAACGATTTGCAATAAAAACCTTTTTATTATAATATGGCTAGTCAAAATAATAGTCCAGTCATATTTCTCGCTACTTCTGTGTTGTTTTGTCTTGTCAGATTGTAATGCCAGATGACCACCGTAAGGCGTCAGCCATCTTGGAGGAGGGCCGTTGCCACGTTGACTACCGCTCAGAGCCCAACCTGGATCTGCCTGACTACCACAATGCCCCTCTCCACCGCACCTTCCAGTCCTCCCCACTGCAGCTGGACTCCTACCTCATCAACTCCCGCTCCCTCAGCCTGAAGCAGGCCCACCAGCGCAGAGACAAGGGCCAGCTGCCTACCCTGCAGCCCGAGACCGTCACCTCCACCCCGTACAAGAGCGTCTTCTCCCCCAACACACTGTCCAACCGCAACGGCAGCCTCTCCTACGACAGCCTGCTCAACCCCAGCATTTCCCCAGCCGCAGAGGCAGAGTGCATGGCCCACCCCGGTATGCCCTCTATGGGCTTCCACACACCCTACCTGCCAACCAAAATGTGCCATGTGCGGGGGCCTGAACTGCAGAGCCAGAGGCAGCAGGTCCCCCCTAGCTTCAGCCCCATGTTGGGCTCCAGGGGGATAGGGATGAGCATGAGCACGCAGTCCCCCCAGGACCGGGACCCGTCCCCGGTGCGCTACGACAACCTCTCCAAAACCATCATGGCATCCATCCAGGAGCGTAAGGAGATGGAGGAGAAGGAGAAGCTGCTGCTGCACCACGGGGGACACTCCCAGGCCTATAATCAGGCTCAGGACTCAGGCATGTTTGACAGCCCTGGAGGTTACGGCCTGCCTCCTAGCGCCTGCTACCCAGATGGGCCCCGGGGCCCTAGCTCCAAAGGCCCCACACCCCCGGCCTATGGAGGCTCCAGGGACAACCTGATGGGGGTGGTGAGCTACGGGCCGCGGACCCCCGTGCTGCGCTCCTCTGGTGGCTCCTCTCTGGTACGTGCCCCCAGGACTTCCTCCAGCTCCTTGCACACTGACAGCAGCATGCAGGGAGGAAGGGCCTCCGAGCCCTCCTACCGCTCCCCAGCCCACCAGCCCCACCACTCCCCCGCCATGCCCCAATCCCCCTCCTACACCCACCAGAAACTCTCCTTTATCCATGCCCTGGAGAGGACAGACTCACCCCGCCTGGGTGGCCCAAGGTATGAATCCTAACGTCCTCCTAATGTCTCCTGGGGTGCATGAAATGGGGCTGGGTACAGACCTCAGGAAGCCCTGCTGGCTGACTGGGCAGAAACTAGCAGTGTATGGGCTCTAGTCCCCCCCCACACAGGATGAGTAATGAGCCTCAGAGAGCTACGGCTAGGTGTTAACATGTATCTTCTGTATACCACAGGAGGTTGGTGGCACCTTAATTGGGGAGAACGGGCTCGTGGTAATGACTGGAACGGAGTAGGTGGAATGGTATCAAACACATCAAACACATAGTTTCCAGGTGTTGATGCCATTCCATTTGCTTTGTTCCAGCCATTATTATGAGCCGTTAGCCAATTAAGGTGCCACCAACCTCCTGTGGTTATTATTATTATTGTTATTATTATTATTATCATCATCCCCTCAGCAGCCTCCTGTGCTGTGTACATACAGTATCTTTGAGATATTATACCCTTTTATCCAAATGAAGTACTGTGTATGTCACTGGATTTAAATGTTTTGCCTTCATAGGAGTCCACTTTTGTATTTTTCTAAATGATCTGTCTTTCGGATAAATAAAGTTCCATTACCCCACTATCATTTCCTTCTGTTTGCATGCTTATTTCCCTCCTGTCCCATCCCTTCCATCTGGGAGGGCAACATTAACATTTACGTCTCTCTATGCATGTTTTCACCACCTACAGAAACTCCATACAAACCTACAATATCACTAACAACACACTATTGGTTTACCGCTTATTTCTTTTTTATAATATTTTATTTAACAGGAAAAGACACCACAATTCATACACAGTCTATTTCCTATCAGTCTATTTCCTTCCCACTTTAAAAAAAAAACTAATTTCCAAAGGGAAAAGTTTGGTAACGGAGTAAAACCGAAACAAAAGACACACATAAACACAGAAACGGCACAGCTTCCATAGAAATCATTTCATAATAATGATGTAGAACTCTCTTTCTTCCACACAAATGTAGCTGTGTCACCACTCCATGCCCCGCGAGGCCCACCGCACCACGCAACCGCACTCGAACCCAACCCACCTTAGCCCTTATTTCATAACATTTCATACAGATTTTGGGGTCATGAATACAACACTCATGGTGATTTTACGCTAGTACCAGCAGGTACACTGGCATGTGTTTCATTACTCGAACTAGTGTCATGGTCATTTCCATCCTGCATGCTCCTGGGACACAACACCAACTACTAACACCACCAGAACATGCATGCAAGAACAATACACACTTTCTGTGTTTTATAATCCATGTGCATGTATTAAGATGGGGGGGAGAGATTCTATCGAAAGCAAAGTTAGTTCTCACTTCAAATAACTATGCCCTCTCTTGTTTTTCTCTACCCATTCAGAGAGGCCATGATGCAAAGTAAAGTGAATGGGCAAACGGACTGCCATCTAGGGCCCAACAGCTCCAGTGCCCAGGGCAACCCTCTCAGCCCTAGCCGCCACAGTAATGTCAAAAAGGTGACCGGGGTGGGTGGCACCACCTATGAGATATCTGTGTGAGAGGGCTGGGGCCCGGGGCGCCAAACCTTAAAGGAGAAGGCAGCATTGTCATGGCAACCACCTCCAATGGCAACAACATCCACGACCGCGCTAGAGAGGATTCTCTTATTCCTTTTACATTAACCAATCAGGGGCGCAGAGCACTTCCTCATTGGGAATTATTGTCCAATCAGAGGACTTCTGCTCATTCCGGGCCAGCCCCGGTCTCTGAGTGTGTACTGGAGGAGTGGATCTTGATCAGTGTGTGTTGTGGGAAAGGAGCAACTTCAACCGAAAGAGGGCTGATGTTTGTACAGAGTGTTGTGCTGTTGAATTCTGTGGCTTGTTGTGTTGGTTATCACTGAACAGTCTGAATCAGACAGACAGATCTTAAATGTATTGTTTACGGCGTCTCTCAGTTGCGGTCTATCTGCTATTATAAATGGGGTGGATCGAGCCCTGAATGCTGATTGGCTGATATGACAAAACATTTATTTTTACTGTTCTAATTACGTTGATAACCAGTTTATAATAGCAATAAGGCACCTTGGGGGTTTGTGGTATATGGCCAATATACCACAGCTAAGGGTTGTATCCTAGCACTCTGCGTTGCGTTGTGCATACGAACAGCCCTTAGCCGTACCGCCCTTAGCCGTGGTATATTGGCCATATACCACACCCCCTTGGGCCTTATTGCTTAATTATATGTCATCATCACACTCACTACACACCCACACAGACCACAAGATGTTAACAGCCAGACACACAAACTCATACAATTGATGTCACACATCTTTGTTCAGTCACATTCTTTAAAATAGCAGTGGTATGGATAGCCATCTCCAAACCAATAAGTCATGCATATAGCAGCACCCCATTGGATTCAAGCATACAGCATCCCTCTTAGGTATTCAAAGTGCTTCACATATCCTGTACAAATGACCATGTCTGTCTGGTCCATCAACACTATGTTGGCCATTACTGAGCGGAACAGAGAGAAGATTACATTAAACCAGTGAGTTTTAGATCAATACAATCTTTAATAGGCTGACTGTTCTGAGCCAAAGACAACACAACGGTGCTGTGTTGCACTCAGAGACGCAGGTCTTGAATGTCTCCAACTCTACATTTATCCTCTTGAGTTTTGAGGAGGTGTTTTAGGGCTTACAGTACAGGAGCATATTAATCTAAACTCTAGCTGAGATCCAGTATTTACCTATACAGTATACCATAAGCTACAGTCTGTACGTTATCAGCAACATACAGTGCATTCGGAAAGTATTCAGACATTTTCCACATTTTGTCACGTTACAGCCTTATTCTAAAATTGATTAAAATAAATGTTTTCCCTCATCAGTCTACACACAACACCCCATAATGGCAAAGCGAAAACAGGTTTTCAGAAATGTTAGCACATTTCAAATAAAATAAAAAACAGAAATACCTTATTTACATAAGTATTCAGACCCTTTGCTATGAGACTCGAAATTGAGCTCAAGTGCATCCTGTTTCCATTGATCATCCTTGAAATGTTTCTACAACTTGATTGGAATCCACCTGTGGTAAATTCAATTGATTGGACATGATTTGAAAAGGCACACACCTGTCTATATAAGGTCCCAAAGTTGACGGTGCAAACCAAAGCAAAAACCAAGCCATGAGGTCGAAGGAATTATCCGTAGAGCTGCAAGACAGGATTGTGTCGAGGCACAGATCTGGGGAAGGGTACCAAAACATTTCAGCTGAATTGAAGGTCCCCAAGAGCACAATGGCCTCCATCATTCTTAAATGGAAGAAGTTTGGAACCACCAAGACTCTTCATAGGGCTGGCCGCCTGGCCAAACTGAGCAATCGGGGGAGAAGGCCCTTGGTCAGATAGGTGACCAAAAAAGCTCTGACAGAGCTCCAGAGTTCCTATGTGGAGATGGGAGAACCTTCTAGAAGGACAACCATCTCTGCAGCACTCCACCAATCAGACCTTTATGGTAGAGTGGCCAAACGGAAGCCAATCCTCAGTAAAAGGCATATGGCAGTCCACTTGAAGTTTGCCAAAAGGCACCTAAAGACTCTCAGACCATGAGAAACAAGATTATCTGGTCTGATGAAACCAAAATTGAACTCTTTGGCCTGAATGCCAAGCGTCACGTCCGGAGGAAACCTGGTACCATTACTACGGTGAAGCATAGTGGTGGCAGCATCATGCTGTGGGGACGTTTTTCAGCGGCAGGGACTGGGAGACTAGTCAGGATCGAGGGAAAGATGAACGGAGCAAAGTACAGCGAGATCCTTGATGAGAACCTGCTCTAGAGCGCACAGGACCTCAGACCGGGGTGAAGGTTCGTCTTCCAACAGGAGAACGACCCTAAGTACACAACCAAGACAACACAGAGCTTGAGAGGATATGCAGAGAAGAATGGGAGAAACACCCCAAATACAGGTGTGCCAAGCTTGTTCCATCATCCCCAAGAAGACTCGAGGCTGTATTCGCTGCCAAAGGTGCTTCAACAAAGTACTGAGTAAAGGGTCTGAATACTTACGTAAATGTAATATTTCAGTTTTTTTCTTTTTTTTTAATTAGCAAAAAATTCTAAAAACCTGTTTTTGATTTGTCGTTATGGGGTATTGTGTGTAGATTGATGAGGGAAAAATACTTTCCCAATGCACTGTACATGTAGTCCAACATCCTATTTATTAGTTTGAATGTTATGTTAGAGTGACCCCCGACACAGACCAGTGCTAAGCACATACACAAAAGCCTGTGCTGCTGAGTGTTACAGTGGTGGCTGTTGTCTGTGATCAGTTCTGAACACCCAGTCAAAACAGTCCTCTCCATATTCAGTACAAATCCCACCGGCTTGGCAGTCAGCCATGCACAGCCAAAACATCTGACAGGCAATTTATGACTTTTGTGACTTAGTAGTTTTTTGTAAAATAGGTCTACCCATAATAAGTTATGTTAATGCCATGTATAATTGTGTTTTGTTATGATTCAAATCAAGTGTGAAAAAACCTTGAAAATCAAAGAAGTCTTCAGCTGTGTTATAAAATAAAGAAAACTCACCATTGTTTTTCAAAATTATTATTATTTAATTTTTTATATATATACCCAACCTTTCGAAAATGTTTGCAACATCTTGCTTTTTATACAGATGCTCAAGCTTGGAATGGATGTTTGTATTTGAGTGGATTTTTGTGTTGATAATTTATAACTTAAGTGAATAATAAATAGCATTAGGCATACAGAGAAGGGGGTATACTAGTTTGTTGTATTTTGCAGTGTAAACAAAGTTATTGATGAAACTGTATGATGAAGCAATGAAAGTCATAGGAAGCAGATGTTGTTAAAAAAAATTGGTTAAAAAGTGGCTACTTACCCTGACTCTGTTAACGCTCAGTGTAATCCTGACTGTCAATCTGTCTGTCCAGAACATCAACAGGTTTCAGACTGAAGACAAGAAATCCATCTTTCAGCAGCTGTTTGGTACAGCAAACCAATTGTATTACGTAAGACGTACAGAAAGTCATACATAAAACTATGGGTCTGTTTTCTTTTTGTTCACTGAAGAAAATAAGATATATTTGGTCTATTATTTTTGTTCATAAAAAAAATCCCTGTACACTGAAAAAAAAGATAAACGCAACATGTAAAGTGTTGGTCCAATGTTTCATGAGCTGAAATAAAAGATCTCAGAAATTTTCCATACACAAATTTGTTTACAACCCTGTTAGCGAGCATTTCCACTTTGCCCAATTTTTAAAAATCCTTTATTTAACTAGACAAGTCAGTTAAGAAAAAAATCTTATTTACAATGACGGCCTACCCCGGACGGCACTGGGCCTATTGTGCACCACCGTTAAGGACTCCCAATCACAGCTGGATGTGATACAGACTGGATTTGAACCAGGGACTGTAGTGACACCTCTTGCACTGAGATGCATAGTCTTGGACCACTGTGGCACTCGGAAGCTCAAGATAATCCATCCACCTGACAGGTTTGGCATATCAAGACGCTGATTAAACCGCATGATCATTACACAGGTGCACCTTGTGATGGGGATAATAAAAGGCCATTCTAAAATGTGCAGTTTTGTCACACAACACAATGCCACAGATATCTCAAGTTTTGAGGGAGCGTGCAATTGGCATGCTGACAGCAGGAATGTCCACCAGACCTGTTGCCAGATAATTTTATGTTAATTTCTCTCCCATAAGCCACCTCCAACGTCATTTTAAAGAATTTGTCAGTACAGCCTGGTCAACTCTATGTGAAGCAGATATTTCGCGCTGCATGAGGCAAATGGTGGTCACGCCAGATACTGACTGGTTTTCTGATCCACGCCCCTACCTTTTTTTTTTTAAAGGTATCTGTTACTAACAGATGCATATCTGTATTCCCAGTCATGTGAAATCTGTAGATTTGGGCCTAATTTATTTATTTCAATTGACTGATTTCCTTATATGAACTGTAACTCAGGTAAATCTTTGAAATTGTTGCATGTTGCGTTTATATTTTTGTTCAGTGTAGTGTTTTGCATCTTTCTTTTCTTGTTTGTAAAAGGCTGTCTGAACATGAGGTGAAAAATGGCACCTGGACATTTGCCCGTTCTGTGTTAATGACAGAATATACAATGCATTTGGAAAGTATTCAGACCCCTTGACTTTTTCCACATTTTGTTAAGTGACAGCCTTACTCTAAATTGGATTAAATTGTTTTGTTTCCTCATCAACCTACACACACTACCCCATAATGACATAGCATAAACAGTTTTTTAGAAAAACGGAAATATTACATTTACATAAGTATTTAGACCCTTTACTCAGTACTTGTTGAAGCACCTTTGGCAGCGATTACAGCCTCAACTTGAGTATATCGCTATAAGCTTGGCACACCTGTATTTGGGGAGTTTCTCCCATTCTTCTCTGCAGATCCTGTCAAGCTCTGTCAGGTTGGATGGGGAGCGTCGATTGCATAGCTATTTTCAGGTCTCTCCAGAGATGTTCAATTGGGTTGAAGTCTGGGGCTCTGGCTGGGCCACTCAAGGACATTCAGAGACTTGTCCCGAACCCACTCCTGCATTGTCTTGGCTATGAGCTTAGGGTCGTTGTCTTATTGGAAGGTGAACCTTCACCCCAGTCTGAGGTCCTGAGCTCTCTGGAGCAGGTTTTCATCAAGGATCTCCCTGTACTTTGCTCCGTTCATCTTTGCCTCGATCCTGACTAGTCTCCCAGTCCCTGCTGCTGAAAAACGTCCCCACAGCAGGAGGCTGCCACCACCATGCTTGACCGTAGGGATGGTGCCAGGTTTCCTCCAGACGTGATGCTTGGCATTCAGGCCAAAGAGTTCAATCTTGGTTTCATCAGAGCAGAGAATTGTCTGAGAGTCTTTAGGTGCCTTTTGGTAAACTCCAAGCGGGCTGTCATGTGCCTTTTACAGAGGAGTGGCTTCCGTCTTGCCGCTCTACCATAAAGGCCTGATTGGTGGAGTGCTGAAGAGATGGTTGTACTTCTGGAAGGTTCTCCCATCTCCACAGAGAAACTGTAGAGCTCTGTCAGAGTGATCATCGGATTCTTGGTCACCTCCCTGACCAAGGTCCTTCTCCCCCGATTGCTCAGTTTGGCCGGGCAGCCAGCTCTAGGAAGAGTCTCGGTGGTTCCAAACTTTTTCCATTTAAGAATGATGGAGGCCACTGTGTTCTTGGGGACCTTCAATGCTTTTTGGTACCCTTTCCTTGATCTGTGTCTCGACACAATTCTGTCTCGGACCTCTACGGATAATTCCTTCGGCCTCATGGCTTGGTTTTTGCTATGACATGCATTGTCAACTGTGGGACATTATATAAACAGGTGTGAACTCCAATGAAGTTGTAGAAACACCTCAAGGATGATCAATGGAAACAGGATGCACCTGAGCTCAATTTCGAGTCTCATAGCGAAGGGTCTGAATACTTGTGTAAATAAGGTATTTTTGTTTTTTATTTTTGATACATTTGTAAAAATGTCTTAAAACCTGCTTTTGTTTTGTCATTATGGAGTATTGTGTGTAGATTGCTGTGGATTTGTTATTTATTTAATCCATTTTAGAATAAGGCTGTAACGTAACATAATTTTGAAAAAGTCAAGGGGTCTGAATACTTTCCAAAGACACTGTACATGGATGAAAAGTATTCTATTTGCTTGCAGCTACACAACTAATCAATTATATTGCCATTGTGGCCTTTCAAGAGGACAATGATGTTTACTGCACAAATACATCTGATGGAATTGATTGAGATTGAATAGAACAGATAGCCAGGTTGCAGGTTGCCATTAAAAAGTCCAAACATGCTTGTGACTGAATGGTCCCACTTATGGATGGTAGAGTCCTTTTTAATAACATATTTTTAAAGCCAAAATAATTGTACCTATTTATCGAGATACTCACTTTACTTAAAGTACCATAATTCTACATATACTGTAATAAATGTATGTATATATTGTACACACAGTGGTGTTTCTAGGCACAATCCACATAAGCAGCTTAAAAAGAGGGGGCCACTAAAATGTAGATCTTGCTTAGGGCCCCCAAATGCTAGATTTGTGCTACATTTTAATATATCAGAGACAGAGTACACAGGCAGATGTGACCCTCGCATTTTTATTTGTTTACCTGTCCAAGATAGAGCAAAGCAGTGCGACACAAACAACACAGAGTTAGTTACACATGGGATAAACAAACGTACAGTCAATAACACAACAGAAAAACACAGTAGAAAAATCTATGTACAGTGTGTGCAAAAAGTATTCTTTTTTTTGCATTGAAGACAGTACAGAAGAGAATACCCCGTGCCAGGGAATGTTATTTTAGGCTCTTGTTTGTGACACATGCCATTCCAATTCTCCATCTTATCATATTATCAGAGCAATTGCAGACCACAAGCTTAAAATATGAGGTTACACATTAATAACAACTGGTCTGACCCCATAGCAGACCCTGATTGTAATATATTAAACGTGGCAAAGGCAGCTAGTTAGGTTACTATGCCATACATATTTTAAGTTGAATGTACATATTGGGTCACTTGTCTCATAATAGTTTCAATTTAATCTTGAGATGATCACTTGTTTTATGGGAATAAAAATATTTAACTCAAATTCACCTGTGGTTCTTGCAGGTGACCCAACATTGTTAATACATACTTGAATCATCCCCCTCAAGCACACACTTATGATGAAAGTGATTATTAATCTTCCTTTGGATGACTGACATTTTATAAATTTTTTCATTCACCTCACCTGAATAATATGGACTAGTGCAGAATACCTGTTGCTGTTTGTCTTGCTTATCATAATCAGATGTAGTATTTTTTTTTTTACATTTGTTATATGAATAAAAAATGAAAGATGTACGGTGCATTCGGAAAGTATTCAGACCCCCTTGACTTTTTCCACATTTTGTTACGTTACAGACGTATTCTTAAATGGATGAAATCGTTTGTTTCCCTCATCAATCTACACACAATATCCCATAATTACGAAGCAAGAACAGATTTTTTGAAATTTTTGCAAATGTATAAAAAATAAACAACTTAAATATCACATTTACATAAGTATTCAGACCCTTTACTCAGTACTTTGTTGAAGCACCTTTGGCAGCGATTACAGCCTCAAGTCTTCTTTGGAATGACGCTACAAGCTTGCAACACCTGTATTTTAGGGAGTTTCTCCCATTCTTCTCTGCAGATCCTCTCAAGCTCTGTCAGGTTGGATGGAGAGTGTCTCTGCACAGCTATTTTCAGGTCTCTCCAGAGAAGTTCGATCCGGTTCATGTCTGGGCTCTGGCTGGGCCACCCAATCAATTGAATTTACCACAGGTAGACTCCAATCAAGTTGTAGAAACATCTCAAGGATGATTAATGGAAGCAGGATGCACCCGTGCTCAATTTCGAGTCTCATAGCAAAGGGTCTGAATAGTAAATAAGGTATTTCTGTTTTTTATTTTTAATACATTTGCAAACATTTCTGAAAACCTGTTTTTGCTTCGTCATTATGGGGTATTGTGTGTAGATTGATGAGGATTTTTATTGAATCAATTTTAGGATAAGGCTGTAACGTAGCAAAATGTGGAAAAGGTAAAGGGGTCAGAATACTTTCAAAATGCACTGTATATGTACAGGTAACTGCTAAAATTAAGGAAACACCAACATAAAGTGTCTTAATAGGGCATTGAGCCACCACTAACCAGAACAGCTTCAATGAACCTTGGCATAGATTCTACAAGTGAATGGAACTCTATTGGAGCGACACCATTCTTCCACGATAAATTCCATAATTTGGTGTTTTGTTGATGGTGGTGGAAAATGCTGTCTCAACCGCCGCTCCAGAATCTCCCATAAGGGTTCAATTGGGTTGAGATTTCGTGACTGAGACGGCAATGACATATAGTTTACATTCTTTTCATGCTCATCAAACCATTCTGTGACCACTCGTGCCCTGTGGATGGGGGCGCATTGTCATCCTATTGGGGCATAGCCATGGTAGCCAAAGTAATGGCCTGCCTAGCATTTTTATACATGACCCTAGGCATGATGGGATGTGAATTGCTTAATTAACTCAAAACCATACCTGTGTGGAAGCACCTGCTTTCAATACTTTGTATCCCTAATTTACTTGTTTCCATTATTTTAGCAGTTACCTGTAAATGCTTAATAATTATTTTTGTTAAAAGGAAATATTTGCCACTTGACAGAATTAGAATTTAAAAAATGTTGTCAAGCCTAAGGATGAACTATACTGAAAAATGATATGTAAAGTGTTGGTCCCATGTTTCATGAGCCGAAATAAATTAGCCCAGAAATGTTCCATATGCACAAAAAGCTTATTTCTCTCAAATGTGGTGCACAAATGTGTTTACATCCTTGTTAGTGAGTGTTTCTCCTTTGCCAAGATAATCCACCCACCTGACAGGTGTGGCATATCAAGAAGCTGATTAAACCGCATGATCATTACACAGGTACACCTTGTGATTGGTACAATAAAAGGCCACTCTAAAATGTGCAGTTTTATCACATAACACAATGCCACAGATGTCTCAAATTTTGAGGGAGCATGCAATTGGCATACTGATTGCAGGAATGTCCACCAAAGCTGTTGCCAGAGAATTTAATGTTAATTTCTCTACCATAAGCCACCTCCGTCATTTCAGAGAATTTGGCAGTACGTCCAACCGGCCTCACAACCGCAGACCACGTGTAACCACGCCAGCCCAGGTCCTCCACATCCAGCTTCTTCACCTGCGGGATGGTCTGAGACCAGCCATCAAGACAGCTGATGAAACTGGATTATTTCTGTCTGAAATAAACTCATTCTGATTGGATGGGCCTGTCTCCCAAGTGGGTGGGCCCAGGCCCCAGCCCAGTCATGTGAAATCCAGATTAAGGGCTAGTTAATTTATATAAATTGACTGATTTGCATATATGAACAGTAACTCAGCAAAATGATTTTAAATGTAGCATTTATATATTTTTTCAGTATATTGATTCGTTTCAGGGACACATGATGATCAAAATGGACGTATTTGTTCAATGACATGTCAGTTCTTTGTAAAATCAATAATATTCCTTCCCTGCAACAGCACCATCAGTTGGAATGTATTAGAATGCATTTCACGAGTCACAACAGTACTGATACAGTGAGGAAATTGAAAGGTTGGTGAATAAGCATTGATTATCAAACAAATGTAATCAACTGATGAACATTTTAATATAGTTTACTGAATGTGTACCATTAGATGTATCAAACTTTCAACCCTCACCATCTTGCAAGGCAGCCTGAGATAGCCTTGACTTTTCATACCAGACTGGCTCTACTGCTCTTCCCACTTAGCAATTCCTCACCCTATGCAACATAGACAGACAAAAGGGTCGTTGAGAGCTTTTATTGGAAGGTGGAGGAAACATCTCAAACCATTTGAGTGCAAATGAAAAGCAACATTCCATCCTGTACATGTATTTACAGATGCACTGGCATGTCGATGCACCTAAGGGGCAGGGTCAACTCAGTGGGTACAGGTTAGGATGGTGAGCACACCTGATACCGCATCATTACTCTTGCACTATACATTTTCTACATGCTTTAGTTTCAGTTTGAAGGAATGTATTATGACCTAAAACAGACTTGAGCCACCGGGAAGAGAACCCAAGCCAGGAAGTACTGTAGCCTATACCAAAGTCTGATGAACCATCGTCTTACATTTTGATTTGGTGTGATCGGTCTCCCACAACTAAAAATGAAACAAAAAACACCTTTGTGATTTGATGAATTATGTGTATCAAATCATCTGCAGTAGAACATCTTAGATATGAGTCAATGATAACTGATCCAAGGACTACAGTCCCCAAAATGCACCCGATGTTAAACACGTTATGGCTACGTCTCAATGGTCCAAAGTGTCTTTCTCCATTAATTTCCTCTCCTTCATCTGAACCTCACAGCTGATAGGTGAAAGCAAACTTCTGCCTGGTAAGCATCCACCACATTCCCCTGCCTTTATGTACATAACTACCTCAAATATATCATACCCCTGCACATTGATCTGGTACCCCCTGTATAGAGCTTCATTCTTGTGTATTTTATTCCTCTCGGGTTGCTATTTGTCTCTCTGCATCGTTGCAAAGGGCAGTAAGCATTCCACTGTAAAGTGTACACCTGTGGTAATAAATGTGACAAATATTAGGGGTTCCACCTTGTCTCTATTCAGATCAGTAAAGACAAAGGAGAGGAAGCCTCCATATTGAGATGCATACCAAGACATTACAGCTCCTCTCTGTCTGTTCCCATTATAGGTGTGGCACTTACAAGCAGTCCTATTCCCTATAAAACCAACGTTGCTTCATTCAGAAAAACAAAGAAAGACTTACCCAATGTGGGAATTACCAATATCACAAGCCTCATTTCACAGTATGTCAAGTTGACACAGATGAGCAGTACAGACAACTTGTTTTCCATGATGGAAACAAGAGGGCGGGTGGGGAGGGGCACATTTTAATGAATGGATTTTTTTTTTTTAGAGTGGCACCAAGGTCTTGCGATCTCTCGAGGCAAACAAATCATTAAAAAAAACTAAATAAATCAATATGCAAGAGTCCAAATTCAGTTTCTTTAGAGTCTATTGTAGAAAAAGAGGGAAATGACAAGTTGAAGATCAGTAAAGCAAGTTCTTGGATTCATTTCTTCTCTTCTGCTTTTTCCTCTTTCTTTTCCTCGGGTGCCTTGGTCTTGTCGTCCTTTACAGATAGTGCCTCCAGTTTCTCTGCCACTTTGTTTGCACGGTCAACGTTTCCTCCTGCAGAGAAGTACAGAAAGATGAGACATGAACTCTTTGTCAGTGTGGTGTCACGGTGGCCAAGATGAGGCTCCACACCAAACGTATTTAGAAAGCCCTTTTTACATCAGCAGATGTCACAAAGTGCTTATACAGGAACCCAGCCTGAAACCATCAAAGAGCAAGCAATGCAGATGTAGGAGCAGGGTGGCTACACATCAACAGTGCACGGTAACAGTCCTCTTCATTTAAGAGCATGTTTTAGGGCATTGGGGATGTCTGCCATTTCAATGACTAAGATTATTCCAGTTTGAGTGTTTCGCAAGACTTCTCGTTCCACCGATACATTACGCAAGGTTAATCTACTGGGTAGTGATTAACATGTGACCTGCTCAACAATGGTTGTTCTTTGTAATTAATATTACAGAGAAAACAATTCTAAGTGTGCCAGAACATACCAACATTAGCCTAACAGTAGGCCAGCGAGTTGTTACATTCTGCATGTTAATTTAGCAGACATAAAAAGTTCTGGGCTGGAGTGAGCAGCAGAGAACAGAGTATTGTCTGCATACTGACATACTGAAAAAAAATTGTACACCAACCTGATCCATCTTGAGATTTTCTGACTTCCTCCTTGCATTCATCGAACTTCACCTTAAATTTCTGAGCGTCTGAAAATGACAGAAGTTATTTTAAACCCCAGCCACACTTTTTTTTGCATGAGAAAGCAGACTGAATTGTTAAAAGCTAAACGCAGTGACTAAAATAGACGTGTTGTCACGCTCACTTTCTGCATTGAGGAAACGTATTGCCAGGAGTTCAGGTTTGGGATGCTCATCAGCGAAGTCGGCGAGTGTGTTCCATACCCAGGCCCTGTCGCTGCCAGCGTTGGGCTTCAGCTCCATCACAGGAAAAACTGAAAGAGCAGAAGATGAAAAGGAATTAGGCCTCCGACTCACGAGTCCCATCTATACAATGACTTGTTTTGGTAATTCGGTGGACAGGCAACATGCATGGGTTAACGGAAAGGTTTCAGTCCAACACACACACGCTAGACAGCAGTGATAAACACTACTGGTTGAGACAGGGAGTCTTCCGTGACTCACTGTTGTGATTGGCGCAGATCTTCAAAGTCCGGTCTCTCCTCATCAATAGGCGGATGGTACCCTTCTCTTTGTGTTTCAGGAGCTTGACGTCGCCTGTGCCTCGCTCCTTCCACTCTGGTGGGTCGTTCTCAGACGCAAAACGGTAGAGCTTCGCACGCCTGAGGGGAGAGACAATATGGGTAGAATGACGAAGCTGTGGATGGAATCAGTGACAATACCTAGGTGACAGAGGCATGGCTCTAGGCCAACCTTTTTTAAACAAGGAGCATGTGTGTGCCTAAGTTGAAAAATATAAGCACACACAAAGAAATTTAGGAGTAACACGAAAAACATTTGAGGTAATAATTTTTCCTAGGTGCATTGGGGCTCCTAAATTAAAATTCCAGGTCACACAGCAAACTATTTAGGAGCATAGGAGAGTAAAATGTTCCACGCTGTAGAGCCCTGAGAGGGCTGGATGGTTTCATAACACTTGAGGCGAATCCTCACGTCCAATTTAGTAAAACAAATTACTTAAGTCTCCCATTGACAGTGCATGGCTAAGTGAAAATTCAACTAATTTAGAAGTTAAGTTCGCTATAAGGATTCGGCCCTAAATGAATTACAAATTAAGTATTGCACAATTATTTAGGCTATTCAAGGCTTTCAGCATCAGCTTACATTTTGAACAGTTCCTCCTCGTCCTCCTCTAGCGTCTTCACATCCTGCTCTGGAAGAGACACGATGGGCTCATAATGGGGATCGTGGTTTGATTCTTCTGCATTGTCTGTTGAAGTCTCCTGCTCTTCTGGTGTTTCCTATGAAACCAGATTTACACACACGTTAACCCCCTAAGGTAGACGTCGCGCCCCCCGCTGAAATCTAATTAGCATAATAATAAAAAAGGCCAGAAACATAAGATATATTTTTGCATTCGATGCATCTCAATCCACCGCAACCGCCTATGTAACCCTTCCACATCAGTGGTGAAAGAGCAGTGTTTGTCAGACAATGAGACATCCCGAAAAATCAGTCTTCTCTCAAAATTGTCTGTAGCGTCCGAAACAATTCAGCCTACAAACTGTTATGACACCTCTACGGAAAGATGACTCTCACGATGACGTTCTCCGTTTTGCTCTACGACCCTGGGACTGAAGTCGGTACAGCCGATCTGGCAACTTCTGTCTGTAGCGTACGAAAACAGTTTGGGCTACACACTAACATGACCCCTCTGTGTATAGGTGAGACTCTCACGAACATGTCTGTTGTTAAGCTCTAGGATGCCCACAGGCCTGACAAGACACTTTTGAAGGTCCCCCGGTACCAGTCGGAAAAATGTATTTCAGTATATTTTTTATTGAACCTTTATTTTACTAGGCAAGTCAGTTAAGCACAAATTCTTATTTACAATGACGGCCTACTCCGGCCAAACCCTAACCCAGATGACGCTGGGCCAATTGTGCGCCGCCCTATGGGACTCCCAATCACGACTGGTTGTGATACAGCCTGGAATCGAACCAGGGTCTGTAGTGACACCTTTAGCACTGAGATACAATGCCTTAGACCGCTGCGCCACTTGGGAACCCTGTTAAGTGACAAATTAAATAAATGTAAAAAATAATAATAAAATGTTTACTGATCTTTCTTGTACTGAAGCTCTCAGATATAGGAGAGACACTTTCAGAACAAACTTCTTTTATACCATTTTTTGGGGACTATCTGTTATTCAATGCGTTTATATGGGATAATAGCAGTCCAAATACATTTTCTTCATCAAATATTGTTTGATACTTCAAAAACACTTAATATTGAAAAATCAAATAGCAAAAGTATCTTTGGTATGACCTTCTAAAAAGCAATTCCATATAGCTTAGTACAACCCCCCTCCCAGTACTCTTAGTTTCCCCTGGATTGTCATCTCGTTTCAAGTTAGTGAAATGTACTTTACTAGTCAATGTATTAGACTGTAAAAACAGTAGGCTCCAACAACTGACTGCAGAGGGAGGTGAATAGAGGGATTTGAGAGATCAGGCTTCGAGGTTATCTTTTGTGTGCAATTTGCTGTGGCAACTGAACTTAGTGGTGCTGAGCCAAGCATCTTTGCTGCTGGATGGGTTTATAAAAGGCCTTGCAAATCCATATGATCTCACACTTACTACAGAACATGGTAATATGGCCTAACATTACATAAAAACGCCGCTCAAGAGGAGAGGAAGAGAAAAGTGAAGCAAGTGGACAATAAATCACAAAACAATAACTTTTATGTTAGCTGGACAACTAGGCCCAATTTAAACTAATAATTGACGTTAGTTCTGTTTGTACAATAGAGTTAGACACATTTGCAGTCGGCTACCAAAAAACTACCGTGACACAAATATCAGCAAGCCATCTTGCTAGATAGTGCTTTAAGATTAATTGATTAACGTTAGCTGCCTGAACAAAATGTATGAAAGGGGCGCGAGGCTCCATGCGTTCCGAGTAACGTAACTGTATGGCTAGCAACATGTCTCCGTACAAGACTAGCAAGTAATTTCAATCGTTGTCTTGTTACGTTAGCTAATGAAGTCATCTGCTTGATTATGTAGCTAACAGTGCCATAACTCAGACAGCATGTCAATGTTCACTTATTTTCTAGCTAGCTAAATGGTAAACAGGCACTGAGAAAGTTGACATTCATTTCGGCCTGGTGTTAGCAAGCCAGCCAGCTAACGTTAGCTAGGCCATTCAGAAAAGTACCAAGCTAGCAAGTTAGTTAACTAGAGATGGAAAATAGGTTTAGCCATCGTGTCAATGACATATAGCTAGTTATATGCAATTATCCACTCTTAAATAAAATGCAAACAAACATTGTAAGCTCAGGACACTTCCACAATATTGCCATTTAAAAAGATGCTACGTTAACTAGCTTTTGTTAGCTAACGTGTTAGTTAGCTGGCTAACAATTAACGTTACTGTCGGGATAACATACAATTAGGTTCAAAGCCAAATATTGTACATGGATGTCTCAACCAAATACATATTGGGTTTAAATGATCATTTTGAAAGTAGTGGTTGCACGATTATACCACAGACATAATCAAATATTTAGATCATTGTTCTGTTAGCTAGCTAACTAGATGGCTAGTTGGCTAGTTAGCCAGCCAGTTAGCTTTGGAGCAGATATAAAGGGCGGCAAAAGTATCAAGTTACCCACTTTTCTGACACATACAACAAAGGTATAACTGATTGACCATTGCCAGTAAGTAATTGTTTTGAGACCAATTTACACTTTAGACCTTCAATACTGATGTTTAACGAGGTTGTTAAAAATCAGCATCCCTAGCCGGTATTATCTTCCCGGGCACAACCCTAGCAAGATAAACTTTGAGAATGCCAATCAAAACATCACAATGGAAATTAAATGTACATTTAATTAAATGTACGTCACATAAATATGTTCAAAACTCATAAACTTACCTTCGGATCTGCCATGTTAATGTAGATGTTTGTAGATTACGGAATTCAGTTTGATTGATTCAAAACCAAACTCTCCGTTCGCCTTGAGTTCCTCTCTCTTCGTGCTATAGATTTCGCGCGTCGAAATGTCCCATTTGCGTTTCCTCCATCCCATCCCCCCCCCCCTTTCGACACTATTTTAAAGGGCTTTAAAGCGTATTAAATGATCTACAAATATCATAATGGTATGTGTGTTATTATTTTACGAAACATGAATACACTCGGTGTATTATTGTTTTCTTTATTAAATATGGTAATTTACTTGCATTGCAATACACTCGAGTACTGCAGACATTTCATTCTGTGTTGTAAAATGGTAACGTTAACTGTGAAATGTTGCTACATATCTCAAAAGTGGCATGTGTGGTTAAAACATTGGATAGATAGGTAACTAGCTAGAAACAATTTCAGTGTCAACAAAAGTAACAACCTGACAACTCCAACAACAACCCATTAACTTTTTTTGTGGATCTAGCAGCTTCCTCACTTCCTGTGTCAGAAAAAAATATTTTATTTTTATAGAATTATCACCCCACTATTACACAATTAACAGGAATCATGGAGAACATGCATCTTCTATATTTTCAGTTGAAGTATCCAGTGATGTGTATATATATACACTGCTCAAAAAAATAAAGGGAACACTAAAATAACACATCCTAGATCTGAATGAATGAAATATTCTTATTAAATATTTTTTTATTTACATAGTTGAATGTACTGACAACAAAATCACACAAAAATTATCAATGGAAATCAAATTGATCAACCCATGGAGGTCTGGATTTGGAGTCACACTCACAATTAAAGTGGAAAACCACACTACAGGCTGATCCAACTTTGATGTAATGTCCTTAAAACAAGTCAAAATGAGGCTCAGTAGTGTGTGTGGCCTCCACGTGCCTGTATGACCTCCCTACAACGCCTGGGCATGCTCCTGATGAGGTGGCGGATGGTCTCCTGAGGGATCTCCTCCCAGACCTGGACTAAAGCATCCGCCAACTCCTGGACAGTCTGTGGTGCAACGTGGCGTTGGTGGATGGAGCGAGACATGATGTCCCAGATGTGCTCAATTGGATTCAGGTCTGGGGAACGGGCGGGCCAGTCCATAGCATCAATGCCTTCCTCTTGCAGGAACTGCTGACACACTCCAGCCACATGAGGTCTAGCATTGTCTTGCATTAGGAGGAACCCAGGGTCAACCGCACCAGCATATGGTCTCACAAGGGGTCTGAGGATCTCATCTCGGTACCTAATGGCAGTCAGGCTACCTCTGGCGAGCACATGGAGGGCTGTGCGGCCCCACAAAGAAATGCCACCCCACACCATGACTGACCCACCGCCAAACCGGTCATGCGGGAGGATGTTGCAGGCAGCAGAACGTTCTCCACGGCGTCTCCAGACTCTGTCACGTCTGTCACGTGCTCAGTCTGAACCTGCTTTCATCTGTGAAGAGCACAGGGCGCCAGTGGCGAATTTGCCAATCTTGGTGTTCTCTGGCAAATGCCAAACGTCCTGCACGGTGTTGGGCTGTAAGCACAACCCCCACCTGTGGACGTCGGGCCCTCATACCACCCTCATGGAGTCTGTTTCTGACCGTTTGAGCAGACACATGCACATTTGTGGCCTGCTGGAGGTCATTTGCAGGGCTCTGGCAGTGCTCCTCCTTGCACAAAGGCGGAGGTAGCGGTCCTGCTGCTGGGTTGTTGCCCTCCTACGGCCTGCTCCACGTCTCCTGATGTACTGGCCTGTCTCCTGGTAGCGCCTCCATGCTCTGGACACTACGCTGACAGACACAGCAAACCTTCTTGCCACAGCTCGCATTGATGTGCCATCCTGGATGAGCTGCACTACCTGAGCCACTTGTGTGGGTTGTAGACTCCGTCTCATGCTACCACTAGAGTGAAAGCACCACCAGCATTCAAAAGTGACCAAAACATCAGCCAGGAAGCATAGGAACTGAGAAGTGGTCTGTGGTCACCACCTGCAGAACCACTCCTTTATTGGGGGTGTCTTGCTAATTGCCTATAATTTCCACCTGTTGTCTATTCCATTTGCACAACAGCATGTGAAATTTATTGTCAATCAGTGTTGCTTCCTAAGTGGACAGTTTGATTTCACAGAAATGTGATTGACTTGGAGTTACATTGTGTTGTTTAAGTGTTCCCTTTATTTTTTTGAGCAATGTATATGTCGAAGTTCATATTAGTACGTGTCCCACAATATGGCAGCCCGTAAAACAAATGTTCTTCATCAGAGAAAAAGTGAAGGTGACTTGGTTGTTTGCTTTTATGTGTAGTCATGTCGTAGGTAAATTTTTCTTTTCAGTACTAAATTAAGTTCCTGCTTTTAAAAATGTGCTTTGCTAAATCTGCTTGACAGCCACTTTGCTACACTAACTGTAACAACTCTGTAAGGTCTGTGAGAGCTTCAGGTTTCTTTGGTGCATACCTAAAGCAGTGCGGAAATAATGTATGTGTAAAATGTGTCCTTCCTTTGGTCTAATGAACAGAACAATTGGATGTCTTTATTTGAGTATGTCTTTACTAACAATTGATAAAGAGGAAAGGTTTGTAACTCAAACCAAACAAAGGAAAACTGACTGTACATCATGTTGTTTTTATGTCCTCCCTTTTCTGTTCAGATAAATGGGCAACACCAACAAAGCGATGCTGCTCTGGCTGTTTGTTCAGAAGAAGTTGCCCTCTGGAAGACATTCACCCATGTCCATCTCAGGTACAATGCCTACTGTAGAATTGCTCTTTAGAAATTCCTATAGAACCTCTCTCTGAGTGCTGTTGTTTTGAAACCCCCAGGCTGTTAGGCCTATATGTGGCTGCCTGACCTGGCAACCTGGGATGAACCTTTGCAGTTGCAGTCTGTACAGGTTTTCTGTAACCACATCAAGAAGCTGAAATTAAATCCAGATGCACTCTGACATTTTGGTCATCCTATTGAATGAGTGAGTCTCTCAGCTACCAACAAGGGGTTTGACAACCTAGTGTCTTAACAAAATACATGCACTGACTGCACTCCCTGTCTGGGTATGCACAACTTTGACCCTAATCCTCTTTCCCCTACTCTTATCATGCAGACTGAATACAGGAACAAGTGTGAGTTCGTCATTGGTATTGGAGCGAATGGAGAAGATGATAAGAGCATATGCTTCAGACTGGGGAAGTACAAAGGGGGATCCTGTGCCGTGGTGGGACCCTCAGACTGCATCCACGTCGCCTCTAAGGCCAAGAGAGTGGTCTGCGAGTTCCAAAAATGTATTAGGTATTAAAGACATCTTACTGAGAGGGAGGCCTCATCTCTGTCCCGCACTGATCCCTCCCTGATCACAGGACACATTGTCACATCTCAGTGAAAGATTCTATCCACGGCATCGGATCTGCCCAATACGCTATTTGACCTACAAAATGGTTTTAGCATGCAACCAGAAGGAATACAAAATATAGATGCACACAGCAATACAGTTGCCGGGTGGTCTCAAATCAGTTTGTGCTGTATATAGCCAATTCTTACTTCTTTTGACCCATCATATGCTATTTGTTGATCTACACAGGACAACCCCATACTCCGTGTATAGGCCTGAGGCATACGAGGTCCATTGGAAGTCGCAAACAGTGCAGACCACAACAAGGACCAAGCAGGCCGTGGCGGTGGTGTTCTTTAACCCGCAGGTGCAGAAACCAGGTTTCAAAGTGGTTAATACTAAAGTAATACAGATGGTAGGGATTCTTAGATTAGAACGCATAAATGTGTACATTTCTGTACCATAGCCCAAGCTTGTGTTTATCGCATGATTCTATAACTGAACAATGTGAAAAAGTGTAGTGACTCCTTTCAAATCCTGTCAGTCATTTAACTGTTTATTAGGGATTCTCTTGCTTTTTCTACTCTGCAGAAATCAAATACCCAGAAGAGCCTCTGTGAAAGAGTATTTCACGAGGATGACAGAGTGATGTAACCGCTTTGTACTTTGTGTCAGCGAGACAAAGGTAAGATCATCAGAAAAACAACAAGTTAACGGTGCAATAATGCACATGGGAATGTTGTGATTGACAGATAATGTTCGGTTCACGAAGGCAATCCCCTAACCCAGAGGACTTGCCGTGTGAGCTGGTAGCTGGAGAGGAGTGTATTCATGAGGAGCTTCTTGGCCTGGAGTTCAGGATATCCCCTTATTATTTTTTCCAGGTGAGTATCCCATGTCATGTATCATAGCTGTAGACTCTTCATCCTTTTTACCCACCATCTTCGGTCCATTTGGCATTATTATATTGAGCTCCAGGAAGTTGTATTTCCTCAGCCATTTTAAGAGCATCTCATCCAAGTTAGTGTCTCTGAAGTACGGCATTACTCTAGTTTATAGCTGTATAATATGTCACTGAGCAGGTGAACACAGGGGCAGCAGAGGTGCTGTACTCAGCTGTAGGAGAATGGGCCCAGCTGGACAAGGACAGCACTGTGCTGTATGTATGCTGCGGAGCAGGAACCATTGGCATCTCTCTGGATAAGGTACTATAGAGCAGGGTTTCCCAAACTCGGTCCTGCATGTTTTGGTTTTTGTCCTAACAATACACAGCTGATTTAAATAACCAACTCATTATCAAGCTTTGATTATTTGAATCAGCTGTGTATTGATGGGGGGGCTGAGTTTGGGAAACCGTGCTATTGAGAGCTGCAGGGAGAATGTGTTTTTAACTTTTAAATAAAGACTCATGGCATCATACATACAGTTGAAGTCAGAAGTTTACATACACCTTAGCCAAATACATTTAAATTCAGTTTTTCACAATTCCTGACATTTAATCCTAGTAAAAATTCCCTTTCTTAGGATCACCACTTTATATTAAGAATGTGAAAATCACATTCCCAGTGGGTCAGAAGTTTACACGCACTCAATTAGTATTTGGTAGCATTGCCTTTAAATTGTTTAACTTGGGTCAAACGTTTCGGGTAGCCTTCCACAAGCTTCCCACAATAAGTTGGGGAAGCTGGTGCATTCCTCCTGACAGAGCTGGTGCAACTGAGTCAGGTTTGTAGGCCTCCTTGCTTGCACACGCTTTTTCAGTTCTGCCCACAAATTTTCTATAGGATTGAGGTCAGAGGTCAGTCTCTCCTGCAGTCCCTCCTACCCCTACAACATGATGCTGCCCCCCCCCCCCCGTGCTTCACAGTTGGGATGGTGTTCTTCGGCTTGCAAGCCTCCCCCTTTTTCCTCCAAACATAACAATGGTCATTATGGCCAAACAGTTCTATTTTTGTTTCATCAGACCAGAGGACATTTCTCCAAAAAGTACAATCTTTGTCCCCATATGCAAACCGTAGTCTGGCTTTTTTATGGCTGTTTAGGAGCAGTAACTTCTTCCTTGCTGAACGGCCTTTCAGGGTATGTCGATATAGGACTCGTTTTACTGTGGATATAGATGCTTTTGTACCTGTTTTCTCCAGCATCTTCACAAGGACCTTTGCTGTTGTTCTGGGATTGATTTGCACTTTTCGAAACCAAAGTACCTTCATCTCTAGGAGACAGAACGCGTGTCCTTCCTAAGAGTTATGATGGCTGCGTGGTCCTATAGTGTTTATACTTGCATACTATTGTTTGTACAGATGAACGTGGTACCTTCAGGCGTTTGGAAATTGCTCCCAAGGATGAACCAGACTTCTGGAGGTCAACATTTATTTTTTTCTGAGGTCTTGGCTGATTTCTTTTGATTTTCCCATGATGTCAAGCAAAGAGGCACTGAGTTTGAAGGTAGGCCTTGAAATACATCCACAGGTACACCTCCAATTGACTCAAATTATGTCAATTAGAATATCAGAAGCTTCTAAAGCCATGACATCATTTTCTGGAATTTTCCGAGCTGTTTAAAGGCACAGTCAACTTAGTGTGTGTAAACTTCTGACCCACTGGAATTGTGATACAGTGAATTATAAGTGAAATAATTTGTCTATAAACAATTGTTAAAAAAATTACTTGTCATGGACAAAGTAGCTGTCCTAACCGATTTGCCAAAACTATAGTTTGTTAACAAGACATTTGTGGAGTGGTTGAAAAACAAGTTTTAATGACTCCAACCTAAGTGTATGTAAACTTCCGACTTAACTGTACATATCAAGCAGGGTTGCTGTTGAATTACATTTCAATTCAGGAAGTAAACTGAAATTTAAATGGTATCGACCACAACCCTGATTACAGCAACTGTATGGATTAATCTGTCTGGTAATGTGTGACAAAGGAAAAGTCATTTACTCTGTTGACACTGTCTTTCTGTTTCCTGCAGAGGGTGAGGAAAGTGATTGGGATAGATGTTTCAGGAAACAGTGAAGGACGCCAAAGTCAATGCGAAGATCAATGGTAAGAGGCATAATCAGATTGGTCAAGCTGTACCAGTCGCCAGGCACCAATGCATTTCCCCACATTTTGTTAACAAGTGGGATTAAATTGGATTTGTCATTTTCTGTCAACAATCTACACAAAATACTCTGAGGGGGGGGGGGGGGGAGAGAACTTTTGATTAGGTAAGTATTCAACCCCGAGTCAATACATGTTAGAATCACCTTTGCCAACGATTACAGCTGTGGGTCTTTCTGGGTAAGTCTTACGAGCTTTGTCTTACAACATTCTTTAGAAAATTCTTCAAGCTCTGTCAAGTTGGTTGTTGATCATTGCTTGACAGCTATTTAAGTCTTGCCGCAGATTTAAGTGAAAACTAACTAGACCACCCAGGAACATTCAATGTCATCTTGGTAAGAAACTCCAATGTAGATTAGCCCTTGTTTTAGGTAATTGTCCCGCTGAAAGGTGAATTTGTCTCCCATGGTGAAATCCCTGAACGGTTTCCTTCCTCTCCAGCAACTGAGTTACGAAGAATGCCTGTATCAATACACCATCCAAAGGGATATTTAATGTATGCTTTTTAAAAACGTACACATCTACCAATAGGTCCCCTTTGCGGTTGAATCTTTTTGAAATTCACTGCTCCACTGAAACCTTACAGATAATTGTGTGGGGTAGAGAAGGTAGTCATTCAAAATCACACGAAACACTTATTGCACACAGTGAGTCCATGCAACTTACTATGTGAGTTGTTAAGCTTGCCATAAGAGTGAATACTTGACTCAAGGCTTTTTATTTAATGTGGGTTCTCTGTAGATATCTTATAGTCCAATTTGGGGCAGGATAAAAGTGAATTTCAGTTTAATAGCTCCTTGGTTGACGTCTTGATGCATGTATGAATTACAAAATAAAAAGACCCCCCACAAACAAGCTCTGGTTAATTTGGGGACACTAATACAGGCAGGGGTCATTTCAAGCAGGAGCCAGCCTAAGTCATGACAATTTTATTTGCATAAACCAATTTCACTGAAAGTCAGCGATCCCAAGTCGCTGTTACATACTTCATTTTCTAGGCAGCAATATCTCTAGCAAACAACTTGTTACAACTCTAAAAAGTGTAAAAGGCATATTTTCTTTACACACTAACACTTGGCAAGACAGAATACGCACATATGAGGTGGGGGGGGTCATTCAATACAACAGCATTGTGCCCATGTACAATGGTGAATTCTGATCAGATGCATTAAACATTCAGGAAAAGCGCACAAACCGAATAGTTCACACAATGAATGCACATCAGTTTATATTTTGTTCCAGCAGGTATTGCATCTTTAACCTTTCATGTGTGTGTAATATATATATATTTACGTATTGTATGCAGCAACCTACAGTATTCTATAAAAATGCATAAGACTGTATTTAAGCTTTGGTAGACACTGCTTCTTTAGCTATCGGATGTAATTATAATGACATGATCGTATTTTGTTCGAGGTAAAGTGTGCCGACTTAATTTCCGTAGATTGCCTATTGCAGAGGATCGCAGTTATCCTACACAATGCTTGAAAACGTGATTGATCAGAACACACACAATGATGGCAAACAAACCTTGTTAGAGACGACCAACCCATTAAAACAATTCTTAATTAATCTGTACATGCTAAAGGCAATTCTTCCAGAACATCAATATTAATGTCTTGTCGCGTTATGACATCTTAACTGGCTAAACAAATGCTGTATCAGGAGGGGCTTGGTCAATCCATTTCCCTTGAAGGGGGACTTTGGCCCTGTGAGTTCTCTGGGATGGGAACCCTTCATGGAATGGGTCAACTAAGGCAACATGTAGCCAATTGTTCTCCCATCTGTATATGGGTCCTTAAATGAATGGCTAAATAGTAAGAGTCTGCATGTTGTATTGTTTTGCTTTAATTAGTCTAAAAAAAAGTATGAAGCGGCTAACACCTAATTACAGAAAGAAAAGTCCAAAAGTATAGGCCGCCTTATATGTAACAACTTTATCTTGTATATCTCCTCAATGACTACAGTACTTCAAGCCCTTGTGCTTGTTGTCTGCAGTGCTAACGTGGAAACAAGATCTTAGCTAGACAGACCAGCCTTAGCTGTCCATTGATATGTTTCATCCTGTATATCCAGAACAAAGGCAATTCAAATTATTAGTCCCTCTTAATGTCTATTCCATAATAAATTCAAAATACATTTCTCATACTAAGAACACGAGCATGTAACAAGAAGTATGACTGGACTCACTGGAGTTGTGCAGAAAACTGCATTTTTTCCTTCTCTTAACAGGTAAATGTTTCACGTGCAAATGAAAACGTAAGCTTGCCATTCTTCAGACGAAGCATACTCAAAAACCCTAATCACCATCCAAATCATACACATCAACAATATCCATATTACAACAGCATATAAATTGGTTTTCCACAACGTACCAGAATAGCAAAAGCAGAGACTGCAAACGAATCCCTTTGAATAGGCTATGCTTTAAGCATACAAGGAAACCTGCTGAAATGTTCAGTGTGTCCGAAAAGTATGGAGTGTATTAGAAATTAAATCGCAACTATAAAACAAGGGGGGGGGGGCGGGCGGCTAGTGATTTTCAGCAGTCATTACTACACAGTAAACAGGCTGACTGAAATTGCTGTGGTTCATAGATACATGTCAAGTCATCTCAACCGGTCTGTCTGCAACCCCTGTGGTTCAATTTATAGAAGCGCTGCTGCGTAGAGATTGCATCAAGAGGTAGATGGTGCTCACTCTACTGTCAGTCTGTCTGTTAGTGCATTTGTCCTATTCTTACCCGAGCCACTAACAATGAACCATAAACACCTGGGGGGGGGGGGTCAAATAACAAACAGCTTGGAGAAACAGTGCTAAGATGACCACCTTTATAGTATAAATGTGTTGTATTGCCCTTTCACAATGATGCATAATTGGATGATAGATTGGTGGCGCGACTTTTTATCTGACAGTGACTATGGCTACCATTGGTCAGTGCCATGTTAGGTTGGTTGCAGTGATAGTTCCTAGACGTCAACAGTACAGAGCGGCTGACTGCCAGGCTGGGCTGACTCCATTATGGTCATCTTGGGCTTCTTCCTGGTTTCCGCCTGAAGCACAACAAAGACAGCAGGGTGTATTTATTAGGGCACACCGTAGCAAAATGTTTTGCACCAGAAAAAAAAACATTTACACTGAACAAATATATATGCAACAACTTCAAAGGTTAACTGAATTACAGTTTATATACTGTAAGAAAATCAGTCAATTGAAATAAATTCATTAGGCCCTAATCTATGGATTTCACATGACTGGGAATACAGATATGGCCGTGGATCAGAAAGCCAATCAGTATCTGGTTTGACCACCATTTGCCTCATGCAGCGTGACACATCTCCTTCGCATAGAGTTGATCAGGCTGTTGATTGTGGCCTGTGGAATGTTGTCCCACTCCTCTTCAATGGCTGTGCGAAGTTGCTGGATATTGGCGGGAACTGGAACACGCTGTCGTACACGTCAATCCAGAGCATCCCAAACATGTTAAATGGGTGACATGTCTGGTGTGTATGCGGTCCATGGAAGAACTGGGACATTTTCAGCTTCCAGGAATTGTGTACAGACCCATGCGACACGGGGCCGTGCATTATCATGCTGAAACACGAGGTGAAGGAAGAATGGCACGACAATGGGCCTCGATCTCTTCACAGTATCTCGGTGCATTCAAATTACCATTGATAAAATGCAATTGTATTCGTTGTCCGTAGCTTATGCCTGCACATACAATAACCCCAACGCCACCAAGGGACACTGTTCACAACGTTGACATAGGCAAACCAACTTTAAGAGTGGCCTTTTATTGTCCCCAGCACAAGGTGCAACTGTGTAATGAGCATGCAGTTTAATAAGCTTCTTGATATGCTAAACCTGCCAGGTGGATGGATAATCTCGGCAAAGTGGAAATGCTCACTAAAAGGGATGTAAACAAATTTGTGCACAAAATGAGAGAAAAGCTTTTTGTGCGTATGGAACATTTCAGGGATCTTATTTCAGCTCATGAAACCAACACTTTACATGTTGCGTTTATATATTTTGGTTCAGTGTATTTCGAATTGGACAAATTCAAGTAGTCCTTTTTGTCAATTCTCTACCACTTGGTGCCTAATGAATACACCGCAGAAATTGTCCTAACAGTTTGAACTGCTGCACCGAACTGAGGAATTTACCTCGATAAAACATAATTCAAGATCATAATCCAGGCCACACTTGCATACAAACATGATTTATGACAGCGCCTGAAATAAGGTACAATTGGAGCAACATTACGAAATATGAGTAACACGACAGTGCAGAGGTAACGCAACTGGAGCAAAGACCAGAAGAATTGCAGGAGTGTCAGAAAGCGGGAGAGATCTCCCTGTCTAGGTACGTCAATGTCCAACACCGGAGTCAGTGCAGCTTTGGAACCTGACAGGGTTATCAGACAGACGTAGAACACTCCAGTAAGAAAACTCCCTGATGACGCCAAATGCAGAGGTTACACCAGAGACCCAGAATCTAAATAGGAGCTCCTACACTCTACAGGTAACACTTACCCTCTCCTTAGCCAGTTTCTTCATCTCCTCTTGCAGTTTGTTCAGGATGTGAAGATTTGGCCTGTTCTTTTTGGCATACTGTTGAAGTTCAATCACACTCTTGTCTGAATTTTCCTGCGAAAAAAAATAAAAAAAGCCATCAGTTTATGGAAATGAGAGACACACATCTGGTTGAAAGCGAAGCAGCATATGCCATCAAATCAGTTTTTCTTCAGATGAGCTAAAGTCTATATGACCCTAACTGACCTATGGGCCTCCAACAGCAGAGGAGCATCTGTGCTGAGGTACAGTATATGAGGTGTACAGGTAGTACCTACCTTCTTCACCATCTTACTGCTCTCTCTGCCGTACATGCGGAGCAGTGACCCCCAGTTCTTTACGTGGGGGTGCAGCATCTGTAGGATCTTCTGCGACGCCAGCTGCTTCCCCACACGCTTATTCTTGCCTGGAAAACAGGACATATACATACAGAGCAGCAGCCATTAGTAATGCTAACTAGATTTACACTGCATTAACACAGCTCGGCTTTGAGCAGGGAAATTCTTACCCATATATAGTGTAGATACCCAAAGGCGCAAACATGGTGTTCAGAGTAAAAGTAGTCTGAATTCTCTATATATGACTCTGACAAAAAGCAAAGCTTTTACATTAACACAGAGTGGCATGGAGCATGTTAGGTCTGGGACTTGCTGTGGTGACTGGAGGGTCAGTGTGGGGGTAACTTACACCATCCACGCACAGTGTGCTTGCCACACGTCATCACATATTCACTCTTCTGGTTCTTCCCTGGGATCACCTCAAACTTGATGCTGGTGTCACCCATTCCATGGTTTCTACAGGGCACAAGAGAGTTGAATTTCAAGGTTACCAGATTAATCAGAACTAGGAATTTTGATTATGCTTACACCTCATGTCTTGAGTCTTACCTCTTAAGGCACTCGTGTAGAATCTGATATGGCGAGAGTAAGCCTGCTTTATTGGTCAGTTCGTACACCCTAGAATCTTCAATACTGATATGATTAAAATACTGCAGGAAACAAGAACACATGAATGGACATTAGTATTCAGCCAAATGATCAACTAGCTAGTAAAGTACAATGTTATAAAAGAGACATGTTATCAGACCAAACACAAAAAGAAGATATTGATTTAATTAAGGGCCTTTCCAATGATTGGCAGGCTGATACCTCCAGTTCATCCCCTTCTACAAGCTTCTCCTCAGATGTCTGCTTGACAAAGTCAGGGATGAGGATCTCCAGTGTGGCTCGAGCTACAGGGGAGACATCAGTAAATAACCTGTTTCTGATTCTTTTTTATTTATAGTTCACAGACAGCCTTTGCAGCTGCTTAAGAGGATAGAAATTCAAAGAGTGATATGAGACGAAAGTACTGTACCAGCTTTATTCTTGGCAAGTTTTTTACTGCTTGCAGTTCCCGTGCCATATGTCACTCCGTCTATAATGACGGAGGCGCCAAAGGGTTCACTTGGGTTCTCTGGGGGAGATGGAAAAAGAGGATTCATTTGGTGCAAACGGCATAAAGGCCCTTTCTCAGGTTAGTGCTTTGGTGATGTGTTTTGTTCTAAGAAAAAAAACTGTCACTTGGACAAGCTAGTTGAAAATCAACATCATGGACGGGGAGAAGAGACAAAAATAGGGACTTACCACATTCAAAAAAGTTGTAAACAGGTCGGACCTTTAGGACACGTTGCATATATTCATGTAGGATGCAAACTTCAGACTTCCCATTTGGATTAATGACAAACTCTGAGAAAAATAAAGAGGGAAAGAGTTGATGCGATTAGCGCAATACTCCACACTGAAATAGTTGACACCCTATTCCCGAAATAGTGTCCTACTTTTGGGAATAGGGTGCCAATTCAGATGTAGCCTATGGTTCTTCTTCTGCACCCAGTACCTTTCTTGGTGGGGGTATCTGATACAGACAGAGTGATGAGCTTCTGGTTGGCAGGCAGAATGGGTCTCTCAGACTCAGCCTGCTTCCTCTTCATGTCCCTGTTGAACTGCCTGCGCTCTGCCCAGGTACGGAACTTCTTCACGGTCACTTGTTCAAAGTCAAAGCACTTCTCCAGGTAGCTGCGGAACTCCTCAATTTCTGGTTGGGGTTTCAATAAGGGAGAGGTATCGGTTATATTGTTGCTTTAGAAACCAAACTTGACGTGTATAGCTGTTCTTTAGAAATACCAACCAACACACTATTATCCCCTACGTTCACAAGATATTAAACATACTATCCATCAGCCATGGCATTCAAAACTACTACCTGCTGGCAAGACAATTGCTCGTCATGGAGTGTGTTGACCCTTACCTATGGATTCATCTTTACACACCTCCACCGTGGCCCTGACCTGTCCCAGAGCCCCATGGGCCATCTCATAAGAGTGGGGCATCTTGCCGTGTGGGACAGGACACCTTTCTATGGTTCCTTCTGTGACCAGGCCTGTCTCCAACTCCACCTCTCCACCATCCCCCAGGCTCAGACCAAGGGCCACAGTGGTAGGGTCCTCCTGGGCTGTGGAGTCAGGCTCGTCTGGTCTCTCCAGGGAGTCTGCCTCTTCCCCAGGCTTCACAGGAGACACCACAGCATTGGGCGTCACCTCTCCGTTCTGTTGCCTTTCCTCGTGATCCTTCATCTTCCTATAGTGCAAGCAGGGGATGCTACTGGTGGGAGGGTCGTGTTTCTGTACGCAGTGGCACAAGGGGTTTGGTTAGAAGTAGGTTGTTACCGTTGTTTGAGAATAGAGAAATAATGGACATTCATCCTTATTCCTTTAGTTTGATCATTCCTACCAAAAATGTAAATATTACACCAGTATTCAGTGTATAACAATGGGGTTCCTGACATGTTACTAACCCTCTAAAAGACTCAAATGTACAGCAGTTTCCATCGGTCTTATCACTTCCACGTCTTACCCTGATGCTCCCGGTCCCCAGGAAGTAAGGTCTGGACCAGGTCACTACTCTGGTCTCTCTGTGCAGGTAGACTGGAATGCCAGAGTTATGGAATGTCATGATCCATCCGTCAGGTAGTGGCTCAGTGGGTGGACGCCCACGACCTGGGAAACACACACTCATCACTACACATCAGCGTCAAACACACACACCTGCGCCACACACAATACGACAACGTCTGCAGACAGACACGACTACACATCGCACACAATCAGTGTCCTCTCACAAACGTGATGTTATGCATTCATAAGATATGATATGAACGCATAACATCAATATGTGTAAGGCTCAGATACACCGTTACCAAAGGCAGATCAGCGCCAGGCATCCACCACTCACTCTTCAGGACTGTTTTAATTTTGGTCATCATGGGCTGAACGCCTCCCTCCCCGTCCGACGCGTGGTCACTGTCCCCTGCATACTCAGCAGCCCCCTCTGCCAGGCGCATCTTTTTGGGCACGGGCATGCCCTCCTCCAGCAGAGCATCTACATCATTGTCGAAGTCCTCCTGGAAAAGACTGTGGTTGAGCGAGTGGGGGAGAATCGAGGGGTGGCGGCAGCCCGAACCTGCCATGTTCTCCATTCAGTTAGGGCTACGCCATCTTGTCAGCACTTTCACAAGAGGAAATTTCAAGTCATGTTTGCAACCAATATCTGGCATGCATAACAAACAAAAGCTTTGGAAACAAACAAAGTGGATGAGAGGAGATTCAAATCAGGTTGAACTTTTGAAGACACCAAGCATACCAACTACACTACCGGTCAAAAGTTAAGAGCACATTCTCATTCAAGGGTTTTTATTTGTACTATTTTCTACATTGTAGAATAGTGAAAGACATCAAAACTATTAAATAACAGATGGAATCATGTAGTAACCAAAAAAAAAAGTTGAACAAACAAAATATATTTTAGATTCCTCAAAGTAGCCACCCTTTGCCTTGATGACTGCCAAGAGTGTGCAAAGCTTTCTCTCAACGAGCTTCATGAGGAATGCTTATCCAACAGTCTTGAAGGTGTTCCCGCATATGCTGAGCACTTGTTTGCTGCTTTTCCTTCACTGTGCGGACCAACTCATCCCAGAAACATCTCAATTGGGGTTGAGGTCAGATGATTGTGGAGGCCAGGTCATCTGGTAAACTAGCCCTTACACAGCCTGGAGGTGTGTTGGGTCATTGTCCTGTTGAAAAACAAATGATAGTCCCACTAAGCGCAAACCAGATGGGATGCTGGTTAAGTGCTGATTTCTAAATAAATCAGTGTCATCAGCAAAGCACCCCCACACCGTAACACCACCCCCTACATGCTTTACGGTGGGAAACACACATGCGGAGATCAGCCGTTCACCTACACCACGTCTCACAAAGGCAGTTGGAGCCAAAAATCTAAAATCTCAACTCATCAGACCAAAAGGACAGATTTCCACCGGTCTAATGCTCATGTTTCTTGGCCCAAGCAAGTTACTTCTTATTGGTGTGCTTTAGTAGTGGTTTCTTTGCAGCAATTCGACCATGAGCGCCTGATTCACAGTCTCCTCTGAACAGTTGATGTTGAATGTCTGTTACTTGAACTCTGAAGCATTTATTTGGGCTGCAAATGTTCCCGATTGACTGACCTTCGTGTCTTAAAGTAATGTTGGACTGTTGTTTATCGTTGCTTTTTTGAGCTGTTCTTGCTCCAATATAGACTTGGTATTTTACCAAATAGGGCTATCTGCTGTATACCACCCCTACCTTGTCACAACACACTTGGTTGCCTCAAACACATTAAGGAAAGAAATTCCACAAATGAACTTTTAACAAGGCACACCTGTTTATTGAAATGCATTCCAGGTGACGACCTCATGAAGCTGGTTGAGAGAATGCAAATAGTAGGCAAAGCTGTCATCAAGGCAATGGGTGGCTATTTGAAGAATCTCAAATATTTTGATTTGTTATATACTTTTCTGGTTACTACATGATTCCATATGTGTTATTTAATAGTTTTGATGTCTTTACTATTATTCTACAATGTAGTAAAAAGCAAAAATAAAGAAAAACCCTTGAATGAGTAAGTGTTCTAAAACTTGACCGGTAGTGTATGTCAACCTCAATCTCAAGTAGAAAAATAATGAATTTCTGCTGCTTCCATCAAGAATCAAAACTACGATGAACAAGCTGACATTTTATTCCGATATCACCAGAAAAATGACTATACACTATTACCCTTTTCACATTACAGAGCCAAACCATACTGGGGTAACATCGTCACTAGAGCCTGAATGATATTATTGCGGTCCACCGATATCTGTTGATATTGGCTTTTTATCCCTATTATCGGACAATAATTCCACCGATAAATAGGATAACAAAAATTATAACTTATGATTATCTGAACACTGGCAGCCATTCTCATGATGCGTCATTCATTTCACAAAGTAAGAAATCAACATTTGAAGCATATTTCTTGGACAATTGCTGGTTTGGATGGCAATTTATAAAAATGCAGTGTGAAAAATAACTATTTTTCATTTCCCCAGTGTAAAAAAAGTATGTTTTAATTACGGCAGATATTTCAATATCGGTAAGTTCTCCACACAAAAATCATTATCTGTATCGTTGTTACGCATCTTCCATAGTTGCTGGAACTGTGCTGGAAAGGATGATGTGAAAAGAATATCCAAGCCATTATGGTTTCGGGTCAGCCCTACAGTGTGAACAAGGCACAAAAGATCAGTGAGTGGACAATGACAAGGCTCTGCAGAGGCAAAGACAGGGCCCCTTGGTTACGTACCTCATATGAGTAATTCAGGTTCTCCTCGTCAGCATTCTCCGGTTGAACCATTTCCTCAGACCTGAAACCCCCCTGCTCCACATTCTCCGTATCCAGGAAGTCCTGACTGAAGTCCTCCAGCTCGTCCAAGACCGCAAATTCCACTTTGTTCTCCAGGTCTGCCTCTTCCCCTCTCCTCCCTGCACTGCCACAGACCATCCCGTTCCCCAGTCCTGAGCTACCCTCAACAGCCCCTAGCTCTGTATCGGCATCATGCAACTCACCATTAAGGCCCTCTGAGCTGGTCTCCCCTACACCACCACCCTCCTGACCGATCCCTGTGTACAGCACCTTCCTATCTTTGCACCTGCTGCTATCTACAACGCTGACACTGATCTTAATGTCTTGTAGTAACTTAAGCTCTGGTAGGAACTTGGTGACAGGGGGCGCATGGCGGGCTGTTCTAGGGCACAGTGCGCTGGGTTCAGCCTCATCTGACAGGTTATTACTGAAGGTTATGGAGCCCTTGGCGAGGAGCCCCAGGTCCTGGTCCCCTGCTGGGGTGTGTGTCTGTCCATCACCACCAGAGCTAACGTCCATTTCCTCTGCGTCACTGGACGTTTGCAGGGGAGGTGGTGGAGGCTGCGCTTTACCATTAAGGCCCTCCGAGTTTAAATCATCAGGTGGCTCCAACGGCAAGGGGGGTAATATGTCATCTATCTCCATGTTGACTGTCTTATGAATTACTAAATACAATAAATTCTCTATGGGTCACCCTGGCTGTTTTTGCAACCTGTTCTAATAAGTATTTAGCTCAAATGCATGCAGAAGCACATTGCACAAGATTTCGAACAAAACAACTTCCCTGTGTTGATCATGTACCAGTGTTGAATATGCTAAGCTGACTACATTGTTCTTTTCATTAATGTAGACAGCTTTTTAGAATCACTGTCTCAATTATTGGAAATCACAATGCATTCAGCTTATATTACTCGGGTTCTAGGCACTGCGACTCCTCCACTGTCAAATCCTCCGTCAGAGCTAGAAAAACAGAGACATGTCAGTCAATAATTGATGCCAAGAGAGCAACATTGCGGTGCAAAAACATGTAGCCACGGTAGCTATGCACATTATGCAGCATTTTTATGATGGCTTACTAATGCCAGCACCACAGGCCAAGCAGTGCAAGAAAAAGCCTTACTTGGTTGCAGAATGCTAACGTTAACTGGATTCACCCTACAAAGTCATCTAATGCTAAAACTTTTGCTAATAGTTAGCAATATGGGGCACCGTCGAAACTGAACGATTTCAAAAAACGAGCAATTTGTACTGTCCTTCTACGCACTAGCCTAGCTAACTTTAGCTACCTGGTTAGCTTAGCTCAAACTTGAAGCTAAGCGGTTAAGCTACACAATTAGGTGTCAAAATGACTGGGCTAAATATTAAAAACAGAAACAATGAGCACATTTGATCACTCACCTATATTTCATTTACAAAATGTTCTTCCCTTAACTAGCAAACATAAATTATTTTATTCTTTTAACGAGGCCAGACAGATCCCTTCCCCGTTCCGCCATCTTGCAGACAGCTGCAGAATTCTTCTGAAACACCACCCCCAATACCGGCATTTTGAAGATTGAGCGGTGAAGAGTCCAATCACCATTTAGTTCTACGTGGGCACACTAATCAACAACCGACAAAGGCAGGCCTTTGCCTCACTGCGGGAATAAATCGACCAATCAAACATTAGAATATATCACAGTTGACCAATGAGAACGGTAGGCACAATTGGGTTGCGAATTGCAGTGGCCACATACTGACGCTGGGTGGCAATCATCTTCACCCAATGTCTTCACCAGTAACATTGTATGCAAAGTAGCGATCAGTGAAACGAGATAAATCATAATACATGAAACATTGTATGCAATTTTATCTGCATAATCTACTAAAATTAGAACCCTGCTGTTTCTAATCTGCATAGAGCCTCTGAACAACACTCAGACATACCCATCGTGTTTACTGAAGATTCAAAAGTTTCTGCAAATTATATAAATCAATATTTAAACATAGGAACTGTGACAACCGTTGCACTGGCCACAGTTTATTCAGCGACAAACCATACACGACATTGCGTTAATAAACTTGCGATTGTCTAATAAAATTGCCTTATCAGATCTATTCCTGAAAGAATACATGACATTTGCAATAGACCCTTTTCCAGTATACGACACTGACGTAACGCATAAATTAGATGCGCGCTACTCTTGACGGCCATCTGCGCAAATTCAACATAGCCTAGATTTATCGTTTTCTTAGTTCTAAACAAAATAACTTTTGGGGTTCTCATACGCTTACAATGATGCTTTGATTCTTGCTTTAACAATCGCTAAAATTATATTTGGTTGTGATCTTTGCAAATAAGTATTTTGGATGCAGCAATTGTTAGCTAGAATGCTAACGCTCATTGACATAGGCTGTAGGGAAAAGCTAGCCAAAGAGCCATTTTACTGGTTGAAGTACAATGCAGTTGATTTGCGATGATGACACCAACATTATATCAAGCAGAACATTCATAAAAGCCTTAAAATCCCATTATAATCCAAAAGTTGTGTGAAATGCACTCATAAGCAACATGCAGCTAGTCGTTTTTTGCTGGAGTTCTATAACAACTCCCGTGTTCTGCAAACACAGAAAATTGTTCTATAAATACAGATTAAAAAGTACCATATTCACAATTTATATCAAGACACCGGTGATGTGGTTAACAGGTTTCTGTACTTCTATGGATACCGGATGTCAGTAACATAAAACCTAGAAAACCACTGAAGGATCCTCATTGGGAGGCGGTACATCATCAACACAATTTGTAACAGTCACTCCATCGTAACTCTCACAAATGTGAATAAGTGGGTAAAAACCAGAGACCGAACACTGCAGATGTGAGTGACAAAAATAATCATTTTAGTTTGTTTTCCTTGCTGTGAAATGTCTCTCCTATGCAGTATGTGGAACAAGGCAGGAAAATAAAGAAAAACACATTGTTTACCACTTAGAAAAACATTTGAAGTGCTTTCCTCTGTTTTATTTAACAAGCAAACCTCGGTCGCAAAGTCAAAATCTGTGAAAATGATAACTATTATTCTACAAGGCAGCCTGTTGCAATATGCCTTCATAATTCTGTCACAGGAAGGTTAAACACCAGACTTGAGTTTAGGAAACCAAACCGGTCATTCTTATTACAGAATTTTAGTAGGATATTGATGGCTGCTGCTGCTTTAAAGAGTGTTAGCATTTTACACTTCAACTGAAGATACAAACAAACTTGGCTAGTAGAAGGCAGACTGAGCCACAAAGCCAGTGTTGAGAAAATAGATGCAATGTTAAATGTAAATAATTTACTTTGCTTATTAAATTACATGTGTTCTTTGGCAATACACTTAAGCACACACCTCAAAATAATATTTTAATCCAATTAACAAAATAAGAATAGCACCCATTATGTATGATTTGAATAATTCACACTGTCCTATGTCTAAATCAAGCTAAAACGTATTTCCCAAAGACAATTACATGAAAAGTGCAACAATCTCTCTGAAAAAAAGTGCCATAATTTGACTGTCTCCCACCTCCACCATTTTAAATGGCAAATCAATCTTCATGTTCATTTCACTATTGTGAAGCCAGAGCTTGCTGTGGAAGAAGGAGGAATAGGGAGGAGGTTGGATGCAGAAAGGCACAGAGTGTGATTCCCATATAGCCCCATTTAGCTGTCTTCAGTTCTGGATTTTGAACTGGAAAGCGCTTGTGCTCCATTGGCTGACGTCACAGTTGAGCATGGTGCGCTCTGTGAAGGTCACGTTCCCTGATGCATCTATTAGGATAATGGTATTGGTCCTGAAACAAGAAGACAAAACATCAGAAATAATAGAGGGGTGAAACAAGAGTGGCTTGTGCATTTCAAATATGGGTAAATCTATTGTCATATTCATTGTGATTCTGGAGTTCCCCAATCACACGACTGGAGGCCAGAGGGCAGGCTGGTTATAGATGAGATTATATGCACAAGGGGCTGTATGATGTATGGGGCGTATTCATTATGCACCAAACAGAGCAAAATGGACTGAAACAAAAAGGTACTACCTGGATTTGTCCAATAAGAAACTCGTTTTCGTTCACAAAACGTTTCCCGTTTGCTACGGTGTGCACCAATGAATATGACAATAGATTTGTCAAATAAGAAACAATAGTTTTTGTTTTCCCGTGTACCCTATGAATATGACCCTGCTCTCACACCTCCCCAGCACAGCCTTCCCCTCTGAGGACAGGCCCCGCATGACAAATGGGAGAGCTAATTGGTGAGACCATGACCACAGAATTAAATAACAACACTATGTGGGACATTGGCAAGGTTTATCACATAGGCCACTCTATTATATTGTATCTCTGACTCTGGCCAAGCTAATTGGTGTCAGGGACAGGGAGGACTCTGACCTTGTGCCGTAATGCGGGGAGCGAACACACACAGAGGACAGGGCCCGGAGCATGGGGCTGCTGTACCCTTCACCCTGGCTCTCCTGGGCAGGGTCAGGGGTGTTCCTGAAGAATAGAGAAAGAATCCGTTCTCACTCAAACCTTCTCTTTACTTTTAAGAGTTTTGTAACAGAAAGAGTCAGGGATGTACAGTGCATTCGGAAAGTATTCAGATCCCTTGACTTATTCCACATTTTGTTAAGTTACAGTCTTATTCTAAAATGGATTACATATACATACACACATACGTATCTACAGTTGAAGTCGTAAGTTTACATACACCTTAGCCAAATACATTTAAACTCAGTTTTTCACAATTCCTGACATTTAATCCTCGTAAAAATTCAGTGTCTTAGGTCAGTTAGGATCACCACTTTGTTTTAAGAACGTGAAATGTCAGAATAATAGTAGATAGAATGATTTCAGCTTTTATTTCTTTCATCACATTCCCAGTGGGTCAGAAGTTTACATACACTCAAATAGTAATGCTGCTGACATTTTTTGGTACCCCTCCCCAGATCTGTGCCTCGACACAATCCTGTCTCAGAGCTCTACAGACAATTCCTTTGACCACATGACTTGGTTTTTGCTATGACATGCACTGTTAACTGTGGGACCTTATATAGACATGTGTTTGCCTTTCCAAATCATGTCCAATCAATTTAAATTTACCACAGGTGGACTCCAATCAAATTGTAGAAACATCTCAAGGACAATCAATGGAAATATCATAGCAAAGGGTCTGAATACTTATGTAAATAAGGTATGTTTTTCATTTTTTATAAATATGCTAACACTAAAAAACAGTTTTCCCTTTATTATTATTATGGGTTATTGTGTGTAGATTGATGAGAATTTTTTTTTTAATAAGGCTGTAACGCAACAAAATGTGGAAAAATGGAAGGGGTCTGAATACTTTCCAAATGTACTGTATCGATAGAAAATACACTGTTCTCAACTTCTTACTCAAACCTCCTTTTGGATTGGAACCAACTGTAAAAGTATAACTCTTTTGCACAACTTTAATGTTATCAGGTGAATGGGGGGGGGGGGAAACTGTACACTGAATAGAAAGTTATTACTGAACTGAAAGTAACAAAAAAAGAACATGATGTACATTGTGAAGCTGGCAAAGCTGTTAGAAAGGTATGCGCTGTCTGGAGAGCAAAAGTTCACTGACTAAAAGCTTTGCAATTAAGTTGAGATAAAAGAGGATTCCAGCAAAAGCAGTGTACTTATTTTTTTCAATTTCACATTCATGTAATGTGTGCAGGACTATACTTTCTCAAAGTCATATTGGGTGTTCACATTTGTACCTCACGTAGCCATGTTGAATGTCCACGTGTGGTACTCGCAAACCCATAATGAGTGAGCATATTTAGACATTTAGATGTCCTTGTTTGTTACTCTCAAATATGTTACGAGCAATAGTGATGTCTATGGTCTTATTTTGTCAAGGCAACTTAGAAACAAGATATGCTTCATAAAATGACATAAAACGTCCAGGTTTTAAACAATTAAGTTCATGATTTAGTAGCTTCAATATGCTGACCGCCTCCGCTAAGATTCAAGGTGGGTGATGTGCGGTGTGCAACATGCACTGTGCTTTACTCTCCGGTCTTGTGACCATTTGAGCTGAACGAACCGTGCCTCAAATATGACAGAATCAAGCCTTAAAATGTTAATTATCCTTCATTATATATGTCAAACATGATGGGCGTTTAGCCTATATTTATGTAATTAAAAGTTATTAAAGTTGGGCTACATTTTCTGGGGCCTCCCTCATGTCAGCACACACATTGACATGTAGGCTTTTTTAATTATGTGGATAAATTCCAATGTCGGCTTCTGATCCAATTCTGATTGGAATAATTGTTTGATATTTTGATTGTGTGATTTCTTTAACTTGTCCATTTAGACAACTCAAATCTATATTCTTCTTGTCTGTCATTTTTAAAAACTTGTCCCAGACAAGAGGACAAGCGTTAATGTCGAGCGATGTGCAGGTATATGTTTTAATATACAGTACCAGTCAAAAGTTAGACACACCTAAGGGTTTCTCTTTATTTTTACTATTTTCTACATTGTAGAATAATAGTTAAGGCATCAAAACTATGAAATAACACATATGGAATCATGTCGCAACCAAAAAATTGTTAAACACATAAATATATGTTTTATATTTTAGATTCTTCAAAGTAGCCACCCTTTACCTTGACATCTTTGCACACTCTTGGCATTCTCTCAACCAGCTTCACCTGGAATGCTTTTCCAACAGTCTTGAAGGAATTCCCACATATGCTGAGCACTTGTTGAAAAACAACTGATAGTCCCACTAAGCGCAAACCAGATGGGATGGCGTATCGCTGCAGAATGCTGTGGTAGCCATGCTGGTTAAGTGTGCCTTTAATTCTAAAATCACAGACAGCGTCACCAGCAAAGCACCGCCACACCACCTCCTCCATGCTTCACGGTGGAAACCACACATGTGGAGATCATCCGTTCAACTACTCTGCATCTCACAAAGACACGGCGGTTGGAACCAAAACTCTCAAATTTTGACAGATTTCCACTGGTCTAATGTCCATTGCTCGTGTTTCTTGGCCCAAGCAAGTCTCTTCTTATTATTGGTGTCCTTTTTAGTAGTGGTTTCTTTGCAGCAATTCAACCACGAAGGCCTGATTCACGCAGTCTCCTCTGAACAGTTGATGTGTCTCTTACTTGAACTCTGTGAAGCTTTTATTTGGGCTGACATTTCTGAGGCTGGTAACTAATGAACTTATCCTCTGCCACAGAGGTAACTCTGGGTCTTCCTTTCCTGTGGCGGTCCGGTTTTTGCGACTGAAGAAACTTTCAAAGTTCTTGAAATGTTCTGTATTGACTGACCTTCATGTCTTAAAGTAATGGACTGTCGTTTCTCTTTGCTATTTGAGCTGTTCTTGCCATAATATGGACTTGGTATTTTACCAAATAGGGCTATCTCCTGTATACCACACCTACCTTGTCACAACACAACTGATTGGCTCAAACGCATTAAGGAAAGAAATTACACAAATTAACTTTTAACAAAGCACACCTGTTCATTGAAATGCATTCCAGGAGACTACTTCATGAAGATGGTTGAGAGAATGCCAAGAGTGTGCAAAGCTGTCAAGGCAAAGGGTGGCAACTAAGAACCTAAAAAATTAAACACTTTTTGGGGGTTACTACATGATTCCATGTGTAATTTCATAGTTGACGTCTTCATTATTATTCTACAATGTAGAAAATAGTAAAAAAATAAATAAAAATATGGAATGAGTAGGTGTTCTAACTGTTGACTGGTACTGTATATTACGCTGTGTCACATTGATTGCATTAAAATGTAAACTACAGAGTGTGGGGTCCGCACTGGCAGGTTGATGTTTATTGGCATGAATCTTGTCCTGGAGGCAGAGCTGAGTGATTTCCACCAGCTGCAAAGTCAAAATTGGCTTTACATCGTTTGTGGGTGTGCCCGCTAGGGACTACCCTGTAGAGCTGCCTCCAGTACATGAGTCATCCCAATAAATGCCAACCTGCATCACACAGTGTACAAGAATGTGTCTTCATGTGAAGTGTTTTGATACAGTGTGCAGCATCATGAGTGTGCAGGTACATTTATTGATGAAGCGTTTCGTGTCACATTGATTTTATTATTGATACCGAGTGCGTGGTGAACTCACAGCTCCTCGTTGTTGAGGACGTTGAGCAGATCATGGACCAGGCTGTCACAAGGAAGTGTCTGGTTCACTACGCTGGTAAACAGTCTCTTCCCATGCTGCAGCTTCCTCCATGGGGTCTCCAACAGGGAGTTACTCAAACCATAGATTCCTGCTGGAGCATACACATACAGCATTGCTAGAGAATAGAGGTTGCTCCAAACGTTCATGTTATCCCCCAAAACATGCACTCACATACAGAGGTATAGTCTCATAGTCAAAACCCATCCTGCATACATAAAGGTTTATAATTCAACAGCATGGCTTGTATGGTGCAACGATATAGAACAATAGTACAAGCAATTCCACATTAAGAAAAACAGACCTGGATTTAGACGGATGGGTTCGGCGCTGCCCCTGTTTCCATAGTAACACACAGTGTCTTCTTTGGCCCTGTGTTGGACACAATGAGAGAGGGAATCAAGTTGTTGACCGATTAAAGTTGTTTAATTGTGAGGGTCATCCTAAATCATCAGCGGTTTCATGCTTGAACAATGCTTTGTACAGTTTGCTATTTCCTGATTAATGGAGCCGCTGCATTTGTAAAGGCAAATTGAAATGCCAAATAAAACAATGGTAAATAGATTTAAAGTAAGAAGAAAATTGTACTCTGATGCAAATTTACACTGTTTAGCTCTCCGGTCCCCGGTACTGACTTAAAAGGAGATCCTACTTCCATTTGGCATCTCTCTGACATTATGGTCTTTTCAAATGCAGTACAGGAAACTGAATGAATCACGACCCCCCCCCCCCAAAAAAAGTGTTTTCAAGTGAATTAGTTGCATTGTCAGTTTCTGACAGCCATCAGTAGCATCATCAGTCAATGTGGAGACAGGTGCAACAAAATCTCCTTGTCCCCTGGTGGAGAACGTCTAGCTAGAATTGATCCAGATACCTATGGCTGTGATCTGTAGAGTCAGTGGCAAGGGTCAAAAGTCTGAAAACCATCAAGACTTTGATGTAGGGGGGTCTCTATCCCTGAGGCGGGCTCCATCTATAGAGCTACACTCAGTGGTGTAAAGTACTTAATTTAAAATACTTTAAAGTATTACTTAATTATTTTTTTGGGTACCTGTACTTTACTATTTCAAATCAAACTGTGTCACATGCGCCAAATACAACAGGTGTAGACCTTACCGTGAAATGCTTACTTACAAGCCCTTAACCAACAATGCAGTTCAAGAAATAGACTTAAGAAATAATTTACCAAATAAATTAACGTAAAAAATAAAAAGGGGGGGGGGGGGTGTCAATGTAAATAGTCTGGGTACCCATTTGATTAATTGTTCAGCAGTCTTATGGCTCGGGGATAGAAGCTGTTAAGGAGACTTTTGGTCCTAGTCTTGGTCACTTCGGTATCGCCTGCCGTGTGGTAGCAGGGAGAACAGTCTATGGCTTGGATGGCTGGAGTCTGACAAATTTTAGGGCCTTCCTCTGACACTGCCTAGTATATAGATCCTGGATGGCAGGAAGCTTGGCCCCAGTGATGTAATGGGCCGTATGCACTACCCTCTGTAGTGCCTGGCGGTCGGAGGCCAAGCAGTTGCCATATGAGGCGGTGATGCAACCGGTCAGGATGTTCTCGATGGTGCAGCTGTAGAACCTTTTGAGGATCTGGGGACCCATGCCAAATCTTTTCAGTCTCCTGAGGGAGAAAAGGTGTTGTTGTGCGCTCTTCACGACTGTCTTGGTGTGGTTGGACCATGATAGTTTGTTTGTGATGTGGACACCAAGGAACTTGAAACTCTCGACCCGCTCCACTACAGCCCCATCAATGTTAAATGGGGCCCTGTTCGGCCCGCCTTTTCCTGTAGTCAACGATCAGCTCCTTTGTCTTGATCACATTGAGGGAGAGGTTGTTGTCCTGGCACCACACTGCCAGGTCTCTGACCTCCCTATAGGCCGTCTCATCGTTGTCGGTAACCAGGCCTACCACTGTTGTGTCATCAGCAAACTTGATGGTGTTGCAGTCGTGCTTGGCCGTGCAGTCATGAGTGAACTGGGAGTACAGGAGGGGACTGAAACACATGCAGGTTTTACAGACCCGGTCAGGGAGAGGTTGAAAATGTCAGTGAAGACACTTGCCAGTTGGTCCACGCATGCTTTGGTAATCTGTCTGGCCCCTCGGCTTTGTGTATGTGGACCTGCTTAAAAGGTCTTGCTCACATCGGCTATGGAGAGCGTGATCACACAGTCGTCCGGAACAGCTGGTGCTCTCATGCGTGCTTCAGTGTTGCTTTCCACGAAGCGATCATAAAAGGCATTTAGCTTGTCTGGTAGGCTTGCGTCACTGGGCAGCTCGCGGCTGGGTCTCCCTTTGTAGTCCGTAATAGTTTTCAAGCTCTGCCACATCCGACGAGCCTCAGAGCCGGTGTAGTAAGATTCAATCTTAATCCTGTAATGACGCTTTGCTTGTTTGATGGTTCGTCTGTGGGCAAAGCGGGATTTCTTATAAGCGTCCGGATTAGTATCCCGCTACTTGAAACCGGCAGCTCTAGCCTTTAGCTCGATGCGGATGTTGCCTGTAATCCATGGCTTCTGGTTGGGATATGTATGTCGTCGATGCACCTATTGAAGAAGATGATGACTGAGGTGGTATACTCCTCAATTCCATTGAAGGAATCACGAAAAATATTCCAGTTTGTGCGAGCAAAACAGTCCTTTAGCGTAGCATCCGCATCATCTGACCACTTCCGTATTGAGCGAGTCACTGGTACTTCCTGCTTTAGTTTTTTCTTGTAAAGCAGGAATCAGGAGGATAGAATTATGGTCAGATTTGCCAAATGGAGGGCGATGGAGAACTTTGTATGCATCTCTGTATGTGGAGAAAAGGTGGTCTAGAGTTCTTTTCCCTCTGGTTACACATGTGACATGCTGGAAGAAATGAGGTAAAACGGATTTAAGTTTGCCTGCATTAAAGTCCCCGGCCACTAGGAGCGCCGCGGTCTTAGTGCCAGCATCGTTTGTGGTGGTAAACGGACGACTACAAATAATACAGATAAGAACTCTCTTGGTAGACGGTATGTTCTACAGCTTATCCTAAGGTACTCTACCCAAAGCGAGCAATACCTCAAGACTTCTTTAACATTAGACATCGCGCACCAGCTGTTATTGACAAATAGACACTCCCCCGCCACTCGTCTTACCAGAAGTAGGTTCTCTGTCCTGCCGATGCATGGAAAATCCCGCCATCTCTATATTATCCGTGCCCATCCAAGAAGGCTCAAGGTCATTGGCCACAGATAAAATGTCAAATCACACTATATGTACAGTAGCTTTGATTGGACTGATCATGTCAACATCATACTTTCAGAATCTTAGCTATCAGTCATCATGAATCAAGTCGACAATCTACTGGCAAATCCTTGTCATATGAAGATAAATAATGAAGAGACATTATAGATAAAACGTGTCGATGCCCATCGGCCATAAACATTCAACAATAAGTGGTTTGGAAGGAAGTGTGCACAGCACAACAAGGAGAGTCCAAAAATGTCTTGTATGCTGCTGCATAAATGTAATATGCCAGGGAGATATGTATGCTGTAGCTAAGAAAGTAATACTAAGTGTATGTTTTGTAGTAAACTGTTAATAGCCCATCTGCCTCACCCTAATAATTTGGTCCAATTACCCCTCTTAATTTCGCTAACTGTTCTGACTTGGTGGTGCACGTGCACATGTAGCCTATTTTAGAGAAATGTAATCATCAAAAATTGTAAGAGCTTTCATTGTATGCTTATATGGCCCTGTTATTTATCCTATGGTTCTGACTTGGTGTAAAGGAAGAATACTGTAAGAACGGCCCATGTTCTGAATTCTGTTGCTGTACATTTCAAAAGTGCTTTACAAATAGTTATATTGGCAACGTCCGTCATTGTCTTAATCTAAATGACGATTGCCTCTTATACGCTCGTCTTTCCCTTATGCCATAGTGTGTACATGTCAATTGTCAGAAGAACCCACATTTGTTTAAACAAGTCAGCCATATCAGCTATGTATCTTAAAAAGGCAGTAAATGTTGCTGAATGAACTGTTTAGCTGCCAGACAAGACTCTGATGATAGCCAGGTGTAGCAGTTTAAGGTGTTGGGACTGCTGTTGGGACTCTGCTATTAGGGCCTACATAAAGCTGTCCCAACAGTTTGTGGGCACCGTTTGTCACCGTTATAGTGCAATTAATGTATTGTGGCTTTGCTGGCATGCATCTTTTTTTTTTGCCACACCAAGATTTACATGCTAAAATCACCCCACTGACTACATTCCTAAAGAAAATAAATGTACTTTTAACATTTTCCCTGACACCCAAAAGTACTCGTTACATTTTGAATGCTTAGCAGGCCAGGAAAATAGTCCAATTCACAAACTTATCAAGAGAACATCCCTGGTCATCCCTATTGCCTCTGATCTGGCAGACTCACTAAACACAAAATTGCTTTGTTTGTAAATTATGTCTGACTGTTGAAGTGTGCCCCTGGCTATCCGTAAACTTTAAACAAGAAAATCGTGCCATCTGGGCTGCTGAATTATAAGGACTTTTAAGTGATTTATACTAATGGTATATTTAAAACCAAATACTTTTGTACTTTTACTCAAATAGTATTTTACTGGGTGACGGTCACTTTTGTCATTTTCTTTTAAGGCATCCTTACTTTTACTCAAGTATGACGACAATTGGGTACTTTACACCACTGGCTACACTATAGATACTAAAGTATGTGGACAGCCCTTCAAATTAGTGGATTCGGCTATTTCAGCCACACTCTTTGCTGACAGGTGTATAAAAGTCGAGAACACAGCCATGCCATAGACAAACATTGGCAGTAGAATGGCCTTACTGAAGAGCTCAGCGACTTTCAATGTGGCACTCTCATAGGATGCCACCTTTCCAACAAGATATGGTTCATCAAATTTCTGCCCGACAAGAGCTGCCCCGGTCATCTAAGTGCTGTTATTGTGAAGTGGAAACGTCCAGGAGCAACAACGGCTCAGACGCGAAGTGGTAAGCCACATAAGCTCACAGAACAGGACCGCAGAGTGCTTAAGCACGTAAAAATCGTCTGTCCTCAGTTGCAACACTCACTACTGAGTTCGAAACTGCCACTGGAAGCAACTTCAGCACAAGAAGGGTTGGTCGGGAGCTTCATGAAATGGGTTTCTATGGATGAGCAGCCGCACACAAGCCTAAGATCACCATGCGCAATGCCTAGCGTCGGCTGGAGTGGTATAAAGCTCGCTGCCATTGGACTCTGGAGCTGTGGAAACGCGTTCTCTGGAGTGATGAATCACGTTTCACCATCTGGCCGTCGAATGGACAAATCTGGGTTTGCTGGATGCCACGAGAACGCTACCTTCCCCCAATGCACCGTGCCAACTGTAAATAATAAATAATGGTCTGGGGCTGTTTTTTATGGTTCGTGGTAGGACCCTTACTTCCAGTGACAGGAAATGTTAATGCTACAGCATACATTGACAATCTAGACAATTCTGTGCTTCGAACTTCGTGGCAACAGTTTGGGGAAGGCCCTTTCCTGTTTCAGCATGACAATGCCCCTGTGCACAAAATGAGGTCCATACAGAAATAGTTTGTCGAGATTGGTGTGGAAGAACTTGACTGGCCTGTACAGAGCCCTGACCTCAACCCCCATCGAACACCTTTGGGATGAATTGGAATGCTGACTGTGAGCCAGACCTAATCGCCCAGCATCAGTGCCCGGTCACACTAATGCTCGTGGCTGAATGGAAGCAAGTCCCCGCAGCAATGTTCCAACATCTAGTGGAAAGCCTTACCAGAAGAGTGGATGCTGTTATAGCAGTTATAACCAACTCCATATTAATGCCCATGATTTTGGAATGAGATGATCGACGAGCTGTTGGTCATGTAGTGTATAAGAGGAGAGAAGATTACTTTCCTGTCGTGAGATTGAGACTCGTTTGATAATAACATCTGCAAATAGCCGCGGACAGAGGGACTGACAGAATCAATTTTGTCTGACATAAGGGGTTCCGCTGTCCGCTAAATGTTTATCTCTTACAATTAATTACAAGCTAATTTGCCTGTCTGCTGTCCGAGATAGTACATTTGTTTATGCCACAGTAAGCAATTAAGCTGGGAAAAGAATAGGCCAAGGTTCTCTCTCTGTTGGTGTTACTGTTTCTCATACGGTGTAAATGTCCTTGGGCAGAGGAATTTAAGTAGGCCAGTGTGTTAGTAAAAACACTGTGGGAAAATGACAATATGAATGCAATTTTGTTAACATTACACCATCTTCAAACCAAAGAATATCAAAACCCCATGGATTGATGGCATACCAGTAGAGGTATATCAAGCCTTTTTTTTTTTATATATACCCGAAGCGCCATTGCTACCTTGTTTTAACTACTCCTATAGAATGGTAGTCCGTCAGGTATTAAAACAAGACCCAGATGGCAAATATAAAGATCCAGTCTAAAAAAACTGAAGGCCTCTTACACTTCAATGTTGCGATGCAAAATGCATAGCACTCAGAATTAAAAAGGTTTTACCAGCTATTGTCCATCCTGATCAGACAGGTATTTTCATGAACGATACATTGGAGATAATATACGACAACAACTAATAGAAATAATAGTACATCATGAAACATCTAAGAAGCCAAGTCTGGTATTTATATCAAAAAAAGGAAAAAAAGTTTCCATGTATGCATGCGGATGACTCAAGTTTTATATTAAGTCCGCAAGCTAGACCCCTGCAATGTTTAATTGAAGATCTAGATATCATAATTAGGTTTTAGTCCAGAAATGTTTAGTGTACAATATTACGTATTGATCTTAAAAAAAATATATATATATACATTACCCTCCAGTCTACCTATAAAATGGGCTGACGGTGAAGTAGACATACTTGGTATTCATATCACAAAATATATAAATGAGCTCTCCACAATGAATTTCAATAGAAAACTTGTAAAAATAGACAAGATCCTGCAACTATTTATGGGAAAATTACACCGATTAACTCTGACATCTCAGTTTACTCACTTACTTATGGCTGTGCCTACTCCTGATAATTTGTTTTTCAAATAATACGAGCCAAAAATATTTAGCTTTATCTGGGACGATAAACCACAAAAAAATAAAGCGTGCCTATCTATATAATGAATTGGGTGGGTTGAGATTATTAAATATAAAAGCACTAAACCTCTCTAAAAGCTTCACTTTTTAAAAAGTTTTATTTGAACCTTGAATGGCTCTCAAGTAGATACTAAGAAAAGCTCATCCATTGTTTAAAAATTGCCTTTTTTGCCTTTTGTGCAGATTGCCATGTCTCATTTTCGATTAATTGAAAATGATGCTGTTTGAAAAAAATAGAAACTTTGAAAAAAGCATTGCAGAGCTGGCTACAATTTCAATTTCATCCCCCTGAAAAGATATAACAAATATTATGGCTGAACACAATCGTGCTGGTTGAAAAAATACCTGTATTTATGGGTATTTTGTTTGTAAATCATATTATAAATTGGAATGGTAGTTATGTATTTCATGGAGTTCTCAGAATTGTACGGGAAGGTCCGCTCAATCCAAGAGTACAAACAATTGATTACAGCATTATCCCAAAAATGGAGATGGCGGCAGCGGGAGGAGGCAGGGAACTGGTCTGTCTGCCCAATATAAAGTTGGCGGCTGAAATAAAAATAGCATAAATAGGAAAGTATACCAGTTTCATTTGAGGACCAGGAGGATATTGACAGCTGTGCCATACAGATTGCAAAATAGTTGTAAAGAAATTTTTGATGTACCGATTCCATGGTACAGGGGGTATGAGTTGATACAGTTGAAGTTGGATGTTTACATACACTTAGATTGGAGTCATTAAAACACGTTTTTCAACCACTCCACAAATTTCTTGTTAACCAATTATAGTTTTGGCAAGTCAGGTAGGACATCTACTTTGTGCATGACACAAGTCATTTTTCCAACAATTGTTTACAGACAGATTATTTCACTGTACACAATTCTAGTGGGTCAGAAGTTTACATACACTAAGTTGACTGTGCCTTTAAACAGCTTGGAAAATTCCAGAAAATTATGTCATGGCTTTAGAAGCTTCTGATAGGCTAATTGACATCATTTGAGTCAATTGGAGGTGTACCAGTGGATGTATTTCAAGGCCTACCTTCAAACTCAGTGCCTCTTTGCTTGACATCATGGGAAAATTAGAAGAAATCAGTCAAGATCTCAGAAAAAAATTGTAGACCTCCACAAGTCTGGTTCATCATTGGGAGCAATTTCCAAATGCCTGAAGGTACCACGTTCATCTGTACAAACAATAGTACGCAAGTATAAACACCATGGGACCACGCAGCCATCATACCGCTCAGGAAGGAGATGTGTTGTGTCTCCTAGAGATGAACGTACTTGGGTGCGAAAAGTGCAAATCAATCCCAGGACAACAGCAAAGGACCTTGTGAAGATGCTGAAGGAAACAGGTACAAAAGTATCTATATTCACAGTAAAACAAGTCCTATATCGACATAACCAGAAAGGCTGCTCAGCAACGAAGAAGCCACTGCTCCAAAACCACCATAAAAAAGCCAGACTATGGTTTGCAACTGCACATGGGGACAAAGATCGTACTTTTTGGAGAAATGTCCTCTGGTCTGATGAAACAAAAATAGAACTGTTTGGCCATAATGACCATCGTTATGTCTGGAGGAAAAAGGGGGAGGCTTGCAAGCCAAAGAACACCATCCCAACCGTGAAGCACGGGTGGCAGCACCATGTTGTGGGGGTGCTTTGCTGCAGGAGGGACTGGTGCACTTCACAAAATAGATGGCATCATGAGAAAGGAAAATTATGTGGATATATTGAAGCAACATCTCAAGACATCAGTTAGGAAGTTAAAGCTTGGTCGCAAATGGGTCTTCCAAATGGACAATGACCCCAAGCATACTTCCAACGTTGTGGCAGAATGGCTTAAGGACAACAAAGTCAAGATATAGGACTGTCCATTACAAAGCCCTGACCTCAATAATATAGATCATTTGTGGGCAGAACTGAACAAGCGTGTGCGAGCAAGGAGGCCTACAAACCTGACTCAGTTACACCAGCTCTGTCAGGAGGAATGGGCCAAAATTCACCCAACTTATTGTGGGAAGCTTGTGGAAGGCTACCCGAAACATTTGACCCAAGTTAAACAATTTAAAGGCAATGCTACCAAATACTAATTGAGTGTATGTAAACTTCTGACCCACTGGGAATGTGATGAAAGAAATAAAAGCTGAAATAAATCATTCTGTCTACTATTATTCTGACATTTCACATTCTTAAAATAAAAGTGGTGATCCTAACTGACCTAAGGGAATTTTTACTAGGATTAAATGTCAGGAATTGCGAAAACCTGAGTTTAAATGTATTTGGCTAAGGTGTATGTAAACTTCCGACTTCAACTGTATATAAAACGACACAAGATTCAAGACTTCGTGCTTTTCAGCTAAAATTATTATATAGAATTCTTGCCACCAACAAAATGTTGAATATTTGGGGCATACAATCATTGAAGCTCTGCAGATTTTGTGAGGATACAGAATCAATAGACCATTTATTTTGGTATTGCCCTCAAGTAGCCCGTTTCTGGTCTCAGGTTCAGGAATGGCTAAAAATACATAACATTGATCTAAAATTGACCCTAGAAATTGTACATCTGGAGAGACCGGGTCAGTCAATTACTAATATACTAATACCCTTAGTAAAAGTATTTATCTTCAACTCACAATCTGTGGATTCAATTAGATAGAAATTGTATGTTAAACATCACAGCATAGTTGAAAGATATATAATACGTAGAAATCCGAAGAGGGTGGCCAGCAGAGATAGGTGAGAGGGGCTGGGATGTGGAATTGGAGACAAGTGGGAGTGGAGTTGCTGGGCGGGGGATAGAATGACGGTCAAAGATAAAAGTATAAAAAATAAGTTTGAATGACACCGAGGGGCAATGTTTTTACAGCTAATGCCGGTTTGCCTGAGGTTGATGCCATGCAGGTGTTTGTACACATGCATATGCACACACACTCTCATTCAAATGCACACATGTGAACATACATGGACACAGGTAAATAGTGTCATACATGCACTCAAACATACTCAGTTGGCCTTGCTGTTATGATTTTTGTTGTCCTTGTTGTTTTCTGTTTTCCTTTGTCTCTCTTTTGTTAATTTGTTGGTTGGTTGTGCATGGGGGGGGGAGGGGTCTTGGGGGTGGGAATGGAATTCTTAAAAAAAAAAAGTCAATGTTCTTGGGGTGGGTTCTCGGATGGTTGAGGGGAGCTCTTGGGGAACTGTGGAGGGGTATCTTGGAGGGCTGGCGGTTGAGAGCTTGGGCCGGAGGCTGATGGATCGCTGGTTAGGGTCCCTGTTTTTGACCTTGTGGGTGATCTGTCAACGTGCCCTTGAGCAGGGCGTTGACCCTGGTTGTTTCTGTGTGTCGCTCTGGATGGGAGTCTGTTAGATGACTAATGTGATGTAGTTGTTGAGCGGCTTCACTGCAAGTATATTGCATGCTTTAAACATTCAATAAAACATAAAAAAATAATAATATCAATGTCTCAATGATTAAAGCCAAACAATATATAAAACTTTCTGCAACGTAACTACAGTAATGACATAAACCACCATCTTTTTGCTTTTGTTCATGTCAATGCCTTGTAGCTTCCTTCCATGGGTACAATATTTTCAACTTCGCTGCCTGAAGTTGACTCTGGTTTGATATCCCTCTCCTAAATAGTATATAAAACTGCAACCCTGCAGAAAGGTGGCCAGATTATGCTATGGGCTCATTGGGCTGGGAAGAGATGGAGCTATGTAGATTACTCTCAGTCCCAACTCAGACAAACACACTGTGTGAAATACTGTTTCGATAGATTGAGGCCTAAGCTCAATAGTCTCACCTTGAAGCACAATGGCTACTTTTGCATTCTGTGGCGGGCATCAAATTTACTCCGGAGGCAACAGGTGGATATCTCAGACTCCGAGGTATTTCTGATACCCACACGCTCTGACGAGAATATCAAAACCTCATCAGTTCTGCTGCAGGGAGATTTGGGCTGAGATGAGGAACCACAGGAGTTGGCTGCTAGCAATGGACAGCGTTAACTACCAACAGGAAAAGAAAGTTCTGTGAAGCTTCAGAAACAGCACTTTTGAAGATCTAGCTGCCAGAATGATAATCACTATATGCAGCAGGATAGTAGATGTTTATAAATGAAATGCAGTACATTATTCTGAAGCTTTTAAGCAGTGCCTTATTTTGCTCCTTGCTGCTGTGCTGAGCGGCCTCAGGTTTGTTGAAATTGGGCTGATGAACATTGAGAACCATCAGTGGGATTGGGAGGTATCGTTGCGAATACGTTTTGGACACTACAGTGAAAATTGTTAACTTTGTTAAAGCAAGGCCCCTGAACTCTCATGTATTTTCTGCACTATGCAATGATATAGGCAGCGACCATGTAACGCTTTTACAACATACATGAGTGCGCTGGTTATCAAGGGGCAAGGTATTGACAAGTTCATTTTAATTGAGAGATGAGCTTAAAGTTCTCTTTACTGACCATCATTTTCACTTGTCTGACCGCTTGCATGATGACGAGTTTCTCACACGACTGGCCTATCTGGGTGATGTTTTTTCTCGCATGAATGATCTGAATCTAGGATTACAGGGACTCTCCGCAACTATAGTCAATGTGCGGGACAAAATTGAGGCTATGATTAAGAAGTTGGAGCTCTTCTCTGTCTGCATTAACAAGGACAACCCACAGGTCTTTCCATCATTGTATGATTTTTTGTGTGCAAATGAACTCAAGCTTACGGACAATGTCAAATGTGATATAGCGAAGCACCCGAGTACAACTGGATTCGTTATCCCTTTCATGCCATGCCTCCAGTCCACTTACCGATATCTGAACAAGAGAGCCTCATCAAAATTGCAACAAGCGGTTCTGTGAAAATTGAATTTAAATCAGAAGCCACTGCCAGATTTCTGGAATGGGCTGCGCTCAGAGTATCCTTCCTTGGAAAATCACACTGTTAAGACACTGATGCCCTTTGCAACCATGTACCTATGTGAGAGTGGATTCTTGGCCCTCTCTTGCATGAAAACTAAATACAGGCAATGACTGTGGAAAATTATAAGACAGACTCTCTCCAATACAACATTGCAGAGTTAAGTGCATCCTTTCAAGAACACCCTTCTCATTAACCTGTGGTGAGTTATTCACAATTTTTGACGAACAAATAAGGTTTTATATGTAAGATGGTTAAATAAAGAGCAAAATTATTATTATTTGTGCCCTGGTCCTATAAGAGTTCCTTGTCACTTCCTACGAGCCAGGTTGTGACAAAAACTCACTCATTCTTATGTTTAATAAATGTATCGTATAGTGGGTGTGTGTGGCAGGCTTACAATGATGGCAAAAAACAACATTTGAGAGTGCGCTGACCCTGGTGCTAGAGGGGGTACGCAGCTGGAGGTTGAATGTTTGAAGGGGTACGGGACAATAAAACGTTTGGGAACCACTGAGCTAGACAGAGAGATCAGCCCAGGGACTAAAGGCCTACTGCTACAACTGCCTGTTGTGATTGTTGTAGTAGCTGGGTTAAGCATACTGGTTTTGGGGGGAGACAAAAGAGAATATGCATTACTGTTACTCATCAAAATGAAATAAACCATTCACCACAGAAACCAGTTGCTGCTACCCTTTTCAAAAAGGAAAAACAAAAGCCTGCCAAAAGCTACACCACAGTTGCAGACCACACGAACAACCCACTTTCTAAAAAGTGGGTGAGAATGTATACTTTAAACATATAAGTTCTGCTGGGTATTAGGAAGGCTCGGTGAGGCTGGATGTTTTGAGATGACAGTTGACAGATTAAACAGATAATCTTCTTCCACCACACAGACTTGAATGAATAAATATGTACACAAGATTGGATCAAAGTCGAAAGAAGCACAGGAAAAGTAAGATGGCTCGGTGTATGACAATACCGAGTGCTGCTTGGCTGCCATTGATAAAATAATTTGAGGGCATTTGCGATTAAAATTGAGAGATGATTGATTTGAACACCTTCCTAATATTGAGTTACACCTCCTTTTGCCCTCAGAACAGCCTCAATTTGTCGTTGCATGGAATGCTGGCCAAAGTTGACTTCAATAATTCCCACAGTTGTGTCCAGTTGGCTGATGTCCTTTGGGTGGCGAACCATTCTTGATACACACTGGAAACTGTTGAGCGTGAAATACCCAGCAGCATTGCAGCTCTTGACATACTCAAACTGGTGTGCCTGGCATCAACTACCATACCCCACTCAAAAGTCACTTAAATATTTTGTCTTGCCCATTCACCCTCTGAATGGCACAAATACACAATCCATGTCTCAATTGTCAAAAATGTCTCAAGGCTTCAAAAACCTAAATTAACCCGTATCTTCCACTTCGAAGTTGGTCCACTTTGAAGTGGATTTAACAAGTGACATCAATAAGGGATCATAGCTTCACCTGGTCAGTCGTTGTCATGGAAATAGCAGGTGTTCCTATTGTTTTGTACACTCAGTGTACATCATTAGCTCCGACCAAGGCAAGGCTCAGTCAGAGGGGAAACGTATGCATGCAAATTCGCCAACTGGATTGAAAGTATTCAAACCCATCGAAAGAGCTATGGATTATTAATAAAAGCAATACTGGTTTAACAAGCAACGTAATTAAGGGAAGGCATAATATAAATCATGCCAAACTTGAAGTCGAGACATTTAGAGTTCTATTCAGTTGGATGAGTAACATACAAATTATACACTTTTTCCTATTACTGCATCCCCAATGACGTACACAGTGGGAATGGCACAATTACCGTATAACCGACGGTTATGGGTGAAGATAGTCATGAAAATTAACCGTTTTTCTTTGCGACGACAAACATCTGACTGAAAACGGGATGGCCGAGGCATTTCCGTGGTTGAGTCCTTTGCGATACCATTGAAACTTACAACACCTTGCTTGCTGAAACAAGCAAGATGTTGTCGCAAACAATGAATAGAATGGGCTTGGAACCCCTAACCCTGGCAATTTGACTGGTAAACTCATGGGTACACTCACAATGGCTGCCTGGTATTGTGGACTAATTGGAAAAATAAAAGTAGTACTTTCCAATGCGTGAGCTAAAAGAGGCGTGCCGTGAGACGTGTGTGTTCTAAAGACCAATACGTGAGAGTTTGCAGCTCTGCTTTCAGTCGTAACATTACTCCCTCCAGTCACAACCCATTTTGATGGGTACATTTCCTGGTTTGCTCACAATGGCCACCAGTTCACCCATTATGCCATCATTGACTCGACTGGGAACGCCAGTTCTACTTGCAGTCAGGAGCGGAGAAAAGGTGAAAATGTTCAAAAACATTCATTAAAAAAAATGTGCTATTCGAACGGTTATTACAGAGACTGTGGTCATTTGGCTGGCCAATTACAGTCATCCAAAAGTTGTGACCATCACAGCCCTAATATACAGTAACGGACAAAATAAAGTAAACAACAACATAAAGTGTCTTAATAGGGCGTGTGATATAAAAATTACATATTTACCTAATTTGTTTGATATTAATACTTAAACCCCCTGTGCTCCTTTGAGACCCCTCTTTCAAAGTCACAGATCTCTTCTTCTTGCCATGGTGGCCGAAATAAATGGGCAACTGGGCATTTTTATATATGGTCAGAATTTCCTCACCGATTTGTTTTACCACAACGTCACTATTTGTATCCCTCATTTGCTCAAGTGTTTGCTTTATTTTGGCAGTTGCCTATACATTATACAACAGGAAGGAATACAGAGGATGTTTAAAATGGCCTCCACACATCTTGTCCCACATCACCATCCTATCATAAATCATCATGTTGGTTAAGGATGGGATGACAAATCCACTAATTGTAATATAGGGCCCTCCTCTGTATCCACGAGACAAGACTTAATTATCGATTCGGAAACAGAGCAGCCGCAGACAGCATTTCCTCTGGGTTGTCTCTAACCAACACGCATCACTGTTGTTTCACTGTGCAGAGAGGGAAAACTAATAGCTCTATAATGAGCCTGTTTATATATATAAAAAAAAAGGTCTACAACCAAATACATTACAGTCACAGCAGCTGCCATCCAATGTCTGTTTTTATTATGCCGTTGCGTACCGCAGGGTCCTATCTGTCAGCATCCATACATCTTGTAGTGAGTCGACAGGACGCCCCATGGGTCCAGGCAGACAGAGAGGGATGGAGTGATTTCAGAGCCAGATGATTGGCCAGGCCAGAGCATACATCAAAGAAACACATATTACTTGTTGCTCTCTCTCGGCTGACATCTCACGGTGTGTGTGTGTGTGTGTGTGTGTACACACATTTCTGGTGGCAGTGAGGTCTCCTTTCGTTAAGTCTCTTGCCGCAGGGGTGGCAGCAGCAGGAACATATAACACGTACATAACTCCTGGTCTTAATGAGGCCATTTGCATTCCTGAAAGGCTCTGCTGTTAACACACAACAGAACACAACCCGCGGAGATCTCTACCTGCTATAATACACACAATGTAGAGAGAGGGGAGAGAAACGTGTAGATGTGGAGAAAGAATACCTGGAAACAACGGAAGAGGAGGAGGATTAAAACGAGAGATCTGCTCACGCACTGTGCCGTTCCTGCTCTAGGTCACGTCAGCAGGATATTGATCAGGACCCCTCGATCCACAGGGAAAACCCTGCTTCCCCTGGCAGGAAGTGGGAAAAGTTGTTCATGAACCCCCTGACTTCCAAAATGAGACCTGAAACCCTGTTGCCATGCCGATGGCATGTCTATCGAGCCCCCTTCATGACAGCGGTCTTAGTTTCAGAGGGACACACTTTAATTTTTTCTCTCCAGTCCACATCGCAAGGCCATCAAATTAAATCACACTGTCTGCTGCAGAGTGTGAGAGGAAACAGAAAGAGAGGGGAAAAAGTCCCCGACATTAAATATTGTCTGGGTTACCTTTGTCAAAGAATTCTTAGAGCTTTTGACTTGCCCTCACAAGCCTGACTGGTAAAGGAAGAAAATGTACAGGTGTTCTCAGAATTCTTATGACGGTTTCTTCAATTCAAGGTTTCTTTTGTGTTTGGAGAGAGGCAGGGACAGAGAGAAAGAGAGAGAACAGGTGGCTGTAGCTCATGCCTCTGATGGACCCTGGAGATAAGGCACTATCATCCCTGATTCATCATCAGCCAGCCCAACAAGAGACGGGAACAGAGAGAACACATGGTAACAGACACTTATGCCCAATGTCAAATCGACCTCTAGCCCTAGGGTCTGAAAAGGAATATGCGATATAGAAATAGCTAAACCTTAAAGGCTTGGTAGAAAATCCTCTGAGAACTACATGTGCCTTGGACTAGGGGTTGATTTGCAGCTGGGTGGGCATGTCTTGAATGTCCCCACTGGAAGCCCCAGGTATGGGGAGTGGGGGAATCTATCAAATAGAGCACCTCTAACTTCGTGCAGTACTAATGCAATTAGTAAAATCAGTCACACGAAATGCTACCAACTAAGCCACAATTCATTCATAATACTGTGAATATATATTTTCACAGACATGTTGCATTTTTTTCTGGTTTGTGTGAAATCGTTAAGAATAATATAAAACCAGTCTGCACACCACCAAGGTGAATTGGTTTAGTCTTGACTCTTGGTTGACAGTGTTATGGGATGGGTAATGTATTGACACTCGAGTGCCAAATCAACACATTTGTTTCCATTTGTCTTTTATACTTTATTTTGATATTTATAAGTCTAATTTTTGTATATATTTTTATATGTTATGATTATTTCTTTGTGTTGTTCCAAATGTCTGAATAAAACTTAGTTAGCGCAGAATGGAAGTTCGCCCAGGGAGCCATACAAGCAAGAACCGCCACTGGTGGGAGGGACCATTGAATTCTATGGGAGGCGTGGCTCTGTGCTTGTGGTGTGCTAGAATGCAGGGGAGGGCTAAGGGGAAAGTATTGTGGGAGATGATTGGTTGAGTTGTGGGAGATAATTGGTTGAGAGCATCTCCTGGCTCTCTGTATTGGCTAACAATGGCGAAGTTTGACGTATTAGTCCACCTAGAATGTTTGCGTATTTGAACCAGAGCTAGCTACTAGGTACGCCCTGGACCAGAGCTACAAAGTGTGGACCAGAGCTAGCTATATCCTGGACTAGACCTAGTTAGTGTAGTTGTCTTCAAGTATATACATTGTATTTGGAAAGTACTCAGCCCCCTTGACATTTTATTACATTACAGTCTTATTCTAAAATTGATTAAATTATTTTTTCCCCCTCATCAATACACACACACACACCACAATAACCCATAATGACAAAGCCAAAACAGGTTTAGATTATTTTCCCAAATGTATTAAAAATCAAAACATAATTACCTTATTTACATAAGTATTCAGACCCTTTGCTATGAGACTCGAAATTGAGCTCGGTGCATCCTGTTTCCATTGATCATCCTTGATATGTTTCTACAATTTGATTTGAGTCCAGCTATGGTAAATTCAATTGATTGGACATGATTTAGAAAGGCACACATCTGTCTATATTAGTACCACAGTTGACAGTGCATGTCAGAGCAAAAACCAAGCCATGAGGTCGAAGGAATTATCCGTAGAGCTGCAAGGCCGGATTGTGTCGAGGCACAGATTATGGAGAAGGGTACCAACAAATTTCTGCAGCATTGAAGGTCCCCAAGAACACAGTGGCCTCCATCATTCTTAAATGGAAGAAGTTTGGAACCGCCAAGACTCTTCCTAGAGCTGGTCGCCCGGCCAAACTGAGCAATTGCGGGAGAAGGTTCTTGGTCAGGGAGGTGAACCCGAACCCGATGGTCACTCTGACAGAGCTCTACAGTTCCTCTGTGGAGATGGGGGAACCTTCCAGAAGGACAACCATCTCTGCAGCACTCCACCAATCAGGTCTTTATGGTAGAGTGGCCAGACGGAAGCCACTCCTCAGTAAAAGGCACATGACAGCCCGCTTGTAACAAAAGGACTCTGACCATGAGAAACAAGATTCTCTGGTCTGATGAAACCAAGATTGAGGAAACCTGGCACCATCCCTACGGTGAAGCATGGTGGTGGCAGCATCATGCTGTGGGGTTGTTTTTCAGCGGCAGGGACTGGGAGACTAGTCAGGGTTGAGGGAAAGTTGAACGGAGCAAAGTACAGGGAGATCCTTGATGAAAACCTGCTCCAGAGCGCTCAGGACCTCAGACCGGGACCAAGGTTCACCTTCCAACAGGACAACGACCCGAAGCACACAGCCAAGACAATGCAGGAGTGGCTTCGGGACAAGTCTGAGGGACCTAGCCAGAGCCCGGACTTGAACCCGATCAAACATCTCTGGAGAGACCTGAAAATAGCTGTGCAGTGACGTTCCCCATCCAACCTGACAGACAGGATCTGCAGAGAAGAATGGGAGAAACTCCCCAAACACAGGTGTGCCAAGCTTGTAGTGTCATACCCAAGAAGACACGAGGCTTTAAATCACTGCCAAAGGTGCTTCCACAAAGTACTGCGTAAAAGGGCCTGAAGGACTTATGTAAATTTGATTTCAGTTTATTTAAAATTTGCAAAAATGTCCAAAACCTGTTTTTTACTCGATCATTATCGCGTATTGTGTGTAGATGAGGAAGAAAACGATTTAAACCATTTTAGTGTAAGGCTGTAATGTAACAAAACTTGAAAAAAGTCAAGGGTTCTCAATACTTTCCGAATGCACTGTAACTACAAGTGAGATGCCAGTTTGTTGGAAGGATAATAGTTCACCTTCTCTATACAGATGACCAAATGTTTTAATTCCTTTGTTTCACCAAGAAATTGTAATACCATCTGAGGGCTTTGTGTAAGATGGGTATAATAATTATAGAAAGATGTTTGTTATATATAGATATACATACGCCCTTCTGTTTACAGACTTCCATATTTAGTGTTTTTAATTAAAGTCGTTTGTGAGACCCATCAAAGCTTTAGGTGGGCTAATATAAGGTATAGATGCCCATGAAACAGGGGAAAGACACTTCACTTCCTCTGTCTGTCTCCAAGAGGGTGAACTTGTTGTTGTATCTTGCCATACCCACCCACACAGCCTTGAACCGAAACACAACTGGAAGTCAGATAGAGTAAGCACTCCTGAGTATAGAAAAGTTTTGAGTTTCACTCTGGGAGGTCTCCCTTTCGACTGAAATGAAGACACCTTCCTATTAAGTTGTTTGAAGAAAAAAATAAAACATTGGTAATAGGAAAGGCCAAGGTTATAAAAAAGGTAGAATAATTACACAATTAACCAACACAATAAGAGCAATTGGTAAATCCAGCCATCTATCTAACTCTTCCCCAACCTTTTTGAGAAGTGGAATATAGTTCAGTTGATAGGTCTTATTCATTTCAGAAGGAATTTGCAATTTGCAGTCATTTTCTGGCGTCTCCAAGAAAACGGCTGGTCTAAAAATCAGGTCCTGCATAGCCGTTCGGTTAAGGCATGATTATACTATTTGATAGGTTTATTTTATATCCTGAAAAGGTGCCATATACATTTCCATTAGTCAGGATCTGAGCTACCGTACATTTGTACAGTCATCTAAATCAGACCGACATACTTAGGTCCAATATTCATCCTCCGTAAAACTTTAAACAAGTAGTTCCATTCTATGCGGTCAAAAGCTTTTTCCGCATCTTATTAAGCCACCACTACAGATTCCTGGTCATTCTCTACATAATGCATTATGTTAAATCATATTCTGATATTAAATCAGGAGAAGAGCGGTTTCTTACTAAGCCGCTTTGGTCCATATCAACCAAGTCGGGAAGAACTTTATCTAGTCTAAGAGCTATGAGTTCAGCAACAATTTTATATGCAGTGTTCAATAAAGATATTGGTCAGTGCTTGTTCAAGTGTATCTTATCTGTCTCTATGGCATGAATAAATATATTGCAAAGAGGATGAATTCGTTTGGATAAAAATGTTCTATAGAGTTCAACAGGAAATCCGTCTAACCCTGGTGATTTTCTCCCAGCAGTGTTGAAAATGGATTCCCTAATTTCTTCAGATGTAATCTCTCTCCAAAACCCTTTCGATCCTCATCAGTTAAAGCTTGTCAATTGAGTTTGTTCAAAAACTCATGCATTGTGGCAGGGATATCCCTTTCAGAATTGGACAGCGTTTCATTAAACTCTCTAAAGAGTAGATGAATTGCCTCAGGACCCTGAACAACTGTTGTTGGACATCTTAATAGAGCTAATAACTCTACTAGCTTCCTCTCGCCTTATCTGCCAAGCAAGCAACTTTACTTATTTATCACCATGTTCATAGTAGGTTTGTTTTGTTCTCCTAAATGTGTTTTCTGCTTTATAGGTCGTCAGGTTGTTATATTCCAATCGCTTTGAGTCAAATTTTTGTAGAGTTGAGTCGTCAAATGTTATACTATGTTTATTTTCCAGATCTCACATTTTTTCTCCAACAAATCTACTTGGGCCTTATACAGTGCATTCGGAAAGTATTCAGACCCCTTGACTTTTTCCACATTTTGTTACATTACAGCCTTATTCTGACATTGATTGTTGTTTCCCCCCCCCCCCCTCACACACACAATACTCCATAATAACAAAGCAAAAACAGGTAATTAGACATTTTTGCAAATGTATTAAAAATAACCTGAAATACAAAAGTATTCAGACCCTTTACTCAGTACTTTGTTGAAGCATCTTTGGCAGCGATTACAGCCTCAAGTCTTCTTGGGTATGACGCTACAAGCTTGGCACACCTATATTTGGGGAGTTTGTCCCATTTTTCTCTGCAGATCCTCTTAAGCTCTGTCAGGTTGGATGGGGGAGCGTCTCCGCACAGCTATTTTCAGTTCTCTCCAGAGATGTTCGATAAGGTTCAAGTTTGGGCTCTGGCTGGGCCACTCAAAGACATTCAGAGACTTACCTGAAAAGACTCCTGCGTTGTCTTGGCTGTGTGCTTAGGGTCGTTGTCCCGTTGGAAGGTGAACCTTAGGCTGAGGTCCTGGGCGCTTTCGAGCATGTCTTCTTCAAGGATCTCTGTACTTTGCGCCGTTCAACTTTCCCTCGATCCTGACTAGTCTCCCTGCCGCTGAAAGAAAATCCCCACAGCATGATGCTGCCACCACCATGATTCACCATAGGGATGGTGCCAGGTTTCCTCAAGACATGACGCTTGGCATTCAGGCCAAAGAGTTCATTCTTGGTTTCATCAGACCAGAGAATCTTGTTTCTCAACATCAGAGTCCTTTAGGTGCCTTTTGGCAAACTCCAAACTCCCAACCACAACCACAACCTCCTCCCGAACTGAAAGTTAAAAACCCCATACCCATTAGACGCTAGTCTTTAAAATAGATGTACCTGCTGTGCATAGCATCACCCGAATTAGGTTCAATCTAAATTATACGTATAGTGCATGGATCCCCGTAACATGAAAATTATGTCAGTTGAGACAAAATAAAATGGGAATCAAAGCAACAAACATCGGCAATAAAAAAGACAGGACTATTTAGGCCCATTTGAGCATGTCTCTGAATAATATATTTTTTTTTTAAAAAGAGGATGCGTTCATGGTCACCCTCAGCCACGCCTACCAGTACACTAAAATGTCAACCAATCGGCATTCCCCAAGGTGCCCCGAAACCTGTGTCGCGCAGCTGCAAAAGTGATGACCAAAAACACACCCAAGCACCCCAGGAAAAAAGACATCAAGCTATGATGAATAAATTAAAACTTTTACCAGACGATGACCATCATCCCTCAAATATGAAATAGGAATAGGGGCAATTTAGTTTTTTTTAAATCAACATCATCCTGATTACAGCACCTCCATTCTTGAGCTCTGCCTTTGCTCAGGCAGCAGAGAAGGGGGTAGATCCAGGATTTTGGGAATCCATTCCTGTAGAAAAGAGATGGCATTTCTTCCCTCCACAGCCTCCGGGAAACCTTGCAATCTAAAATTTGAGCACCTTTGGACATTTGTGAGAATCTAATTTCTCCTCAAGTTTCGAAATGCCGTCTTCCAACTTCTTGTGCTTTTGATCCACGTACTCGCGGACGTCCAGAATTGCAGCGTGGTCTTTTTCTAACTTTGTCAGTCGTCTCTTTGTGACTTTCTGGTCTTCATGGAGTTGATTAAACAGCAAATACATTTTGATTATGCGTTCAGAAAGTGTCTCTACAATTTTTTGTTATACCCTTGTCAATCTCCATTCTGAATCATCATGTCGTTTCATCCGAGCTAGCATCCTCCGAGGCCGAAGGGGTGGGGGGCACATTTCCACACCTCGTCTGCTAAAGCTTGGGCATCTTTTGTTTTGGCGATAAAAGAGACGTATTAAATTTGCAGTTGCGAATCCATTCAAGCCTATGGAGCTTTTATGCACATTTAAAACGGTTATAGTTCAACAAGTATACATGGTATCAAAAAGCTGTATACAAGCAACCTATTCCAGACTGGCCTGCGAGTTTCGACGTTTGCATAGCGTTTCTCGCTTAAACGGTTGAAGACTAGTTCACTGCATAGTTTTACCATTCAAATCTACGGCCAATGAAATGCATTGGGATTTATGCAAATATTGTTGTAGTGTGAAAAGTATCAGTAGTATCAAAGTTTTTTTTCAAGCACACTGACTAGTGGTAGTCTTCACATTTAAACGTTGTTTTGGAGTCGGTAGCTTTAACGGTTTTGGCGCTAAAGGTTGTTAGGATTTATGTTTATGCACTATAGCCTGCTAGCATATTGTTTGAAGATGAATTTTGTTTTGTTACACACACACACAAACAATACAGATGTGTGTAAGGACTGACCAACACAGGCCATAAAAGCTGTGGTCAATCTGGAGAGGGGAGGGGTGCATATCTCCAGGCCAACCAGGGAGGTTAGGACACTGGACAATACCATATAAGGAACTGTTTGAGTGTAGCGGCACAAGACGGATCTAATCTACGCAACGACCAGATGCGGACATCTGAAAGAAGGGGACCAGTCTGAGTAACGGCGATAGGCTGGGCAAAGTTTAAACCGCGCAGACGCGTTGGAACTATGTCATCACGGTATAAGAACAGCTGTTTACGTACTTCCTGCCAGTTCTCTGTTCAACCCTGCGCGGTGATACAGCGAACCCGTATATACGAAAATTGCATTTGCCATTCATTGCTTGCAGTAATTAAACATAATTAAAGAAAGTTAGCAGACCTTGCTTTTTATTTATCCTGATACCGGATTCGAATAACGCAACGCTCACAAGGTTCCAGCGGAATAATAACTGTAAACAGTTTATAAAGTTGTGCTTTTTTCCAGCAAGCACACTTAACGAAATAAAAACAATGCAGAAGGTGTGTTGAGTAGTAAGGCCAAACCTCACCAAAAATATTAATCAACCCATCCCATGGTCTTTTGTTTTGCTCAGAGCTCCATCAAACCCAGAACACCTCTCCTGATCAGTCTGCCCAAACTCTTGACTCACTTGAACTCAGCGGTGAGGAGGTTGAAGCCATTGTAGAGATGTCCCTCAGATGACACCCTCTTCAGGTAGGAGTAGCTGTCCTGGCTCTGATCTGTCAGGAAATTTGACACCAGGAACCCTACAACACATAGAACCAACATTATTCTTACATTCACACTAAATGGACACTTTCAGAGAGGTTACAGACCAGTTAGGCAGGCCCCCTGGACATAGCAAGAGTAGATTTATCAGTTGGCTGGCTATTTGGTTTTGTAACCACAAACACATTTAGTTATACTATCCAATATGATCGACACAACACCGCTTATTGGTCCAGGTCTCTTTTGAAAACAAGACTAACCTGGTTAAATAAAAATAAATTGAGCAAATTGTGACGCAGTTACGTGGAGGATTTTTGAGGTAAAATATGTAACATAGGTCTTGGACTGAGTGACATTCGAGATAGTGTCCATGTTACGTAGCACTGCGAGTTAGCGGTTAGGAGGACAGGCTACTACCCGAGATGGGGGACCTGCACTACAGTAATGAAGTGTGTCAGGAAAAAGCCTGAAATGTGGCCTTGAAGAAAATAAAACAATTTGAAAACTGCTATTACACAAGGAGGTGTTTCCCTTGTGGGGCTGAGCATCGGCAGTAGACAGCTCTGATACAGAACGACTGTGGAGAGCCACTGTAGCGTGCAAACAGAGGAGGCGAGGGAGGCTGGCTGACACTACTATTCACTTACTGTGGCGCTATTGCTAGTGAATGAATCCTTCAAAAAGCGGTTCATTTCCATCCATTCGACCATTCCAGCTCCATTAAATATTAACACTACAGTGCAATCAGAAAGTATTCAGACCCCTTGACGTTTTTCCACATGTTATATTAGTCTTATTCTAAAATTGATTGAATTGCTTTTCTTTCAATCTACACACAATACCCCATAATGACAAAGCAAAAACAGGTTTAGATATTTTCACAATTTTATTAAAAATAAAAAACTGAAATATCACATTTACATAAGTATTCAGACCCTTTACTCAGTACTTTGTTGAAGCACCTTTGGCAGCGATTACAGCCTCAAGTCTTCTTGGGTATGACGCTACAAGCTTAGCACACCTGTATTTGGGGAGTTTCTCCCATTCTTCTCTGCAGATCCTCTTGAGCTCTGTCAGGTTGGATGGGGAGCATCACCGCACAGCTATTTTCAGGTCTCTCCAGAGATATGTTTGATTGGGTTCAAGCCCAAGGTCTGACTGGACCACTCAAGGACATTCAGAAACGGGTTGTCCTTCTGGAAGGTTCTCCCATTCCACAGAGGAACTCTGGAGCTCTGTCAGAGTGACCATCGGGTTCTTAGTCACCTCCCTGACCAAGGCCCTTCTCCCCTGATTGCTCAGTTTGCCCGGGCGGCCAGCTCTAGGAAGAGTCTTGGTGGTTCCAAACTTCTTCCATTTAAGAATGATGGAGGCCACTGTGTTCTTGGGGACCTTCAATACTGCAGACATTTTTTGGTACTCTTCCCCAGATCTGGGCCTCGACACAATCTACAGACAATTCGTTTGAGCACATGGCTTGGTTTTTGCTCTGACATGCACTGTCAACTGCGGGACCTATATAGACAGGTGTGTGCCTTTCCAAATAATGTCCAATCAATTGAATTTACCACAGGTGTACTCCAATTAAGTTGTAGAAACATCAAGGATGATCAATGGAAACCGGATGCACCTGAGCTCAATTTCAAGTCTCATAGCAAAGGGTCTGAATACTTACATAAATAAGGTATTTCTGCTATTTATTTAATACATTTGCAAAAATTTCGAAACCTGTTTTCGCTTTGTCGTTATGGGGTATTGTGTGTAGATTAGTGAGGAAAATAATCAATTGTATTAATTTTAGAACAATGCTGTAAGGTTATACAATGGGGAAGAAGGGAAGTGGTCTGAACACTTTCTGAATGCACTGAATATTAATACACTGCCTCCTAAAAATGTACATATCGGGCTGCTCAGTGGGTATATTCTCATCCAAGTTGGTCCTCACCTCTTCCTTGTGCGTCTGGATTGGGCCTTCCCTCCAGGTAATTGGTCAGTGCAGCCAGCTTGCCCCTCTTGTTGATCCCCAGCCATGACCCTCCTTCCTTCCCCTCCTCCAGGTCCAGCCCTGACAACACACAACAATCACATCACACTCCATGTCCATCACAAAACACCTACATGAATTTTCTTCCCATTGTAACACCTCTGTCTGAAAATAGAACAACAGGTGTAGGCCTAACTGACCAGTGAGATTGAATGCTATACTGAACAAAAATAAAGCGCAACATGCAATAATTTCAACGATTTTACTTTTTTACTTTACGGTTCATATAAGGAAAACAGTCAATTGAAATAAATAAATTAGGCCCTAATCTATGGGTTTCATATGACTGGGCAGGGGCGCAGCCATGGGTGGGCATAGGCCCACCCACTGGTAAAATGATTTTTTTCTCAAAAGAGCTTTTATTACAGACAGAAATACTCCTCAGTTCCATCAGCTGTCCGGGTGACTGGTCTCACACGATCCCACAGGTAAAGAATACGGATTTGGAGGTCCTGGGCTGGTGTAGTTACAAGTGGTCTGCAGTTTTGAGGCCGGTTGGACATACTGCCAAATTCTCTAAAAAGATGTTGGAGGATACTTATGGTAGAGAAACGAACATTACATTATCTGGCAACAGCACTGGTGGACATTCCTGCAGTCAGCATGCCATGTGCACGCTCCCACAAAACTTGAGACATCAGTGGTTGTGTGACAAAATTTCACATTGGCCTTGTATTGTCCCCAGCACAAGGTGCACCTGTGTAATAATCGTGCGGTTTAATCAGCTTCTTGATATGCCACACCTGTCAGATGGATAGATTATCTTGGCAAAGGGGAAATGCCACTAACAGGGATGTAAACAAATGTGTGATTTTTTTTTATAGAGAAATAAGCTTTTTGTGCAAATGGAAAATTTCTGGTATCTTTTATTTCAGCTCATGAAATATGGGACCTACACTTTAGATGTTGCCTTTATATTTTTGTTTAGTGTATATATATATATTCACTGTGAATCAACAATGGCAATCATGTATTGCTGAAAATAATGCTGCCAGTCAACACTCAAAACAAGAGTTTGCTTATAATAAATCTATTCATTCTAGAAGAAGCACAAAGAACAAATGTTTCACCCTCCTCCAAGCCATCGCTGACTGCCTAGTTTTACTTTTACTCCTTTGTGAGTTACAGGAAAAAAATCCTGACAAGAAGTGCATAAAAACCAAAACATTAAAGGAAGAGGCGATTCTGTACTTTATGCAGTTAAGGCTGCGCAGTGGGTTTCTGAGAAATAGACAGGCCTCTCTGCCTTGCATTCATCATCATGGGAGCCTCATTACCATGTAGAGCACGGAACTCTGAAAACGCTGAATAGATTAATTCTACTCATACATTCTGTTTGTCTGGACGCGGAGTGAAGCAATGCCCTTACACGACTCATAGGGAATACGACAAGCAGTTGAGCGTTAAGAGATATATAGATCATTTTATTACAACCAGTGTGACTTGCTAGTCACTTACCATTTTGCACTTGGAAGAAATGAATCCACTGAAGAATGAATAACAAGATGTTAATACTTATACTGTACAAAAACTTGAATAAACTTCTAGAGGCAAAGGGCCATGCGATACAGTCGGTTCATCTTGACCTAAACTGTCACTTAAACACTGAGATAGGCTGTGTGTGTTTCTATGAGAGTGGGGGTAACTAAGGGAAGCATGTGCAGAGGCAAGATGGTAAGCCTACACTTCCACCTCATTAATACAGGCGCACTGAGACAGCCAGGGAACAGAGGAGAGGTACTCTGCTGCAGGGAAACCCAGCCAAGGCCTGAAGCCAATAGGGACAGGTAGAGATGGAGCTGCTGGAATCCCAGAGCTTATTCTCCCAGGGTGATGGTACAGCAGACAAACATGATGACAGTCAGTGCTACTATGGGTGTGCTGTCCTTGAAAAAGGCTTCAAAAGTCCTCAGCTCTGCTCTCCCTGTGAGGCAAAGATGAATAAATTGGCAATAAAACATCACATTGTTTAGCTGTAAGATCAGGCTGAGATTGACTTGTGTGGACTCACTCAAACGAACATCAACATAATCCATCACCTTCAACCAGAGGCCAACCAGCGTCCCTCCACCCACACACCAGATAAGAGCCTCACTGGCCACACTCATTCATTTCTGCCACACCACATAGAATCAGCCATCAGTTGAATGGCTGCTACTCAAGCCTGTGTAATGATTTATTTTTATTTTTATAAATAGTTGACTCAGAAATACTATAAAGAGGCTGTAGAACAAAACAACTTCCTAGTCTGCTGTGAGGGAGAGGAAATGAAAGGAATCACTCAGAAACAGAGGAGAAGCAATGCTCTATGACAGGAAGCTTATTGTAATCACACTTCTTAGCCTTACACCCGGTTCACTTTTTAAACAGCCTGAACACTCAGAGATGCATTTTTTTTTCTCAGTCAATGCTCTATGCTCTTAATAATGAAAAAATGGAATGACTGGGACACTCAGTGCATCAAATTCCTCTCAAAAAGTATTACCGTCACATCGGCAGTCATGACCGCAGTCAAATTCCACGTGACCATTGAGTCACGGTAATCTCTTTCGCCCTCAGGACATGTATTGGTAGTACCCTAACCACCATCAGGTTGTTAATGGCCTGATACTCGGGGCTCTACTGTCCCTCTAACCACTCTGACATCGATACAAATACAATTGAAAATCACATCATCAAAACAGTATCATGCTTTTAAAACTCAGTTAGGCTACACCTTTTGACCTCACTGTGATGACCAATTTAAAGAAAGAAGTTCAATAATGGGTTGAACCTGGATGTTGTTTCAAAGCCAAACAATGAAATGGACAGCGCTTTCTAAGGTGATGATTAATTCAAAGAATTTCAAATGTTGCACGTGAAACATCCATAAGCATATTAGAGCTCATGCATTGGCCTATATATGAGCCTAAGCCCTCCGACCCCCAAAAAACAGAATGCATTGTGCCGTTATTCAATACATAGCCCACTGCATATTATGCATGGCAGAAAAACAAAAAAGATAAGATTGTCTTTGGTACATAATTGGTCTAACCAATACTCCAAAATTAAACAAATTATATGAATCACCGTTAAGTGATGACTGTATTATTATGCATACTGGATGGACTGGTTACCTTATGCTACGCTCCAAACTATCTATCCGTGAGTCTGGGAGAGAACGTTTAGACCTAGGTGATCAAATCACATTTTATTTGTCTCTTGACATGGAAACCAATATCTGGCTCATGAATGCATTCTAGCCGAGTTGAAATGAAATGGGTTGCGGTGAAATAAAAGGCTCTCAGAGAAAGACAGAGGGGAAACAGAAGGGACTCCTCTCCAAAATGATCTGTCGCCCCACAGTGTGGTTCTGCCACTTCAACGTCAAGTGCAGATACTTACCGCTGAGGATTTCGCTGTTGCTCGCCCAAAAGTCTGCAGCTTTGGTTGGCCTGTTGTAGAACTCATCTCTGTTTGCAGCCAAAATTAGCCTGAGGGAAAAAGAGAAAGAGAGAGGACTAGAGTTATGAGGGAGACCATGGTAGACCACTTAAGGTAATGTACTTTAGCGCCATAACCTAGTGGTGGTATCCATCTTGACATATTATTATGTTTTGGGTCGCATCTCCTTATATCGAAGAGACTGAGCCCTGGCTGTGTCTTCAGCGGCCCAAATCGCACCCTATATATAGCTCACTACTTTATACCAGGGCCCATAGCACTCTGGTCAAAAGTAGTGCATTATAAACGGAATAAGATCCCAAATAACCTGTGCTCATTTGCCAGGCTGCATTCTGCACCAATGAGTGAATCAAGGCGTCAGCATGCTTCAGTTAGGCTGGCGCCTAGCCGAACTTGGCTAGCCAAACGAGTGTTCTCGCATACTCCCTTAAAAAGACTGTCACTTGAAAATAATTAAAATAATAAAAAAATTACGTGTGCCCGAACAGCTGAAAAAACCCTCACCGAAGTCCAAAACGAACCCCCCCCAAAAATGACAAAGTGTCATAATATATGCAGGAACTCTATATATACACTGAACTGTTTCGGCTGGGAAGCATGCGGACGCCTGAGGTGTGACAGAGAAAATAAAGAGCTGTGCAGTGCCTTGCTGCAGACCTGACTGAGCTAAGCTCCTGACTGAGGTTGCATGTTCCCTAATTATCTGTGTGTGCACTATTCCTCCCCTCAGGGTACGGCAAGGTTTGGCACCGCACCCCGGTCCCCATCAGCTGCAGCAGCAGGAGAAAGCTGATGTGCTGTCACTATCCAACACCATGTGTGTGTCCCAAATGGCACCCTATTCCCTATGTAGTGCACCACTTTTGACCAGAGGCCATGGGTACTGGTCAAAAGTAGTGCACTATATAGGAAACAGGGTTAATTTGGTACGCACACCATACCTCTGCCTCTCCATGTAACTTGATTACCTTAACGCAATAACATTACAACCCCTGCCGACTTTCTCCACCCAGCTTGGATTGCTGCTCAGTGTGCATAGACAGATCACAAGAGATGGGCTTTTTCAGACCCCGCCCCACTGCAAACATCACATCAAATCCATAATACAACAGCTGGCAAAAAAACAAAAAAACACATTTTCTCATCCTTCAGAGTTCCAAAAGGGCCATGTCAGAGAGAGGCTGAGGCTTCTAAAGGCCAGGGGGGGTGCACGTTTCAGATTGATCCAGTGCAGCGGATGGAGACAGAATAAATGTGCAGCTTTCTCCTGACAGCCCTCTAAAGCCAAATCAGCTCCAATGGCAGCTCTCTTAAATCAGACTAACATTTCGACAACGTTAAATATTACGACAAGCCTGGCCACAGAATTCAATGCTCAATCAGACCAACGTTTGGACAATGACGTTAATGTTAAGGCCAAGTCTTCGGCTAAAGTAATTCCTCCTCACATTCAGCCAGGATTGTAGACTATCCATGTACATTTCTCACACAAAAGGGGAGCAAGAATGACATGATCCCCCACCCCTCCTCTCCCCCATATCAGCTCTCTTACACACTCAGCTCAGTTGACCATCTCTCCATTCCACAGACTGGATAGACATTAGCTCATTATGAGAATGAATTGGTCTTGAATTGTTTGCCGACGCCAGTGACTCGAGCAGTTAGAACTGGTCTTTTAATCCCCACTGCTATGCTGCTCGCCCCACAGTGTCTCTAACAGAGAGAACAAGATATTGAAGATGGGGAAGGGAAGGACATCCTTTGATGAGGATCCATAGGATCAAAAGAAAATAGTCTTAAAAAAGAAGACCTGTCAGACAGCACACATTGGAGGAAGGAGCTCAGTGAACAGGAACTGTTCCATGGGCTATACTAGCCTATATGAAAAAGATTGTTATGAGGCTCACAAGTTAAACATGAGCATTTAACTGAAAGTGAAACCTAGGCCTTACACAGTGCCAGCACCACCCCCACCTACTGCAATTTTCAGTAGTTATCCCATAACAAATGGGCCTTAATGTGCCACTCATCACACTGACACACTATCACTGCTGTAGCTAATGCTGCATTTGACATTAATCTCTGGCGACTTTTCACTAGCACTGCACAACTGTCACTTATTTAGCAAGGCAACAGTGCATGACTTAGTGACTTCACATTAATGTTCAGCTACTGTCCAATGAATCATCAGCTAGCCCAGCGCGAACGCACATGCGCACACACACACACACACACCACCACACAGCCGCACACACGATTGTGGGGTTGTTCCTCCCAGTTTGGCTGCCCTATACGAATAGGCAACTGCAGCGTAGATCTGTGGCGTTGGGAGAGAGGTGCGCTCGCAGTGGGACCTGTGGGCCCTAAGTGATGAGGTTTGTAGTAGTAGCCTATATTGAATGTCACAGGGAACACCATTAAGTTCCCTGTGAAACTTAGTCTCTCTTGACTTCTTTTGTTCTGGCTCTACGAGACAATGTAGGGTCAATGTATTTATACAACATGTGTTGGCCTATAATATAACCTACAGTTGTAACCAGGGCTCTAAATTAAAATTGCATTGGTAGCAATGGTGTTTAACTTTGTCTTTTTTTTCTTTTCTTCTCTCGATTAGAGCCCTCAGAAAGTATTCATACCTAGGGCTGTTGTGGTGACTGTATTACCGTCACATTGCAGTCAAATTCCACGTGACCATTGAGTCACGGTAATCTCTTACGCCCCTCAGGACATGTATTGGTAGTACCCTAACCACCATCAGGTTGTTAATGGCCTGGTACTCGGGGCTCTACTGTCCCTCTAACCACTCTGACATCGATACAAATACAATTGAAAATCACATCATCAAAACAGTATCATGCTTTTAAAACTCACCGTTAGGCTACACTTTTTGACCTCACTGTGATGACCAATTTAAAGAAAGAAGTTCAACAATGGGTTGAGACTGGATGTTGTTTCAAAGCCAAACAATGAAATGGACAGCGCTTTCTAAGGTGATGATTAATTCAAAGAATTTCAAATGTTGCACGTGAAACACCGATAAGCATATTAGAGCTCATGCATAGGCCTATATATGAGCCTAAGCCCTCCGACCCCCAAAAAACAGAATCATTTTTGGGGGATTGTGTCGTTATACAATACATAGCCCACTGCATATTATGCATTGCAGAAAAACAAAAAAGATAAGATTGTCTTTGGTACATAATTGGTCTAGCCAATACTCCAAAATTAACAAATTCTAGTAATCACATGTGCCGAATACAACAGGTGTAGACCTTACCGTGAAATGCTTACTTATAAGCCCTTAACCAACAATGCAGTTAAGAAAAATAAGATTTAAAGAAAAAATATTTAAAAAATAAACTGAAGTAAAAAAAGAGCAACAATAAAATAACGATGCTATGTACAGGGGGTACCGGTACAATGTACGGGGGTACAGATTAGTCGAGGTAATATGTACATATAGGTAGGAGTAAAGTGACTATGCATAGATAATAAACACCAAGTAACAGCAGCATAAAACAAAAGTACAAGTACAATGCAAATAGTCCGGGTAGCCATTTCTTTAGCTGTTCAGCAGTTGTATGGCTTGGGGGTATAAGCTGTTAAGAAACCTTATGGTTCTAGACTTTGCGCTCCAGTACCCCAATATAGTTGGTTCATATTTCAACCTGCTTGTCCTGATCGCGTCAGATGTGGGTGGACAAAAGTCAACATGTGCACACGGACATACGTGCGCGCCCGGTCTAGTCAGCATGTAAAGTGTTGAAAGTTTCCAAGAGCGAAGTGGTCTCCATCATTGGGAAAAATATGGAACTACCCAGACTTTGCCTAGAGCTGGCTGTCAGAACAAACTCATCAACCAGGCAAGGACTTTGGTCAGGGAGGTGACCAAGAACCCAATGACCAATCTGACAGAACTACAGAGTTCCTCTCTACAGCACTACACCAATCTGGGCTTTTGGGAGAGTGGCCAGACAGAAGCCAATCCTGAGAAAAATGCACAACAGCGTGCTTGGAATTTGCACAAAGGCATGTGAAAGACAGAACATAAGGCAAAAGATTATTTGGCCTGAATGCAAAGCGCTATGTCTAAAGAAAACCAAGCACAGCTCATCACCCATCTAACACCATCCCTACCGTGAAGCATGGTGGTGGCAACATCATGCTATGGGGATGCTTTCAGCGGCAGGAAAATGTTTTCACTTTTTCAGAATGTGGTATTGTGTGTAGATGGGTGAGAAAACAGCAACAATTTAATCCATTTAGAATTTAGGCTTTAACACAAAATAAAATAAGGGGAATGAATACTTCCTGAAGGCACTGTAGCCTATATGAATTCTCACTACTTCTGAAGCACATGTCCCCTAGAAATTAATATTAGAACCCTGTAAATACATTTGTTAATTATAAAAAGCAAAAATGTTGATACAAATAAGTCATTGAAATTTAAAAAAAGTAATTTGTGGAATATTAATTAGGTTTCGACATTATGTTAAAGCACTATTTTCCTACTAACATGCATTACATTGAAAAATGTACACCGTCTCTTCAAGAGCGTAACGTTTGTGTAGACAACTAGCTAATGAGGTAAAAAAAACATGACTGAACAAAGTGTAAAACAAAATGGTTAAAGGCCCGCGAAAAGATTTAGAACGGCCCACAACATGGTTTAGGAATGTAAAATGCGGCAACCCAATCCTCAACAGGAAGATAAAAACATTGCGCTAGTTAATATTGGTCAGATCTTTTGAACTGTTTGTGCTAGAAATAAACAGTAGCAATGGTGCAAGCATGACCCTAAACAATCTACGCTCAGGAAACAACAGCACAGCAAAGCCTTGTCATTACAACAATTATTCTAAAAATAAATACAAATATTGTCACTGGTGCTCACAAATTATAACTGCAGGTCACACAGAAAAATATTTTGTCACATATGTGACCCAATTGACCACACTTTAGAGCCCTGGTTGTAACAGTATCTAACCTGAGATAACAGCAATATCCAGTCAGGTATACACACTGTTCCCAGATAATGATATGCATTCATTAGACACACAGAACATGCACCATGCATGTTTGTTTTCCACTACGTCCCTCGTCAAAGCCAACTACCTGAGACGTATTAGTTGCCATGACAGGGTCACCGGTCAAAGCGATGAGGATTAAATAGTTCCACTGAGAGAGGCATTTATTCGCGGAGTACGAGTACGGAACAGAAATGAGTCACTGAACTATAATGACATACGTAATAATTGTATCCTTTCTTCTGGGCCTTCACGGCAGACAGCGTCTCCCATGAATCTTGTTCAGAGGGAGGTGGATTCTTTAAGAACAAATTGACCTAATCGGGGTCGATCTCTGTGCATCAAAGGCTAATGATGCAAAGCCGGTTGCGGTGACACGTGTGGCCCAGGAGTCTACGACACTGTCCCCGAAACAAAGCAAGCACTAATGATTTTACACAGGAGAGAGCAGAGCATCCATCGGTTTATCCATCTGAGCCTATGGGAATCACTAGGAGAGAAACAACAAGAAAACCAACAGGGTACAGCCATGCAGAGTGCAATTGGAGAGAATGATTACACAATTTATTCATGTCAATTATTCCTTACTTGCAAAAAATGGTATACGTTTGAGACAAAGTCAATGGGAATGCTAAGCTAATATTTCAGCAAGATACCTCCCATCCATGATAGTCATACTCCTATATCGCAAGGGAAAGTACTAATCATGATGGTGACGCAATACATAGGCCTAATTGGAAGTCAAAACAGAACATTGTTGTCAGGCAGGTATGTTGGGGGCATGGAAGAAAACCAGTTACTCAAGAGGAATTTAGCATTCTTGCATTATTTTGCCATTCCCCTCACTGACATAACCTAGGCCTACATGCACTAATTCAACCACAAGGATACGAGGCCTATAAGTTACATGTATCCTGTGGGTCCAAAGTGAGTCATTGTTAACACACCTCCACTGCGATTGCCTCTGGGAGATTGCCCTAGCCTAAGGCAAAGGCAGAGATAGACCCTGGCCAGGTAGAGAGAGCTCCACAGATCCCAAGGGATTATTATAAACAGGGCTTTAAATTGCATTGACTGCTCCTCACCACTGGCCTTCAAGGACATTCACTGAGATAAATCAGCAGTGACTGTAGTAAAGGTTAGCCGATGGTAGCCCTAGATGGTGTTCCGCAGAGCTTTAGACCCACATTTACATTTACATTTAAGTCATTTAGCAGACGCTCTTATCCAGAGCGACTTACAAATTGGTGCATTCACCTTATGATATCCAGTGGAACAACCACTTTACAATAGTGCATCTAACTCTTTTAAGGGGGGGGGGGGGGTTAGAAGGATTACTTTATCCTATCCTAGGTATTCCTTAAAGAGGTGGGGTTTCAGGTGTCTCCGGAAGGTGGTGATTGACTCCGCTGACCTGGCGTCGTGAGGGAGTTTGTTCCACCATTGGGGTGCCAGAGCAGCGAACAGTTTTGACTGGGCTGAGCGGGAACTGTACTTCCTCAGAGGTAGGGAGGCGAGCAGGCCAGAGGTGGATGAACGCAGTGCCCTTGTTTGGGTGTAGGGCCTGATCAGAGCCTGAAGGTACGGGGGTGCCGTTCCCCTCACAGCTCCGTAGGCAAGCACCATGGTCTTGTAGCGGATGCGAGCTTCAACTGGAAGCCAGTGGAGAGAGCGGAGGAGCGGGGTGACGTGAGAGAACTTGGGAAAGTTGAACACCAGACGGGCTGCGGCGTTCTGGATGAGTTGTAGGGGTTTAATGGCACAGGCAGGGAGCCCAGCCAACAGCGAGTTGCAGTAATCCAGACGGGAGATGACAAGTGCCTGGATTAGGACCTGCGCCGCTTCCTGCGTGAGGCAGGGTCGTACTCTGCGAATGTTGTAGAGCATGAACCTACAGGAACGGGTCACCGCCTTGATGTTAGTTGAGAACGACAGGGTGTTGTCCAGGATCACGCCAAGGTTCTTAGCACTCTGGGAGGAGGACACAATGGAGTTGTCAACCGTGATGGCGAGATCATGGAACGGGCAGTCCTTCCCCGGGAGGAAGAGCAGCTCCGTCTTGCCGAGGTTCAGCTTGAGGTGGTGATCCGTCATCCACACTGATATGTCTGCCAGACATGCAGAGATGCGATTCACCACCTGGTTATCAGAGGGGGGAAAGGAGAAGATTAATTGTGTGTCGTCTGCATAGCAATGATAGGAGAGACCATGTGAGGATATGACAGAGCCAAGTGACTTGGTGTATAGCGAGAATAGGAGAGGGCCTAGAACAGAGCCCTGGGGGACACCAGTGGTGAGAGCACGTGGTGCGGAGACAGATTCTCGCCACGCCACCTGGTAGGAGCGACCTGTCAGGTAGGACGCAATCCAAGCGTGGGCCGCGCCGGAGATGCCCAGCTCGGAGAGGGTGGAGAGGAGGATCTGATGGTTCACAGTATCAAAGGCAGCCGATAGGTCTAGAAGGATGAGAGCAGAGGAGAGAGAGTTAGCTTTAGCAGTGCGGAGCGCCTCCGTGACACAGAGAAGAGCAGTCTCAGTTGAATGACTAGTCTTGAAACCTGACTGATTTGGATCAAGAAGGTCATTCTGAGAGAGATAGCAGGAGAGCTGGCCAAGCTGGCAACGTTCACATGGAAGGCTCTGAATTGTTCCGTTTCATTGAAATTGTGAAGTGAAACGGAGCAATTCAATTTGGATTCAGGCTAGCTTTGAAGACCTCCAGTGAAACAGCACCACAGATTCTCTGGGGTTCTTATCATTGCTTCTCTGCTTTGGGTGCTACATCAGATTGGATATGCTACACTTCAGCACTAGCCTAACGCATCTTCGAGGGAGCAGAGTATAATAATAATAGGGGGGAAAAAATGTATCAAGAGATGGGAAGAATGTCCCCTGCATCTAACTCAACGCTACGATTCCTTTTTTAAATTCAATTTGAGCTCAATATCTGGAGGTGTACATCTTTTTAAACCACCGTCTGAATATAGGCCTAAAGTTATGAGCTAAAATGAGAGGTTGGTTAAAAGCGCATTTCAGCCGGTGACTATTCCACAAGTTACCACCGGCTAAATCTATGAAGTTAAAATGCCTATTTACTCTGTTCCATCTGACTGAGCAATCCACTGTCTCAGACCAGCCAGGCAATTTATATAAACTTGATCTCCACTATAAAAAGCATCGAGACACTATCACCCATTTCTTTTAGGCTAACATTTAGTTTTCAACAGCGGAGATTTGTATAAACCTTACTGTCTGTCTCTGACGTTTGCAACTATGTTTCAATATTCAAATTCGATCTCCAACTGTCCCATAGTAATGAATGTGTAGGGGACGAGAGAGAGGAATCAAATCAAAAACAAATAAAATGTTATTAGTCACATTCGCCGAATACAACAGGTGTAGACCTTACAGTGAAATGCTTACTTACTAGCCCCTAACCAACAATGCATTTAAAAAATATATATGGACAAGAATAAGAGATAAAAAATAAGAAGTAATTAAAGAGCAGCAGTAAAATAACAATATTGATACTATATACAGGGCGGTACCGATACAGAGTCAGTGTGCGGTTAGTTGAGGTAGTATGTACATGTAGGTAGAGTTATTAAAGTGACTATGCATAGATGACAAGAGGGTAGCAGTGGTGTAAAAAGGGAGTGAGTGTGGGGGGGGGGGGGGCACTGCAAATAGTCTGGGTAGCCATTTGACTAGATGTTCAGGAGTCTTATGGCTTGGGGGTAGAAACTGTTTAGAAGCCTCTTGGATCTAGACTTGGCACTCAGGTACCGCTTGCTGTGCGGTATTAGAGAGAACAGTCTGACTAGGGTGGCTGGAGTCGTGGACAATTTTTCCGGCCTTTCTCTGACACCGCCTGGTATAGAGGTCCTGGATGGCAGGAAACTTGGCCCCAGTGACGTACTGGGCCATACGCACTACCCTCTGTAGTGCCTTGCGGTCGGAGGCCGGGCAGTTGCCATACCAGGCAGTGATGCAACCAGTCAGGATGCTCTTGATGGTGTAGCTGTAGAACCGTTTGAGGATCTTTTCAGTCAAATCTTTTCAGTCTCCTGAGGGGAAATAGGTTTTGTCGTGCCCTCTTCACAACTGCCTTGGTGTGCTTGGACCATGATAGTTTGTTGCTCTCAACTTGCTCCACTGCAGCCCCGTCGATGACAATGGGGGCGTGCTCGGTTCTCTTTGTCCTGTAGTCCACAATCATCTCCTTTGTCTTGATCACGTTGAGAGAGAGAGGTTGTTATCCTGGCACCACATGGCCAGGTCTCTGACCTCCTCCCTATGTAACAGGGTTATATTGGTGATTCCCCTTGCCACTTTATTGTTAAGCCAATGGGTTTTTGGTTTTAGTTTTGCCTTGCCTTCACCTACTCAACATGGCATATTATTGGCTGGTTTGCGTAGCTTGCTTACGAGGGGGGATGTTTCAGTGATGATTTAAATGTACAATTTATATCAATCTGTTTGTAAATGTTATTCAAACATCACACATAAGATGCAGTGTTTTTGGACAATATTGGTTGTGCATTTTGTTGTAAAGAATTCCCGCCAGTACTAGCTAGCAACTTACTGTGTCTGGTGAGGGGGGGTTCATATATTTTGTACAGTGCGTGAGTGCAGAGTTTGGATGGTGAGCCGTGCATTGCATGACGTGCAATTTTGTTCCTTTCCTATCAGGTACATTGTTAAAGATATTATATATTGTAATTGTATTATTTTGGTAACTACATCCCAGTGAACAAGCACCAAACCAGCGAATAAATCTCCATGACTGGTGCTACACGCTGGAGTATGTGTCGACGATTGATTGTACACAACGCAAGCAGAGTACTGTTACACCTATAGGGTGTCTCGTTGTTGTCGGTGATCAGCCTACCACTGTTGTGTCATCGGCAGATTTAATGATGGTGTTGGAGTCGTGCATGGCCATGCAGTCATGAGTGAACAGGGAGTTCAGGAGGGGACTGAGCACGCACCGCTGAGGGTCCCCTGTGTTGAGGATCAGCGTGGCGGATGTGTCGTTACCTACCCTTACCACCTGGGGGCGAACCTGTCAGTAAGTCCAGGATCCAGTTGCGGGAGGTGTTTAGTGCCAGGGTACTTCGCTTATTGATGAGCTTTGAGGGCACTATGGTGTTGAACGCTGAGCTGTAGTCAATGAACAGCATTCTCACGTAGGTTTTCCTTTTGTCATGGTGGGAAAGGGCAGTGTGGAGTGCAATAGAGATTGCATCATCTGTGGATCTGTTGGGGCGGTATGCAAATTGGAGTGGGTCTAGGGTTTCTGGGATGATGGTGTTGATGTGAGCCATGACCAGCCTTTCAAAGCACTTCGTGGCTACAGACGAGTGCTACGGGTCGGTAGTCGTTTAGGCAGGTTACCTTAGTGTTCTTGGGCACAGGCCATATGGTGGCCTGCTTAAAGCATGTTGGTATTACAGACTCGGACAGGGAGAGGTTGAAAATGTCAGTGAATACACTTGCCAGTTGGTCAGCACATGCTCGCAGTACACGTCCTGGTAATCCATCTGGCCCTGTGGTCTTGTGAATGTTAACCTGTTTAAAGGTCTTACTCACATTGGCTACGGAGAGTGTGATCACACAGTCATCCGGAACAGCTGGTGCTCTCATGCATGTTTCAGTGTCATTTGCCTCGAAGCGAGCATAGAAATAGTTTAGCTCGTCTGGTAGGCTCGTGTCACTGGGCAGCTCTCGGCTGTGCTTCCCTTTGTAGTCTGTAATGGTTTGCAAGTCCTGCCACATCCAACGAGCGTCAGAGCAGGTGTAGTACGATTCGATATTAGTCCTGTATTGACACTTTGCCTGTTTGATGGTTTGTCAGAGGGCATAGCGGGATTTCTTATAAGCGGCAGCTCTAGCCTTTAGCTCAGTGCGGATGCTGCTTGTAAATACATGGCTTCTGGTTGGGGTATGTACGTACGGTCACCGTGGGGATGACGTCGTCATCGATGCACTTATTGATGAAGCCAGTGACTGATGTGGTGTGCTCCTCAATGCCATCGGAGGAATCCCGGAGCATATTCTAGTCTGTGCTAGCAAAACAGTCCTGTAGCTTAGCATCTGCTTCCTCTGACCACTTTTTTATTGATCTAGTCACCTGTGCTTCCTGCTTAAATTTTTGGAATTAGGATAGAATTATGGTCAGATTTGTCAAATGGAGGGCGAGAGAGAGCTTTGAATGAGTCTCTGTGTGTGGAGTATAGGTGGTCCAGATTTATTTTTCCTCTGGTTGCACATTTAACATGCTGATAGAATTTTGGTAAATGGATTTAAGTTTCCCTGCATTAAAGTCCCCAGCTACTAGGAGCGCCTCCTCGATGAGCGTTTTCTTGTTTGCTTATGGCGGAATACAGCTCATTCAATGCTGTGTTAGTGCCAGTGTGGTGGTATGTAAATAGCTACGAAGAATACAGATGAAAATTCTTGGTAGGTAGTGTGGTCTACAGCTTATCATGAGATACTCTACCTCTGGCGAGCAATAGCTCGAGACTTCCTTAGATATCGTGCACCAGCTGTCATTTACAAAAATACATAGTCCACCGCCCCTTGTCATACCAGACGCCGCTGTTCTATCCTGCCGGTACATCGTGTAACCAGCCAACTGTATGTTGATATTGTCGTTGTTCAGCCACGACTCCGTGAAGCATAACATTTTACCGTTTTAAAAGTCCTGTTGGTAGGTTAATCTTCCGCGGAACTCGTCAATTTTATTCTCCAAAGACTGCATGTTTGCTAGCAGAATGGACGGAAGTGCGGGTTTATTTGATTGCCTACGAATTCTCAGGAGGCAGAATGGCCTCCTCTTCACGCAGATCACGGGTATCAGGGCCTGTTCCCGAGGAAGCAGTATATCCTTTGCGTCGGGCTCGTCAGAGTAATGAAAGAAAAATATATATAATTCTGCTAGTCCGTGGTGAGTAATAGCAGTCCTGACGTCTAAAAGTTATTTTCGGTCATAAGAGACGGTAGCGGCAACATTATGTACAAAATAAGTAAAAAAATAAGTCACAAACAATGCAAATAAACAACAACAAAAAAACACAATCGGCTGGGGGACCGTAAAACGTCTGCCTTCTTCTCCGGCAGGCATTTCTCAGCCAGTCGAAATCATGAATCAGCTGGCATAATTTTATGGATATATACAGTGGGGAGAACAAGTATTTGATACACTGCCGATTTTGCAGGTTTTCCTACTTACAAAGCATGTAGAGGTCTGTAATTTTTATCATAGGTACACTTCAACTATGAGAGACGGAATCTAAAACAAAAATCCAGAAAATCACATTGTATGATTTTTAAGTAATTAATTTGCATTTTATTGCATGACATAAGTATTTGATACATCAGAAAAGCAGAACTTAATATTTGGTACAGAAACCTTTGTTTGCAATTACAGAGATCATACGTTTCCTGTAGTTCTTGACTAGGTTTGCACACACTGCAGCAGGGATTTTGGCCCACTCCTCCCTACAGATCTTCTCCAGATCCTTCAGGTTTCGGGGCTGTCGCTGGGCAATACGGACTTTCAGCTCCCTCCAAAGATTTTCTATTGGGTTCAGGTCTGGAGACTGGCTAGGCCACTCCAGGACCTTGAGATGCTTCTTACGGAGCAACTCCTTAGTTGCCATGGCTGTGTGCTTTCGTGTCGTTGTCATGCTGGAAGACCCAGCCACGACCCATCTTCAATGCTCTTACTGAGGGAAGGAGGTTGTTGGCCAAGATCTCGCGATACATGGCCCCATCCATCCTCCCCTCAATACAGTGCAGTCGTCCTGTCCCCTTTGCAGAAAAGCATCCCCAAAGAATGATGTTTCCACCTCCATGCTTCACGGTTGGGATGGTGTTCTTGGGGTTGTACTCATCCTTCTTCTTCCTCCAAACACGGCGAGTGGAGTTTAGACCAAAAAGCTCTATTTTTGTCTCATCAGACCACATGACCTTCTCCCATTCCTCCTCTGGATCATCCAGATGGTCATTGGCAAACTTCAGACGAGGCCTGGACATGCACTGGCTTGAGCAGGGGGACCTTGCGTGCGCTGCAGGATTTTAATCCATGACGGCGTAGTGTGTCACTAATGGTTTTCTTTGAGACTGTGGTCCCAGCTCTCTTCAGGTCATTGACCAGGTCCTGCCGTGTAGTTCTGGGCTGATCCCTCACCTTCCTCATGATCATTGATGCCCCACGAGGTGAAATCTTGCATGGAGCCCCAGACCGAGGGTGATTGACCGTCATCTTGAACTTCTTCCATTTTCTAATAATTGCGCCAACAGTTGTTTCCTTCTCACCAAGCTGCTTGCCTATTGTCCTGTAGCCCATCCCAGCCTTGTGCAGGTCTACAATTTTATCCCTGATGTCCTTACACAGCTCTCTGGTCTTGGCCATTGTGGAGAGGTTGGAATCTGTTTGATTGAGTGTGTGGACAGGTGTCTTTTATACAGGTAACGAGTTCAAACAGGTGCAGTTAATACAGGTAATGAGTGGAGAACAGGAGGGCTTCTTAAAGAAAAACGAACAGGTCTGTGAGAGCCGGAATTCTTACTGGTTGGTAGGTGATCAAATACTTATGTCATGCAATAAAATGCAAATTAATTATTTAAAAATCATACAATGTGATTTTCTGGATTTTTGTTTTAGATTCCGTCTCTCACAGTTGAAGTGTACCTATGATAAAAATTACAGACCTCTACATGCTTTGTAAGTAGGAAAACCTGCAAAATCGTCAGTGTATCAAATACTTGTTCTCCCCACTGTACATAGAAATGTCAATTGAAAAAAAGTCAAACGAAACGAAGTGCAGCTAGTTTGCAATCTTTCCAGCTTCAGTTTGAAGTTGTGTTGGCTAGCTCCTCTGAACAACAGTGTCCTAACGAGAGAGCACATTTTCTATGCTAGGCGAAATCGTGCCTCATTAGCTCATTGTTATGGATGTATCCAAATAAATGTCACTTGAAAGCAGCTTAAACAAATGTAAATGCAGCTACTTTGTTGTTAATCAGTCTGCACTGTTTGACGTGACTAAGTTAGCTGGAGTTGGCTAGTTAGCAAGCAAGGGATAAGAACTTTGTCAGCCAGTATGGCAATGGAACATTTAAAACAAACAACTGGGTCGCGTCTCTGGCAACCGAACCAATAGAACGAACGACCAGCCGGCTTGGGTAGCAACCCTAGATTTGTTTCAGGACCATATCTTGTGGAAGGATGAAATAGTATAAATAAATTCATCAAAATAAAGTTCATGAAAATTTGTCAATCATTATTTGAATATGTTTGTAACCCTCAACTTCGTTTCGGGCCTAACAACACCCGTGCCAATATATCCTCCAAACACCGGCTTCTCGGGCATTATCACTTAAAGAGAGGCAAGGAGAAGAGTCCTTACCTGTAGGCATTTTTGGATGCAGGCCGAGGGTCGAACTTGAAGAAGATGATACACATGTGGGTGTTAGGGGTGGGGGACGCTCTCTTACACTGGGCACGGTCAATTTCAAAACTTGGACATGTTGACAAGAGCTGGAAGAAAATTATAGTATAGTGAGAAAAGCAGTAAAGTGAGAAAAGGTGCGAGGGGGAATTGCTGCAATTGACTTCGTATGTGTGACAAGACTACTCTACACTGTGGCATGGCCTAGGTTCAATTTACAAAGGAGACAAACTAAATATCATACAGGATTGTGCAGGAAGCAATCTCACCTGCCACAGCTGTGCCAAGCCCTAGCTACAGAAACGTCACATGATATGAGAACGTTCCATATCCGTTACAGCTTTACACCTTTACATAACAAGAACGTTACTTCCTCTCAACAAGCTACCGGTGTCTTCGTATACCATCGCTAGATGCAGGTGGAACGGAAGAATAAGAAGATGCTCGGTTAATAAATTAAATACATTTTCGCTCCAACACCAACCTGACCTGAGCAATGAGAGAAGATCTGAAATAGACAATATGGCGGCGTACACACTGTTGGATTACCTCATGGAGCAAAAAATGTATTTCATTTAATTAATGGAGCATTTTCTAAATTCTTACATTCCTCTTGCAACTAGCGATGGGAGATGAGAAGACACTGGTAACTTCCAAGTTGAGCGGTAGTAATGTTCTCGCTACGTAAAGGTTAGTTGAAAAATGACTGCCATATTTTTACACAAGCTAACAATTCTGTAGCTACTTGTATGCTAAGCTCCTAACCTCATCCAAGTGGTAGGCTAATCCTGAAATATTCAATACAGGACAGCAATATTGTTGACAAGCCCTCATTTGTGTCCACACACTTTATTGTAATCTGATAGAGAAGTGATTGGATAGGTCAAATGACGCGAAACAATGGACTTTGACCTAACACTTGTCCTGAAAAAGTAAAAAATAAATCACAATATCAAACAATTACTCCGATCAGAATTGCATCAGAGGCAAACTCTGGAATAATATTTAAATGTTTTTTTCATGTAGGCCTACATGAATAAAAAGGTGTCAAAGCGTAGGTGATATGCATACAGCCTCATGTCCAAACCGTGCTGACATGTGGGAGGTGCCATAAAAATGTAGCCAAACTTTAATGAGACTTTTAATTACAAAAATATAGGCTAAACACCAGTTATGTTTGACGAATATAATGGGATAATTAACATTAAAGTCTAAAGGCTTGATTCTGTCAACATCCTCGAGGCACGGTTCGTTCATGGTCACAAGACCGGAGTGTGAAGAACACTGCCTGTTGTGCACCGCACATCACCCACCTTGAATTTGAGCGGAGATGGTCAGCATTTAACTATATATTTAACAGTAAAAACGTATTTGTTTAAAACCTGGACATTTTATTTAGCATGTCTTACTGTGATTCAAAGTAGCCTAGCCAAAATACGGCCATAGAAATGTTGAGGGAATTATTTTATAAACACTTAATATGCCATTGAAACAAGCATTTTCCTCATATTCTATTGGTTTTCAAAACAACATTATTTTATTGTCCAGCAGCCAAAGGCATAATTCTAATCATACTAGTAACTCATGTTAGTTACGGTATCTTTAGATCTCCCTCTTTCTAAATTTCTAAAATATATTTGAATCTCTGTCACATGAAACAGCTTGTGCGTGCAGTGCGCTTTTGAGAAGTGTTGTTTTCTCCTAAATTCATTTTGGAAACATTGTGCGCATTGTTGAGCTTATAATACGAAGAAATAAAACTTGATCAACATTATAAGCTAAACGGTGTGATCTGTTGCATCAGCCTCATTGATTTAAAAAAAAATCTAATATGTGCAGTGATTGTATGAATTTTGGATCTGTTGTCCCAGAGTCCGTTTTAAACCATATACTTATTTATCATAATAATGAGAGGACGCCCTTAATTTCGAGCCCTGGGAGGGAATTATTTAATAAAGACACAAAAAATGATTTGGTTGTAGGCTAATTGTAATGTTGCAATATTTTATAGGTGGGGTGGGTATAATTTGTGTAACGTTCCAACAACTTTGTAAAGTACAAGTTAGCCAACAAACAACGCATACAAAGTAGTCTGATCAATTCACCTAGCTTACTAGCTGCCGAATAGGCATCAACTCACCACGTAGCTTATTTATTTATTTGTATCCCTTTTTCTCCCAATTTCATGGTATCCAATTGGTAGTTACAGTCTTGTCCCGTCACTGCAACTCCCGTACGGACTCGGGAGAGGCGAAGGTCGAGAGCCGTGCGTCCTCCGAAACACAGCCAAGCCGCACTGCTTCTTGACACAATGCCCACTTAACCTGGAAGCCAGCTGCACCAATGTGTCAGATGAAACACTATACACCTGGCAACCGTGTCAGCGTGCACTGTGCCCGGCCTGCCACAGGAGTCTCTAGAGCGAGATTGGACAAGTACATCCAGCTGGCTGCGCCAGAGCCTGGACTCGAACCATGATCTCTAGTGGCACAGCTAGACCACTGCACCACTCGGGAGGCCCACTTATTCTTAATGTGTGTCCATAGGCTACCAGAGTGAGGACAGACATTTTTCAGAATAAACGTATTGAGTATAAAACATAATTAAATAGCCCACTCCCTACCCGGTATCTTGTTCTGCCGCTATACAACTTTGTATGCGTTGTTTGTTGGCAACCTTGTTATTTACTACGTTTTTTTTAACAGATTCCTGTTGGAAAGTTCTACACATTAAATCCACCCCCAAGGGTGGCCAACCATCCTCCAGAGTTGTATTTTGAGACATAGGAAGAGTGTAGCCTACATTTGTGTCTGATTATCTATGGGAATGAAAGATAGTGATGCATTTTATTTTGTAAAGTAACTCCTTGCATCATACAATGATGTAAAAATTGAGTTTGGACTACACACACACATATATATTTTTTTGGGGGGGGGGACAACAACAAGTGACTTGAGCTTTAGGACAAGTAAAAAAAATTACAAGTTTTACAATAGCTCAAAAAGTTAATGTCAAGCCCTGATCAGCAAATTCTTTAAAAAAAAACTCTACTGTCACATGAGGTCAGCACCTGGTGACCACTAAAGTGTGTGCAGGCTTTTGTTCCTACCCAGCACTACAGCAACACACCTGCTTCAACTAATAGTTATTTATTATGAAGTGGCCTAGAGAAGCAGAACACATAGCTAGCAAGTAACTTCTTATTTCTAGTTGCAAACAACATTAAGGTTAGCTTGTTAAACCAATCCTTTCTCTAATATCTCTGGTTAAGCTAGCTGACTAACGTTACAATGATTAGAAATCTAACGCTAGCTAGCTATAGCAATAGTGAGCAAAAATGTCCAATCTGAGAACCAAGACAACAAAATGCCCATTATAGCCTCTTGTTTATAATGTTACCTTTAGTCAACAACTTTGATCTAACACAGATTGCAGCGAGTTAGCAAACTAGCCAGCTAGCTAAAAGCAGCAGTCTTGCACTAGATAGCTGTCACAACAAGGACAAAACAGGCAAGTGACAACTCTTTGCTACCGGTCTATTATGCAACACAATACAAAATAAGAATATATTACAATTAACCTGCCTGGTTACCTACTTTGAGTAAAGTAAAATGTACTCACTGTTACACTTGCTTCTGAAGATCAATTCATTCGGTTGGCTAATAAAAAAAATAAAAAAACGTATTCGCATATATAGGGTGCATTTGATTTAGTTTGGCAGTAGGCTAGACCGGAACTTTCAGTTCAATGTCACTGGACGAATGAGAACTCCGCTCGCCCCGTGGATGGTTCCTGAATGGCCCGGGCGTAAATCGGGTGCAACCACTTTGATGGCGACCATCGAGCAACACACACTGTGATTCGCCGATACTAATGTTGCGTTCATGTCATGTCGGGAACTTGTAAATATGACGGGAAAAACGTGTAAAATCGATGGGGAAAATGCACGTGAACGCTCATCCAACTAGTAATTGGTAGTACAGTATGAAGACAGGCAGAAACAACTTCTCCAATCGAAGTCCCCGATCACACCTGTAGGCGATGTCATTGTTACGTTAGCTCGCTAATGCCACGTTCAAACCAACTGGGAACTGGGAAAAATACGAGCTCCGACTGGGCATAATCGTTTTGAATGGTCATCCAACTCGGGAACTTGGGCCTCTTTCTAGAGCCCCGACTTTCCGACCTGAATTTCACTGACGTTATAATTTGACCTCGTACATTCCCAGTTGTTTGTGGTTTTTGCATTCCCTCAGCACTCCGCCAAGATGTGAACGTGGCATAACCCAGAGGAGATTGTGCAGATTTCTCATATCATAATTTGGAAAGTTAATGTCAGTTTTATCATTTCGATTAGTTGATATTAGTATTTTTTGGCAATGCATGTGTAACTGGGTAGGTACAATTTAGTCGTTTTGGTCAGTGTTACCTATGGGGACACAATTAGTGGGAAACATGTAAAAAGGTATAAACAAAGATAATGGATAAATTAAGAGTTCACGCAGTCGTTTACATTTGGAAAAAAAATGGCCAGTTCCTGTTTACTTAAAAGTAAAGGTAAATTGCACCCAAAAACTATATTTTGGCATTTGTTTCATTAGTCCATTGTTGTTCTAGAACTCGGATGCTCGGATTTCCGACTCCAGTGTGTTCTCTATGACATAGTCCCAAAATGTGTTGCTTGTCAGAAATCAGCCCCATATGATGTATTTTGCATCATATGATGCTGTATTTCAAAAGTTATATATCTTGAAAACTTGGGTGGATAGTCAAATTAATTTAATTGTTCATTTAAAACGTTTAAATGCTTTACAAGAAATCAGTTTACCTAAAAATCCTGTTTTAGATGGACACATCTGAAATCAGGCTACCCGATGGGACTCAAATAAATGCATAAAATCACCAGACAAAATAAACTTTCTACCACATGTTATTTTTGCTAAGCCTATTTGAGTACGGACATATACAATTTGGACGTGAAAACTATTTCTAAGATGCATACTTTCAGTTTTCCCAAACTCACTTCACTCGTGCATAAGAGGGAGGCTGGCACACGTGCAGATCAAATACACCACTAGAACGCAGATTAAGATGTTTACATGTCATAATAATGGTTTGATACTGTTCCATCAATTCCATTCCAGCCATTACATTGAGCCCGTCCTCCAATAGCTCCCCCCACCAGCCTCCTCTGATGTAAATGTCCAATGAAACAGAAAAAATTAGCTAGTGGGATGTCTCGCTTCCTCTTCATCTCTGGTATAAAAGCACACCTGTGGTGATAATGATGGTTTCCCAGGAACTGATGGCTTCTACAGTTGTAGCTAGATGGGGTACAGCACCATCTAGTTGCATCGGGGACAACTGTAGAATTTGAGATAACTCGAACCCTTTTCCTAACCTTAACCTAATTTTCCTAACCTGCTACGTAAAGTAACTTCTGTCCATAGCTGTACTCAATCTAGCCACAACCATAGAAGCCATTGAAAGCTCGGAATTCTCTGACTTCCGACTTCAGTGCGTTCAAAACCACTGGGAAATTGGAAAAAAAACTACCTCTGACTGGATCATCCAACTCAGGAACTCAGGCCTCTTTCTAGAGCTCCGACTTTCCGACCTGAACGTCACTGACGTCGTGATTTGACCTTGTATTTTTCATAGTTCCCAGTTGTTTTGAACACGGCATAAGAAACCATCAGTGTCACCGTAAACCAAAGCCCTGTCCGCAAATAAGAGCTTTGTACACAAGATGAAGGTCAGTAGGTGCTCTGTCGGGAACCATGCAGTCTGTTAGAGAATAAATGGTGCATGGTTGATTGATTATAGGCTACTGAGAAGGTTCCATGTGTTTGGAGAGGCTTTGGGGGCCAAGCAGTTAATTGAAACCACCCTCCTTTAAAAGTATTGTCATTGTTTTTGTCATAGTTTTGTGAATTCTTGAAAGCACTGTTAGACCTAGGCCTACTGTAGGATGTTTCAGAGTCATCTACTGAGTAGGACTTACTGAGATCAAATCAAATGTTATTGGTTACATGTGCCTAATACAACATGTGTAGACTTTACAGTGAAATGCATACTTACGAGCCCATTCCCAACAGTGCAAAGTTAAAAAATAAAACAAATATTTCCACAAAAAAAAGGGAATAGTAACAACAAAAAAGGTTATATACAAGGAGTACTAGTACCGAGTCAATGTGCAGGGGTACGAGGTAGTTGAGGTAATACAGTATGTACATGTGGGTAGGGGTAAAAGTGCATTTTTTGGGGGCCTTCCTCTGATACGACCTGATATAGAGGTCCTGGATGGCAGGAAGCTCAGCCCCAGTGATGTACTGGGCCATACGCACTAGCCTCTATAGTGCCTTGCGGTCGAATGCCGAGCAGTTGCCATACCAAGTGATGATGCAGCCAGTCAAGATGCTCTCAATGGTGCAGCTGTGGAACTTCTTAAGGAACTGAGGGCCAATGCCAAAATCTTTTCACCCTCCTGAGGGGGAAGAGGTGTTGTTGTGCCCTCTTCATGACTGTGTTGGTGTGTTTGGACTGTGATAGGTCCTTAGTGATGTGGACACAGAGGAACTTGAAGCTCAACGCGCTCTAATACAGCCCAGTCTCTGTGAATTGGGGCGTGCTTGGCCCTCCGTTTCCTGTAGTCCACAATATACTCCTTTGTCTTGCCAGCTTTCCGGGAGAGGTTGTTGTCCTGAGACCACACTGCCAGGTCTCTCACTACTTCCCTATAGGCTGTCTCATCATCGTTGGTGATCTGGCCTACCACCGTCGTGTCTTCTCAAAACTTAATGATGGGGTTTGAGTCGTGCCTTGCCACGCAGTCGTGGGTGAACAGCGAGTACATTAGTGGACTGAGAACGCACCCCTGATGGGCCCCCATGTTGAGGGTCAGCGTGGCAGATGTGTTGTTGCCTATCCTCACCACCTGGGGGTCCAGGATCCATTGGCAGAGGGAGGTGTTCAGTCACAGGATCCTTAGCTTAGTGATGAGCTTGGAGGGCACTATAGCGTTGAACGCTGAGCTGTAGTCAATGAACAGCATTCTCATGTAGGTGTTCCTTTTGTCCAGGTGGGAAAGGGCAGTGTGGAGTGCAATAGGTATTGCATAATCTGTGGATGTGATAGAGCGGTATGCAAACGGTTGTGGGTCTAGGGTTTCTGGGATGATGGTGTTGATGTGAGCCATGACCAGCCTTTCAAAGCACTTCATGGCTACAGATGTGAGTGCTATGGGTCTTTAGTCATTTAGGCAGGTTACCTTAGTGTTCTTGGGCACAGGGACTATGGTGGTCAATTTGTTGTCATGCTGTTATAGGACCATCCCCCATGAGGAGCTGAGCATAGGCCTAAACCATCTATACACGCCTCTAGCGAACTCGACTTTGTTCCATGTCGTGTGTTTACTTAATATAGCCTACAACATCGGATGTCTATGGTAACCTTCATACATACAAATTCTGAATTTGATCATGTTCAGGTGAGTTCATTTGGTCAAAGTAGGAAGCTTAGTATAAATGGCCGCATATTTGAATTTACCGCTGACATGACAAAGATAGACCGATTTTAAACCAACCACGTTGGAGATACTAAGTACGTTCACCCAATCAAAATAAATATTTCCTCGAAGGCCCCGCGATAGGGGCGGGATTCAATTGACGTTTGTTCTGATAGTTTTGTTGTACTGACGCTGTTTGTTATTTGATAGAATATCAGTTTGGCCAGGCAATTATTGCAATAATTTTCTCTTGAAGTAAGGTATACTATTTGCTGTCGAAACTCATTTTCTACGCTAGGATATTGAAAGTTTGCGACTTTTCACATTGCTTTTTGTTTCGGGCTTTAAATGGAGAGGTGGACAGGCTATTTACCAATAGACTAACTTGTCTTAATTCCTATTAAATAAATAATGGACCGATTTTTTTTTTAAAGGAAGGAAACATTTCACCACAGGTTATGTTGATTTGTTCCCTCTTACCCTCCAGATATTGAGCAAATAAGTATTGGCTAAGCAAATCACTGACTACACAGTATTATTCTCGGGCACTGTGCGAGAATAACTGTAGCCCTCTCGTTTGCTACAAATAATATTGAAAAGAGAAGAAATCATTATTCGGATTGGTTATAAATGTATATTAAGTGTTGTCGACGTTATTTGAGGTGCAATTCAAAGACGGAGAAGAAGAATAGAAGTGTCAGGTGATTTCATCAACGCGAGGAACCATCTGGTGATTGCATCGCTAAGTTTACCCTGCTCCTGCGTGTTATCCCTAAACTCCAGTGGAAGCGAGAAGGTAAGAGCCGTTATAATGTAACGTATCAATGTGCTATAATGATTTTTGGTTAAATAGAAAACGTCAATTTGATACGAGTATTTTCATTTTATCAGCCGAACAAACAATTATTATTCCTACGTAGTCGTAGGCTACACGCTACGCAAACGCTTTGCAATGGTCATGGAAGGATTTGTGTGCCAGTGTGGTGGGGATTTTACGGAGTTGGTGTAATTTGATGGCACTCAATTGTTGACTAGTAAAATGTATATTTTATGTAAAATGCATTCGATGAACAAATTATTAGTAGCCTAACGACATTTATAGATTGCAATAGAGTAACGTTAGCTACAGCTTTGTCCCCTTGAATGACAGTTCTGTTTCATAAAGCATGCAAACCCATGTCGTATGTTTAATGAATATAACCTACAAAAAAAGATATGTAGTTCACTGCCTCCTGATTCTGCATATATAAGAGCACACAAGTCATCTATTGTGGAAAAGTTAAGTGCCTCAGTCTGCCCGTGGCACCAACAATAGACTACCTACAGGTAACTGCAAACATAGTGTCTTAATAGGGCGTTGGGCCACCACGAGTCGCCAGAACAGCTTCAATGCGCCTTGGCATATATTCTACAAGTGTTTGGAACTCTATTGGCGGGATGGGTCACCATTCTACCACGACAAATTGCATAATTATTTGTTTTGTTGATGGTATCTCGGGCGCTGCTCCAGAATCTCCCATAAGTGTTGAGCTGGTGACAGATGCACAACCTTTAAATCCCCAATGCTCATTTGGCTGCGTCTACACGGGCAGCTGAATTCAGATCTTTTTCCACTAATTGCTCTTTTGACTAATCACACATTTATCAGAGCTGATCTAATTGGTCAAATGACCAATTAGTGAAATTATCACTGATCTCTTTAATCATGGTAGCCAAAATAATGGGCGACTAGGCATTTTTAAAGGTGACCCTAAGCGTGGGATGTCAATTCATTCATGAACCACACCTGTGTGGAAGCACCTGCTTTCAATATACTTTGTTTCCCGTATTTACTCATGTTAACTTTATTTTGGCAGTTACCTGTTCCATCTTTGCAATAATTCTAAATAATAATAATGTGTTTATGCTAACCTTTGGCAATGCAAAATACAGCGAAGTGACTTTATTTATAGTAACAAATGTGGTGGTAAACTTTGAATATTTATTAGATGGATAATAATGTAAAGTTGATAGGCGTAATCAATCATCTTATTTAACAATAACATATTTTATGGCATGATGTTGGTATTGACTTTATGAAAGATGAGCAGCAGGATATGTCATATTTGCCACATAGGACACCTGCCATGGTATTTTTGAGATGCCTTAGGACCTCCGTTTTTCCAAGATGTAACACATTAATGTGTTTTTATTTAATTTATTTTTTGCTGCTGTGGATTGAACTGTCAATCATTTCCCTCTGCTTTTGTTTTTCCTTATTGAGTGAGTGAGTGGGTATCCACGGTGTCTAATTTCTTCTCTTGTAATGACCCAGTATGGAAAAGGGGGCACTTGCGAGTTGCTGCTCGAATTATTTGTGAGGGGGTTGATTCCCTCTTATGTGGCTCTCCTCTTGAGGCCTGAACACCCTTTATGAACATTGATAGGTCTAATATAATGAAATGCATGTGTATTGCCACAGAGGCATTTGATGTGTTAAATTCTGTTGATATTACTGCTGTAGAGAAAAGCGATTCAGTTGGATGGAATAGACATTTATTGGCCATGCAGTGTTGTATGAATGAATATAAATAGCTTCTGCAGTCAATCACAAGGTCGTGCTCTGGAGAGCTGTTGCTCTCCAGTGGCATTTTTTTTATTCAGTATTAAAATGTAGGAAATTCTCAGATTTATATACAGTGGAGTCTGAAATTGACACCCTTAATAAAGATGAGTAATAATGATATAAAATAAATAATTCAAATACTGAGCTACATTATATGCTAAAACAAATGGGGACATTGTTTTATACGAATACAATAGCTCAGAGAAATAGATTTTCTTTTAACAAGATCAAAAACAAATCAATGGTAGGCTTCAAAATGATTGATACCCCGGAATATGTTTTTATAAATAAAGCATTTGCAAGTTTAGTATTTTGTCCTATATTCTTAGCACACAATGACTACATCAAGCTTGTGACTCTACAAACTTTTTGGATGCATTTGCAGTTTGTTTTGGTTGTTTCAGATTTTGTGCCCAATAGAAATGAATGATATCATGTGTTGTCATTTTATTTTTATTGTAAATAGAATGTTCCTAAACACTTCTATCTTAATGTGGATGCTACCATAATTACAGATCATTTTGAATAATGATTGAGAATGTTAGAGGGCCTAAGATCATACCCCCAAACAGTGTTTAACATGTCATCGCATTTGCTAGTGTCGTAGAGTAGAGGCACTTTTTATTTTTTTGTAGCCTAGGTTCCGGGAAAAATGTGGCCTTTTTATAAATGTGTTACATGCAATTTTACTTCATTTTACATGACTAGAGACTTTGGCTGAATCTTTTTTAATACCGCACAAATGATCAAAATGGCAGGCTACTTTAACACAGAAACTGAAAATCTGAGATGAATAGAAATGACCTTGTCTGGACTCCATCAATAGCCGATGTGTGGAAACAGATATTGAAGGCTACATTATAACGAAATTATAGTCCTAAAAAAATGCTTTACAGTTTAACTGACTCACCCAATGATGCTTGATGGTGATGGCTGATGAGCTCATGCCAAAAGCCTTTCTCTCTTTTGTAAAACAATATTTAGAAGTTTATCAAATATTTTGGTAGCCTACAGCATAGTGTTCTATTTTCAGCAGGAGCCATTTGCTTTCCAACCTGTGTTTTCCCTCGATTGTATTTGAAATATTGTGAAAGGCCTGTTTGTCTTAGTGCTGTTTTTTCATTGACAGATTTGCTGCGCATTCCCGACTGTAGGCTATTCCTTGTTATTGGGCTACAATCCACAACTAGGCTATTTTTTAAAAATAAGCTATTGATCCTTTGTGGATAAATTATAAGCCTTCTCGTGGTGTTTTGCAAATGTATAGTGCATTCGGAAAGTATTCAGACCCCTTACCTTTTTCCACATTTTTTGTTACACCCTTATTCTAAAATGTATTAAATAACACATTTCCTCATCAATCTACACACAATACCCCATTAAAAATAGTTCTTTAGAAATGTGAGCACATTTATTAAAAATAAGATACTCTATTTACGTTATTATTCAGTCCCTTTGCTATGAGACTCGAAATTGAGCTCAGGTGCATCTTGTTTCCATTGATCATCCTTGATGGTTCTACAACTTAATTGGAGTCCACCTGTGGTAAATTCAATTGATTTGAGATGATTTGGAAAGGCACACACCTGTCTATGTAAGGTCTCACAGTTGACAGAGCATGTCAGAGCAAAAACCAAGCCATGAGGTCGAAGGAATTGTCTGTAGAGCTCCGAGACAGGATTGTGTCGAGGCACAGATCTGGGGAAGGGTACCCAAAAATGTCTACAGCATTGAAGGTCCCCAAGAACATGGTGCCGTCCATCATTCTTAAATGGATGAAGTTTTGAACCAGCGAGACTCATCCTAGAGCTGGCCGCCTGGGTAAACTGAGCAATCAGTGGGAGAACCAAGGACCTTGGTCAGGGAGGTGACCAAGAACCTGATGGTCACTCTGACAGAGATCCTGAGTTCCTATGTGGAGATTGGAGAGCATTCCAGAAGGACACCCATTTCTGCAGCACTCCACCAATTAGGTCTTTATGGTAGAGTGGCCAGACGGAAGCCACTCCTCAGTAAAAGGCACATGACAGCCCGCTTGTAACTAAAGGACTCTGACCATGAGAAACAAGATTCTCTGGTCTGATGAAACCAAGATTGAGGAAACCTGGCACCATCCCTACGGTGAAGCATGGGGGTGGTAGCATCATGCTGAGGGGAGGTTTTTCAGCGGCAGGAACTGGGAGACTAGTCAGGATCGAGGGAAAGATGAACGGAGCAAAGTACAGGGAGATCCTTGATGAAAACCTGCTCCAGAGCACTCAGGACCTCAGACTGGGGGAGAGGTGTAACTTCCAACAGGACAACGACCCGAAGTACACAGCCAAGACAACGCAAGAGTGGCTTCGGGACAAGTCTCTGAATGTCCTTGAGTGGCCCAGTCAGAGCCCGGACTTCAACCCAATCGAACATCTCTGGAGAGACCTGAAAATAGCTATGCAATTGACGCCCCCCATCCAACCTGACAGCGCTTGACAGGATCTGCAGAGAAGAATGGGAGAAACTCCCCAAATACAGATGTGCCAAGTTTGTAGTGACATACCCAAGCAGACTCAAGTCTAATTGTTGCCAAAGGTGCTTCAAAAAAGTACAGAGTAAAGCATATGAATACTTATGTAAATGTTTTTAATTGTAATACTTTTGCAAAAGTGTCTAAACCTGTTTTTGCTTTGTCATTTTGGGGTATTGTGTGTAGATTGATTGGGGGGAATTTTAAAAAAAATCAATTTTAAAATAGCCTGTAATGTAACAATGTGGAAAAAGTCAAGGGGTCTAAATATTTTCAGAATGCGCTTTATTTCAATTCATAAGGGGTGCTTCTGTTCCTTCAGAACCCTTTGCGCGGCCATAATTCTATCAGGAAATAAATGAAGTGCAACACTGCAGAGATGAGTTGCAGGCTCATGTCTATCAGAGCAGAGAGCGATCATAGAAAGTGAATCTCATTCTAGTTATGTGAGATACTGGCACGTTTCTCACAGACACGCTTTGGTCTCCAACAGGTTACAATGTTGCGCAAACCATAAACCCAGGCTGGCCCAACCCAAATCAACTTAGGCTCGGGCTGAAAATCTACTTTTTTACCTTTTGTTAATTCTGCACTTACAAAAAAAAAGTTGATGAACTTTGATCTATTCTGTGAAAAGTTAAAATAATTGTTCATGACTTGAGGTACCAAATGGGTGCCGGAACAAAGCAGTCCAAAACGGAGAGGTGCAGGATCCGGCTCAAATTAAGCAATGGCACCAAGACATTCTAACCTCCCTCCATTACCAATAACATGGGAGGTTAGCATGTCTTGGGTGGCATGATCTTTGGCCATCTAACTATCTCATCATTATTCAAGCTTCGTTCAGAATTATTTTAATTTCTATTGGGGGGGGGGGGTTAATCTGAAACACAACCGAAACGAACTGCAAATGCATCCAACATGTTTGTGGAGTCACAAGCTGGATGTAGTCATCGCGTGCTAGTAAACCAAATACGGAACTTTTGACTACTTAAACAAATATTTAGAGGTGTCAATTTTGACCTAACTTTATTAGATTTGTTTATTTCTTGTTAAACAATATCTGAGCAATTTGGATAATATAATCCCCTTTTCTTTTTTTTGCGTTGAATGTAGCTCAGTGTTTGGAATATTTTATACAGTCATTATTGCTCATCTTTATCAAGGGTGTCAATCATTTTGGACCCACTATGTGCAACGTCACTACTCCAAATGCATGGGAATAATAGTTTGTGTCTGTCACAAGTTCTACACATGGATTAGAGCACTCGTATGCAACCAACAATGGATGGATGTTATTGGTTCAACTCAAGTGCTTTCCCTTTCGAGTGCTGTCTATTTATTTAATAGATAAACATGTGCTACATGAATAATTCCTCAAAGGACCCATCAGCAAAATGATTGTTTTTGCTGTTTGCCATATATCTAGCAGTGAGTGACAATATCCTGGAGTCTTGGCTACCATGGATCCTAAGTCTGCTAGATTTGACAAAACAATGCCTAGCTCCTGTCAAGGCATCTGTCAGTGTTCAGCTGCCATTTCTGACCCGACGATATCTCATCCCACATAGGCCTTCTATGTTCCACTTTGTCAAGGTGATTCTATTAATATTTACTCCATTGATGCAGCTGTCTGTTGTATCATCCCTGATTTTCTGAATATTCTATTGACTTTGTTTTGATTTTGTCAGGCTATATGCTGTTCAGTGGGAACGTTATGGCTGCATCTCAGTGTCCGGGTAATAATGAGACTACTTGATTCGCGTTAGAATGGTCTTTCAGCCTGGGCTGTGAGGAAGTTCTAATTGAGATAGAAAAGAGAACCCTAATGCTCAGTGTGATCTCCCATGCGTGGCCTACTTGGCGACAGCTATGTTGAAGTACTGTGAATGTTGAATGGGGAAGGTGGCAGAGTTACTACATTTTATTGATCACGTACATGGTTAGCATATGTGAGAGTAGTGAAATACTTGTGCTTCTAGTTCCGACTATGCAGTAATATCTAACAAATTCACAACTACCTTATAAACACAAATGTAGGGCCTCCCGGGTGGCGCAGTGGTCTAGGGCACTGAGAGTCTCTGGGTTTGCGCCCAGGCTCTGTCGCAGCCGGCCGCGACCGGGAGGTCCGTGGGGCGACGCACAATTGGCCTAGCGTCGTCCGGGTTAGGGAGGGTTTGGCCGGTAGGGATATCCTTGTCTCATCGCGCTCCAGCGACTCCTGTGGCGGGCCGGGCGCATTGCGCGCTAACCAAGGGGGCCAGGTGCACGGTGTTTCCTCCGACACATTGGTGCGGCTGGCTTCCGGGTTGGGGGCGCGCTGTGTTAAGAAGCAGTGCGGCTTGGTATGCATTGTGCTTCGGAGGACGCGGCTTGGCATGCATTGTGCTTCGGAGGACGCATGGCTTTCGACCTTTGTCTCTCCCGAGCCCGTACGGGAGTTGTAGCGATGAGACAAGATAGTAATTACTAGCGATTGGATACCACGAAAATTGGGGAGAAAAGGGGATAAAATTTATTAAAAAATAAAATTTAAATAATATTAAAAATATTTTAAAAAAATAAACACAAATGTAAAGGGATGAATGGAATATGTACATATAAATATATGGATGGCGTGCGGCATAGGCAAGATGCAGTAGATGGTATAGAATACAGTATATACATGAGATGAGTAATGTAGGATATGTAAACATTAAAGTGCCTTTATTTAAAGTGACTTGTGATACCTTTTATTAAATCCATTTATTACATTTATACATTTACAAGAGATTTGAGTCTGTATATTGGCAGCAGCCACTCTATTAGTGATGGCTGCTTAACAGTCTGATGGCCTTGAGATTGAAAAACAGCTTCTGTCTCTCGGTCCCAGCTTTGATGCACCTGTACTGACCTCACCTTCTGGATGATAGCGGGGTGAAAAGGCAGTGGCTCGGGTGGTTGTCGTGTCTGTATTTTGGGCCTTCCTGTGACATCGGGTGCTGTAGGTGTCCTGGAGGGCAGGTAGTTTGCCCCTGGTGATGCGTCGTGCAGACTGCACTGCCCTCTGGAGAGCCCTGCGGTTGCGGGCGGTGCAGTTGCCGTACCGGGGGTTGATGCAGCCCGACCGGATGCTCTCGATTGTGCAGCTGTAAAAGTTTGAGTGTTTCAGATGACAAGCCAAATTACTTCAGCCTCCTGAGGTTGAAGAGGCTCTGTTGCGCCTTCACCATGCTGTCTGCGTGGGTGGACCATTTCATTTTGTCCGTAATGTGTACGCCGAGGAACTATCCATTTTCTCCACTACTGTCCTGTGGATGGGGGAGTGTGCTCCCTCTGTTTCCTGTAGTCCACAGTCATCTCCTTTGTTTTGTTGACGTTGAGTGACGGTTATTTTCCTGACACCACACTGAGGGCCCTCACCTCCTCCATGTAGGCCGTCTCGTCGTTGTTGGTAATCAGGCCTGCCACTGTAGTAGTGTCTGCAAACTTGATGATTGAGTTGGAAGCATGCATTGCCACGCAGTCATGGGTGAACAGGGAGTACAGTGGAGGGCTGAGAACGCACCCTTGTGGTCAGCTGATCAATTAGTAATGGGGATGCTTTACCTAAATCAATCAATAGTGGGAAACAATGCAATGATGCATTCTCAGTATGCGAAAATAGAATGTTTAATAGTATGCAACATTTAGAAAATGGAATATGGTTTAAATGCCAGGATGTTATTTATACTTGTTTTGGCTCTAAATATAGTAGATTTCTTTGCTCACTTTTCCACAATGCATTGGGAGAGTGTGGGCTGTGAGTGATGGGCCCTATTCTTTTCAAGTTACCCCCAAACACAACTATGCTACTTAATTGGGAAGATACCTGAAGCTTCTGCAGTGGTGTTCAAATGTAAGCTGTCGTTTTTGTTGTTCTTAAAGGATCACAAGCATTGCATCTTGCATTGCAACTTATGCTACGTTTTGTATAGACTCCATTTATTTAGCTTACTTTCTCATACAGCGTTAAGTCTGTGGTGGTGGATACTGTGCTGAATAGCCTGTGTGAATCCTACACTGATGTGAATCTAACTCTGTATCATCATTTTTTTGTATGCTTCTGTAGCTATTGCTTAATGGTAAGTCCATTCCTGGGAAATTGGTAGTGCCAAACAGCAACTATTTTTGAGGCTTCATAGAATGTGTAATGGAAATTTGTGCAGCACATTGACTCGGTACCGGTACCCCTGTATATAGCCTCGTTGTTATGTTACTTTTTGATATTTAATTTTTTAACTTTAGTTTATTTAGTAAATATTTTCTTAACTCTATTTCTTGAACTGCATTGTTGGTTTAGGGCTTGTAAGTAAGCGTTTCACGGTAAGGTCTACACCTGTTGTATTCGGTGCATGTTACAAATACGATTGGATTTGGAATGAATCCTGCATCGAGCAAGTGCTTTAGCCCTTGGCGGTTATAAGGGGGATCTCGCCTAAAGAGGTTCATCCTTGAAAATGATACAAAGAAAAGCCACCTATTACTATGAGCCAGTGTCTATCTAGCTGGCCATCTACTCCAATAATATTGTACATGTCTGACCTAGGAGCAAAATCATGTCGATTATTACATTGCCTCAACTTGCATGCACATTTGGATGAGTAAATAACCTACAGTAACACCACACTCTGCTGTCTCTGTAGTATGATTGATTAAAGTACAGTATCTTACTGGGGAGATGAATCTCAGTCAGTGCTGTAGGCAAAGGTTTCTGTGATGTGACTGCCTGTGTAGTGCGAGAGGGAGGCCAGGTCCAGAGTGAATGCCTCTTTATGCTCCTGGCTGACACCTGCTTGGCTGGGGGGGGGGGGGGGGGCAGAGCTGTGCTTCTTCCTCCTGTCCTACTTGCTTGGTATGCTCCTTCAATAAACCCTTGGCACTGGTCTCCTCTCCCTCCTGCGAAAGGGAATAACTCTCCAGGTCTTTGTCTGGCCAGCCCCAGCACACACAGCATAGCCCCAGGACTGTGAGGCTTTTTTGATTGTTAGCTGTCTTGGGTTAAATATAGAAGTTTATGAAGGATAGGAAATATGGGGGTTACTAGCTAGGGAATTAAGAAGTACTCTGTTGTTGTAGTCTTATGTTTTCCAAATAATTTGGTGTTTTTTGACAAGTTCCCTCCAGTTAATAAAAAAAAAACACAGATTAAAATCAATATGTCAGAAATGGAAAATTAACTTCAGCCTTAAAGTGAATTGCTGGCTCTTTCTATTAACCGTACCATATAAAGTGTACTTTTAGTTTATTTTGTCCAGTGTTATTCTTGTATTTCCATAGCCCTGTGATATAGTGATGGCATGTACTCAAATGCGATGCCAGGGCATGCTTTCAATCATCTCTTCGCAGTCAGACACAAGATGACGTCTGTGCCATAAATTGTTTTTAAACAAGATTTCATGGCATTATTCATTATTCCCCTCAGTGCAGGGATCTTAGGTGGGGATGTGTAATAGAATAATAGTGGGCCTGTTCCACTGTAACATGTTGACTAGCCATTAATCTGCCCCCCCCTCCCCCGCTCCAACCCACCCCACAGTGCAACTCAGGGACACTATGCATAAACATAGAGCAATTACACCAAAATCCCTCTGCATCAAGAGAATGAACAAATCTTTTTTTTGGGGTGGGGATACTGTAAATTCCCTGGCTGATCCCCTCCACCCCAATCTGAGGATGACACTGGCTACAACCAGGAAACAATCAGCGGTGTTAGTGCCGTCAGTCACTGTGCCCTAACACCTTTTCCTGAGGACTTTACCCAAGATGATCTCTGCAGCTGACAACTTCAGGCAGTGGCCTGGATTGATCTTAATTACATCCCCCATGACCTGCTAGTCAGTGGATTGAAATCTCAGCAGCACATATTTTAGTCCCCCACCATGCAGCACAGTCAACATCTGTGCTTAGTGTTGTATTAATTTAGGGCTCGCTGAAGCAAAAATGTTTTACAACGGAAAATTAAAAAGCAAATGTTTCCTGTGGTGTTTTATGTCTGGTTGCCACCTGAGAAAATGACCAAACCACTAGATCAAATCAGCAGGGAACCATCTTCTGGTCCCTGCTGTATGGAAGATTAACCCTGCTGGGCCCTGCCCTGCTTTGATTATGTCTGCGAATAAGAGCTGCTTAATTATAATCACTGCAGGGCCATCCTGGGAGGGTAAACACTGGCACGGGTGTTTCTGTCCATCAGCCCAGACACCACACTGCAGCTGAATTTGCAATATGTCGGTCTCCTGCCCAAGTCCACACCTGCATGAGAGCAGGTAGGTTGCCATGGCAGTTCAAGTTCTAGACTACCACAATGGTGCCCTACAGTGAACCTTAATGTAGCATTGTTGTTGATTTTAAATATGAAGGCTCAAATGGATTGCATTTTGTAATGGTATTTGGTTGTGGATTTTAGACTTGCATCTCTCCTATTTTGTCAGTTTCACCAGAGCTTGAAAGAGTGAAATTTAAGTAGGGAAATTATTAAATGGTTTGAGGAGAAAATAACCTTTATCATTTGTTTATTTGGGTTGAGAGTGTAAAAAAAGAGCGAGGGAGAGGTACATAAGTATGCTTTAATGTTCTGCTCTACCATCTCTTTCTGCTCTGTGCATGTAGAAAGAGGGGCTGTGGGAAAGATCTCGCCTGTCTGTGTGGATCCACTGGCCCTGTCCTCTGTAGGGTAGGGGCTTGATCCCTGCTCTACCCTAAAGGACATACCACTGGTAAAGACCCTCCAGGAGATTCTTCCAATGTAAAACAGGAAAACCGCTTATTTAGTCTTGCTGGTGTAGCCAGGGCTCTATATTGGTAATGTTCTTTGTGACCAGGAGTTTATTTCGCTAGTCCCAAAATAAATCTCACTGATAATTGTTGTAATGATGAAAAGACATGTGTAGATTCGATGTTGTCATGGTTGCACTATTCCTACAGTGAAAATGGCTCGTTTCTATCCAAACCAGGTCAAAAAATTTGACCTGTATTACCGACGCAACATTTTTATCATCCTATAGGTCGTTATTAATAAAATGTCCCTGGTTCAGAATGTTCCATTTGGCTGCTGGGAGGCAAGGAGACCCCTAGCTTCGCTAAAACCATTGACAACTACGTGCCGTTTTCAAGGGATTGTTAAATAAATGTTAAGTATTTGGTTTTATTATCGTCACCTCTTGAAGAGCGTAGTCATAACTACACATTTCCAATTTATTCCACATTTTAGCTCCAGCAGTTGTACAGCAAGTAACGATATGCTTTTCATCAAACATCAGTTGATCATGTCAACATCAGTTGATAATGTTCAGATACTTGAGGGTAGCTTGGTTGTTGATTATTGCTAGACAAACATTTTCAGGTCTTGCCATAGATTTGTCAAGCTGATAAGTCAAAACTGTAACTCGGCAGCTCCTGAACATTCACTGTCGTCTTGGTAAGCAAATCCAGATTTGTAGATTTGTTTTTGGGTTTTAGGTTAATGTCCTGCTGAAAGGTTAATTCATCTCCCAGTGTCTGCTGGAAAGCAGACTGAACCAGGTTTTCCTATAGGATTTTCCCTAATATATATTTGTTTCATCCTGTAAAACTCTGTAGTCCTAAATGATTACAATCATACCCATAACATGATGCAGCCACCACTATGCTTGAAAATATGGGGAGTGGTACTCTGTAATATGTTGTATTGGATGTGCCCCAAACATAACCGTAAGTTAATTGCGTTGCCACATTTTTTTTTGCACTATTACTTTAGTGGCTTGTTGCAAACAGGATGCATTTTTTGGAATAGTTTTGTTCTGCACAGGGTTCCTTCTTTTTACTCTGTCAATTAGGTTAGTATACAATGTCATCCTCAGTTTTCTCCTATCACAGCCATTAAACTCTAACTGTCTTAGTCACCATTGGGATCATGGTGAAATCCCTGAGCGGTGTCCTTCCTGTCAGGCAACTGAAGAAGGATGCCTGTATCTTTGTTGTGACTGGGTGTATTGATACACCATCCAAAGTGTAATAACTTTATTTTTATCTACCAAGGTGCCATTATTATTCCCCTTATTTGCGAGGCACTGGAAAACCTCCCTGGTCTTTATGGTTGAATCTGTTTGAAATGCACTGCTCGATTGAGGGACCGTACAATTATATTTATGTGTGTGGCACATATATTATGTTAAACATTATTATTGCACACAGAGTCCATGCAACTTATTGTGACTTGTTAAGCACATTTTTACTCCTGAACTCATTTAGGCTTACCATAACAAAGGTGTTGAATACTTACTGACTCAAGACATTTCAGCTTTTCACTTTTGTAATTAATTAATAAAAAATCATAATTCAAATCAAAGTTGATTTGTCACGTATGCCGAATACAGGTGTAGACCTTACAGAGAAATGCTTACTTACAAGCCCTAACCAACAGTGCAATTTAAGTAACAAATGGGTATAAGGTATAGAATAGATAAGTAAAGAAAGGGGGAGAAAAAGATAACTAGTAACATTACAGTAGCGAGGCTATATACAGGTGGTACCGGTACAGAGTCAATGTGCGGGGGCAGCGGGCAGGATGCTCTCGATGGTGCAGCTGTTGAACCTTTTGAGGATCTGGGGACCCATGCCAAATCTTTTCAGTCTTCTGAGGGGGAATAGGTTTTGTCATGCCCTCTTCACGACTGTCTTGGTGTGTTTGGAGCATTCTAGGTTGTTGGTGATGTGGACACCAAGAAACTTGAAGCGCTCAACCTGTTCCACTACAGCCCTGTCGATAAGAATGGGGGCGTGCTCGATCCTCCTTTTCCTGTAGTCCACAATCATCTCCTTTGTCTTGATCACGTTGAGGGATCGGTTGTTATTCTGGCACCACCTGGCCAAGTCTCTGAGCACCTCCCTATAGGTTGTCTCGTTGTCGGTGATCAGGCCTACCACTGTTGTGTCGTCTGCGAACTTAATGATGGTGTTGGAGTCGTGCATGGCCACGCAGTTGTGGGTGAACGGAGTACAGGAGGGGACTGAACACGCACCCCTGAGGGGCTCCAGTGTTGAAGATCAGCGTGGCAGATGTGTTGCTGCTTACCTTCACCACCTGGGGGCGGCCCGTCAGGAAGTTCAGAATCCAGTTGCAGAGGGAGGTGTTTAGTCCCAGGATCCTTAGCTTATTGATGAGCTTTGAGGGCACTATGGTGTTGAACGCTGAGCTGTAGTCAATGAATAGCATTCTCACATAGGTGTTCCTTTTGTCATGGTGGGAAAGGGCAGTGTGGAGTGCAATAGAGATTGCATCATCTGTGGATCTGTTTGAGCGGTTTGCAACTTGGAGTGGGTCTAGGGTTTCTGGGATAATGGTGTTGATGTGAGCCATTACCAGCCTTTCAAAGCACTTCATGGCTACGGATGTGAGTGCCTCGGGTCTGTAGTAATTTAGGCAGGTTACCTTAGTGTTCTTGTGCACAGGGACTATGGTGGCCTGCTTAACCTCTCTTGGGTAGGGGGCAGTATTTTCACGTCTGGATGAAAAGCGTGCCCAAAGTAAACTGCCTGTTACTCAGGCCCAGAAGCTAGGATATGCATATTTGGATAGAAAACACTCTAAAGTTTCTAAAACTGTTAAAATGTCTGTGTATAACAGAACTGATATGGCAGGCGAAACCCCGAGGACAAACCATCCCCAGTTTAAAGAATCTATATTTTCTGGTGCGCCGAAATTTCATGTGGTGCTCCTAACCTTTTAAATTGGGAGCGCCAGTGCTACCAAAGTTTATTTTATTTTTTTATTTTTTTGTGAACTGGGTGTAGCTGGTCTAGCTCAATTTTTGTTGTTGTTGTCATCGTTGGTCATCTGCCTATACCACCCTCTCAAACGTCCTTTATTCTTCTTTTCTAAGTATTCTGCGATTTGCTCTTATCACAGTGGACTGATACTATTACCAGGAGGGAGAGTGTTTTTGTAAGGGACTTTTTTTAATTAGCATACACAGGAAGGAAGCTCAGGACTTTATTGTGGTGCGAGTCTCTCTCTCTCCCCCCCCCCCCCCCCAGAATGTGCTGCCAGAATGACTGGGGATTAGCAGGAGCTTAGAAGACTGTTTTGAATACGTTTCAGAAACCTAGCACTCCAAAAATGACTTTGAGAATAATGAGGTTTAGAGACCAAGAACCTCCTAAACTCCATCCTCCATTGTGCATGTGCAGAAAGAAGATAAAACCTTTTATTATGGGCAAAGGGAAGATGTTCGCCCCAGGTGTGTCACCTTACACCTGTAAAATGGTCGATAGTGAAGAAAAGCGACAGTGGTGTGTTGTAGCTCTTGATACAATAGTGAGGAACGATCGCATAGTATGCCTACTATCAACTCATTCATCAGAGTGCTTTTCTGCTCTCGGGAAAATGGTCTTCTCATTAATGCATATAGAAACCCATTTTTCGCTGCCGGCCGCGACAGGGAGACCAAAGGGGCGGTGCGCAATTGGCCCAGCGTCGTCCGGGTTAGGGGAGGGTTTGGCCTGCAAGGATGTTCTTGTCCCATTGCGCACCAGCGACTCCTGTGGTGGCCGCAGTACACTACTGCCAGGTGTATGGTGTTTCCTCCGACACCATTGGTGGGCGTTGTCAAGAAGCAGCACGGCTTGGTTGGGCTGTGTTTCAGAGGACGCATGGCTCTCGTACTTCGCCTCTCCTGAGTCCGTACGGGAGTTGCAGCGATGGGACAAGACTAACTACCAATTTGGATCCCACGAAAAGGGCTTGTATTTATAGTGCATTTTATTTAGGGGAGAGGGTGCCATTTGCGCCGCTGCCGGTGTCTGTGCCATCACTACCTCCTTGCTCTGGTGTCATTTCAGTGAAGTGAAAGCTGATTAATGTGGAGGTCAGGCGGCATCGCCTCATAAAGGACCAGTCAAATAAAGGCAGGAAAATGTTTTTTCTTCCTCTACTTAAGTGCTGGCAGGAAATATAAAGGGACACTGTCAGAACATGAATGTGGAAGAACAGAGGAAGGGATGCCAGCAGATTCATCAATGCAGGGCTTTGTGTGTGGGAGGGAGGGTTTGGTGGAGGTTACTAAGGAGGCTGGGACTGGGGAGGGTTTCTATGGGGTGTTAGACTGTGGGGTCTTGACCAGCTGTGATTGAATGATGGCGGGTGCAAGCTGCCTTTCCTGTCTGGACTGCCTGCATTAGCTGCTTGCTGTAGAATACTTCTCCAGGAGAAAGGAGAGAAACTACCGGAATATGGCACATTATGTTGCCCAGTGGAAAGGGAATGGAGGTGGTTCTCATTGTCTGTGACGAGGTTAATGGGGAGATGTCCTCTCATGGATATGCTCTTCATTTGACTCACTCATCTCCTTTTTTTTCTCTTTCATCCTCTTTCAAAAAACAGAAACATCTATCAGTCGATCATCTTTCTAACCCTCTAATTTAACGGTGATGTGTGAAGTCTTGTCTCTTGGTGTCTTGACAGTATGTGATGCGCTTATCTTATTTTTAATCTATTATCTCATGTTTTCTATTTCTGTTCTCCCATATATTTAACGTTTTGTGTGGACCCAAGGAAGGGGAGCTGCTGGTTATACAACTGCTAAATGGCGATCCTAATATTTTTTTATTTTTTGTCTCTTGCGTCCTAGTATATATTTGTTCAGTTGCTGCCTAATGTGTTTAGGCATCTGGTACTCGACTGGAAATCCGCTTCTCCATGCCACCCTATGTTATGTCTGTAATGAAATCAATTTGGTTGCTGCAGAGCTATGCAGCATAGACTGCAGTGCTGCAGTGTCTGAGTGTGTGCGTTTCCACGAAGCCAGATATCCTGCAGAAGCGTACACAGGCCAGGCATGGGAAGACTACACACACACACACTGTTTAAAAGTAGACGTACTGAATGAGGTTATTGGAGCTTAGTCAACACCGGAATTCACATGTATTAATTTGCTTAAATTGACAGGGTTATATTTGTAAAAAATTGTTGCTCATTTTGAATATGTATTTAACCAAGTACAATTCAATGCCCACATCCACATTTGAGTCCAGGCCTCGTATTTTAAACATACAATACACCTTATTGGGCTTCACGGTTTCCAGAATCCACACTGTAAAATGGGGAATCTGAAGCAGGCTTTCTCAAGGTTTGCTTGTACATGCTCCCATTTTTGCTGCGGACGGTGTTTGGGTTAGCAGTAGCACTGCCTCTGGTCTCCAGTGAGTGTACAGAGGCAGGCAGCCCCTTATCAGCAGAGCTGCCTACAGCAGCAGCAGGGCCACAGGCTGTGTTCGAGAGCGTCAAAACCATGAAGTATCATTTGGTAAATAATGACTGACTGAACTACAAATAATACAGAGTTATTTATGAATCAAGGTGATGTCTTGCCTTTTTAAAGTTGGCTGCAATATTGAATGTGCCCACAGAATAGAGCAGACATGTAACCATCAAACCCCAGCCAGCTACTGTGACATAATGAGCATTGATCTGAAGCAGTGTGCCTGTTCTTCCACTCCTCCTATGTAAATGAGCAATTCCAGTCTCGCAGATTAAGCCGCTCTCTCCCCTGCGAAGAAAAATACAGCCTTCCCTGGCTTGATCAGAACTGTTTGATTGTGGTGCAAGCCTGTGCAGGGGGTTTGGTCTGGGAGGCGGGGGGGGGGTTAGCCATGAACCCAAACGCTCAGCCACACAAACCCAGCGGGAGCCCTCGGCTACTGTGTACCCCGGAGAGATGACAGGAGGGAGAGAAAGGAAAGGAGACTGGGAGAGGCAGGGCTGCACTGGTGTCATGGGAGCTAGGATGGATTTCATCATTCAGAGAGTAGGGGAAAGGAGAGGTGGGGAGGCGTCTCTTCTGGGAAAGGGGCTCCGCTTGATGAGGGAAGAGGCACGGTGGCGGTAACATGCAAGACATTCTTGGCGCCACACCGCTCCGGCACACTGTAACAAGACCATGACAGATGAGTATGGTGTGGACATATACTCCACACTGTAACAAGACCATGACAGATGAGTATGGTGTGGACATATACTCCACACTGTAACAAGACCATGACAGATGGGTATGGTGTGGACATATACTCCACACTGTAACAAGACCATGACAGATGGGTATGGTGTGGACATACACTCCACACTGTAACAAGACCATGACAGATGGGTATGGTGTGGACATATACTCCACACTGTAACAAGACCATGACAGATGGGTATGGTGTGGACATATACTCCACACTGTAACAAGACCATGACAGATGGGTATGGTGTGGACATATACTCCACACTGTAACAAGACCATGACAGATGGGTATGGTGTGGACATATACTCCACCCTGTAACAAGACCATGACAGATGAGTATGGTGTGGACATATACTCCACACTGTATTGACGTGATCTCCCTGTGTATGGAGTCCACACAGTGCGTGTCTGTAGAACATTCTGTTATGTAGCCTGTTCATTAGATCCCCGTGACAGTGTGGTTTTAATAGCATCAGCTTGCTAATTCTCCTGATGCTGATGACTGACGTGTCCCTCTCCTTTCAACACCAAGCCCCCTTTTTCCCCTCACTGATTCACCAACAAGCCGATGGTGTGCCCATGAATGGACTAACACGCTGAATAAATTGAGACCGAATGCCATGCCGCTGCCTCAGTGTAGGCATGTGCAAACGCATATTCACATAAATGCACCAAACGTTCCCAAAGAAGGAGTTTAGCTGAAAGGGATTGAATAGTTACAGACTGATCCCGCCGTGCGTGGCAGCAAAGCCCATTTTCTGCCCCCTCCCCTCTCCCTTTTCTGGGTGTCAGCCAATCCCGAAGCTTTTATTATTGCGACCCATGACATTCTGTGAAATAATGTAATGGGGCTCTATTAAAGGCTGTGTGTGCGTGTGTGTCTCAAAAGGAGGAGGGGGGGGGGGGTGCATTAAAGGGTATGTGTGCGTGTATTAAAGGGTGTATATGTGCACACAGCTTGGTGCTGGTGGAGGATCTGCATTCCCACATGCCCAGGGTTCCCTTCTCCCACAGAGTAGGAGCAGCACGGTCCTGGTCCCTCTGTTAGCCACAGAATGCCTTACTGGCTCCAGCAGACCTAGCACAAACAGACTCACACTGAGGCTATCATGCAAACTCGCTGTCACTCAATGTCATGCCATGTTTCGCTTGACAACAGACCCGAAACGAGTCTGAGGTTAATCCAGGCCTTGTGTAGCAATAAAGGGTGTAGCTTCACGTCACCCCACGGTTGTGTTTATTAGGGACCAAATGAAAGAAAAGACTGAAACAGGGAGGGGGTAATGCTTGTTCTTGTCCAATAAGAAATGCTAATTGTCATTTTCCATTTCAGACTTTTTTTTACAACGGTGTGCCCTTAACACGACCCATCACTATTTGAACTATGTAATGCTACATCCTCTCAGTGCAACAGGAGCAAGGGCAGTGGATGTGATCGCACTTCTGTTTTCTAGCGTGCCGTATTTGTATGATGGAACTTCATTGCTTTTCATGTTGGCACCAGCTGAGTTGTGATATTTTCCTTTTGTGTTTTGAGATGAAATACTCCTTTTTACTGGCAGCACTTCTGTCTGAAAGATGTTTCTGTTCCCCTCGGATGCCACATCCATTTCAGATATCACTTGGTAGATAATATAAATGGCGGTAGACCTAGTCTCCTAAGTAGGCTTAGATGTCTCACACGCACAAGCTATAAATAATTATAAAATAAGAAATGACCTAATGCATTAAACTGTGTATAATTCTATAAACAATGATTGGAGTCTCTGCATTGAATTGCCAAATGTGTTTAATGTGAAATAAAAACAGATCTACTTTGTGCTAGCACCATGGTCTACCGTATCGTCTGTGATCCGGCAGATACTATTCTTCTTGGTTCCTAAAAGGAATAATTACAGGAGGCGGGACAAAGGGGAGCATCTAACTATTGGAAATCAGAACTAAAGGAAGTAAACAAAGATGATATCTAGTGCTTAGTAATCTCTCAAGGAAAGTTAGTCTTGGCGGATAATGTTAGGAGTCGAGTAGATGAGTGACATTGTCCAAAATGAAGTGCACTATACCCAGGTGCAAATATGTTCAAGGTCAGATACACTACACATTTCCACCCCTTTCCTAACTGCGATGGAGCTTTGTGTCAGGCATGGCTGCAGGCCTTCTGACATCCTGCTTATGGTGGCTATATACGATGCCTAAAGTCATTCACCAGCTGCGGTTGACAGTGTCCAGTGATCACTTTGTGGCCACTGACTACAAGGGGGAATGGTTGAAACCGGGTTCTGTTCCCAGTCTTCACACCATGGATAGAAAAGCTCCAAACATTCAAGGTATGTTGCAAAAACCTGTAGCTAGTCACCCTAAAGTAATTTTATAACGTTATTTGTTTGCCGTTCCCTGAACCAATTTGTGGTTTTAGCTTAGCTACTACTGTAATGGTAACATTACTGACTGCTTCGTGACGCAATTTCCTTTTTTATTATAACATTACTGATAAGAAATAGTATATTTTCTTCTAGGCATCAGTTTTCTGTAGTGCTGTTGATTGCATAAAATGACATGCCCTAGTTAAGGTCCATGAGTCGGACACAGCCCTAGCCAGAGACCTATAGAGAAATACATGGCTCTGTCACTAGCTGGTGCATGAGTTGTAATGACAACAAACTAGCCCAACCTTTGTACATGATTTCAATTAAAACATTTAGAATATCAGCTCATGCCCTTTAATTACTGACTCTGGTGATGATGTTGGCTGGTATAAAACAATCACTCGTTCTGTTTATACCTGCCTAGGAGGGAATGGAAGAAAGGGAGGGGTGGTGGAAGAGGCCTGATAAGACAATGAACCAAACTGTCTTGGATTTTTATCTTTGTTCTATTTCTCTTCTTTTGTATCCTTTACACAGAGGGAACCCAATGTACCTCCACTCAAATCACCTCCAATAATTCTAAAGTAGGATGCAAGGAAGGACTAATTAGGACTCATTTCTATGTTTTATTTTATTCTGTTACATCTTTCAGAAGATCAGAGAAGCTGTGGAGTATTCCGAACAGGCTAAGGACTGGGTAGGGAAGAGTGTCTGAACAGAACACATTCAACTTTAGAACCTGATAGGTCCAGCAGGCTGTCAAGAAGCGGGAAGATAAACAGATCATATACAAAGACCCAGACTTCAAAGTTGACACACCAGACCTACCTCCCAACATCGCCCCAGTTGAAAAACCAAGCAAGGAGGAGCTGCTAACAACTTTACAGCTTAATGTTGTGACTAACTTTAGGTAGCCAAATGATGACAGTGTGATTATGTGGAATGACATAAATTACATGTCTTGCCATGCATTCATTGGCGGCTGCGTGTAGTGTGACTGCTATGTAGAGCACCTAGAACAGCACCATTCTCTACCTCTGGTGTATTCATTCTGGTGAAGTCACGGGCATAGAAATCAGAATGAATAGAATGGGCTTGGAACCTCTAACCCTGGCAATTTGACTGGTCAACTCATGGTACACTTGCAATGGCTGTCTGGTGTTGTCATCAAATGTTATTTGTCACATGCTTCATTAACTGTAGACGAACAGTGAAATGCATACTTATGGCCCTTCCCGATAATGCAGAGGAAGTAATAACACGAAATAATAAAAGTAATAATAAATACACGAGTAACAATAACTTGGCTATATACACGGGGTACCAGCATCGGGTAGATATGTATAGTTGAAGTCGTAAGTTTACATACACTTTAGCCAAATACATTTAAACTCAGTTTTTCACAATTCCTGATATTTAATCCTAGTTAAAATTCCCTGTCTTAGGTCAGTTAGGATCACCACTTAATTTTAAGAATGTGAAATGTTATAATAATAGCAGAGAGAATGATTTATTTTAGCTTTAATTTCTTTCATCACATTCCCAGTTGGTCAGAAGTTTACATGCACTCAATTAGTATTTGGTAGCATTGCCTTTAAATTGTTTAACTTGGGTCAAACGTTTCGGGTAGGCTTCCACAAGCTTCCCACAATAAGTTTGGCCCATTCTTCCTGACAGAGCTGGTGTAACTGAGTCAGGTTTGTAGGCCTCCTTGCTCGCACACAGTTTTTCAGTTCTGCCCACAAATGTTCTATAGGATTGAGGTCAGGGCTTTGTGACGGCCACTCCAATACCTTGACTTTGTTGTCCTTAAGCCATTCTGCCACAACGTTGGAAGTATGCTTGGGGTCATTGTCCATTTGGAAGACCCATTTGCGACCAAGCTTTAACTTCCTGACTGACGTCTTGAGATGTTGCTTCAATATATCCTATATTAGGCCTTGAAATACATCCACATGTACACCTCCAATTGACTCAAATTATGTCAATTAGAATATCAGAAGCTTCTTAAAGCCATGACATAATTTTCTGAAATTTTCCATGCTGTTTAAAGGCACAGTCAACTTAGTGTATGTAAACTTCTGACCCACTGGAATTGTGACACAGTGAAATAATCTGTCTGTAAACAATTGTTGGAAAAATTACTTGTCATGCACAAAGTAGATGTCCTAACCGACTTGCCAAAACTATAGTTTGTTAACAAGAATTTTGTGGAGTGGTTGGAAAATGAGTTTTAAAGACGCCGACCTATGTAAACTTCCGACTTCAACTGTATAACTAGGTACAAAGTGAACGATAATCGAGAGTAACGGCAGCGTGATGACTCAAAGTTGGTGCAAAAAGGGTCAGTGCAGATATTAGAAGGTAGAAGTTGTTCAGGGTCCTGTTGCTTCCAGACTGGGCACATCGGTACCGCTTGCCGTGCGTGATGCAATCATTTCCATGGTAATGTACAATGTTCATTCAAATGATGCTAACTGATGTGCCTCATGCAATGGAATGTACTTTTTTGTAATGTCAGTTGAGTTGATTCAACAAATCACAGCACATATTGATAGGTACACTACAAGATTCTACTTCCTGCTTTGCTCCTATGGGTATAGTCAATGGCTGGCAGTCCACCCATTATGCTCATTCTTTTGAATGGGAACACCCTTTCTATTCAATGAGGTGGTATGATTAATCTGGCCCGGGTAGGTGTGTTTTTGCACCGGGTGACAATTTGGAACCGGGTTGCCTCACAGGCGTGAGCCAGCACATTGGCTTTATTCATCCCTCCCGAGAACGTGTTTCCACAGCTCCGGAGTCCAATGGTGGCACGCTTTATAGAACTCCAGCCGACACTTGGCATTGCGCGTGGTAGTATTAGGCTTGTGTGCGGCTGCTCGGCCATGGAAAACCGTTTTGTGAAGTGCCCAACGAGCAGTTCTTGTGCTGCCGTTGCTTTTAGGCAGTTTGGAACTCATTAGTGAGTGTGGCAGGACAGATAATTTTTCCGGAGCTACGCGATTCAACACTTGGTGGTCCCGCTCTGTGACCTTGTGTCGCTTACCACTTTGCAACTTAACCGTTGTTTGTACTAGACCTTTCAGCTTCATAATAACAGCAATTACTGTTGACCGGGGCAGCTCCAACAGGGCTGAAATTTTACAAACTGACTTGTTGGAAAGGGAGCATCCTATGACGGTGCCATGTTGAAAGTCACTGAGCTCTTCAGTAAGGCCATTCCACTGCCAATGTTTGTCTATGGAGATTGCGTGGCTGTGTCGTGTTTTTTTTTATACACCGGTCAGCAATGGGTGTGGCTGAAATGGATGAATCCACTAATTTGAAGGGGTGTCCACATACTATAGGCCATGTAGTGTATGTGGAAGATATTTGGAAAAGATTATATGTCTGACGTTTGTCCATTAGCTTTCAATACATCTACTCTATCTTGGAATAATAATCATAACTGGAATCTCCATTGCTTACCTTTTTTTCAAACCTTGCAAAGTCAGAGTGAAATCAAGTGACAATCGTGATTTTCATACGAATGCCTCCTTGGTCGACCTTGGACTATATTTAATCAAACTGCCCATCCGTTATGTAATAATCTTCCCCCATTTGCCATTTTGCCAGCCTTGTACACTAACATACATTTCACCCTACAGCTATTAAACTCCCAGATGTTTTCCTGTTGATGCTGTTTAATATGCAGGAAGTGGATCAGAAAATAATTTAACTCCTCGACAAGTGATGCGACCCCAATTACCTCATTCTAACAGTGGTGACCGAGCAAATCAATCAAAATTTATACACTGGGTACCAGTGCCGAGTTGATGTGCAGGGCTACAAGGTAATTGGGGTAGACATGTACGTACAAGTAGGGGTAAAGTGACAAGGCAACAGGAAAGATAATAAACAGAAGCAGCAGCATATGTGTTGAGTCAAGCGTTAGTGCAAAAAGGGTCTATGCAGCTAGTCCAGGGTAGCTATTTGGTTAACTATTTTAGTTGTCTTAGGGTAGAAGCTTTTCCTGTTGGTTCCAGACTTGGTTTATCTGTGCCGTGCGGTCGCAGAGCGAGTCAAGGACTTCGGGGGCTGGAGTTTTTGACAATTTTCCTCCTCTGACACCGCCTAGTAAAGAGGTTCTGGATGGCAGGGACCTCGGCCCCAGATACTTCCTTTTGACCACATAGTGGCAAGCCTTTTTCTAAGAAAATAGGCCTACTCATTCAACAAGGGACCAAGATATTTTCTAAAGCACCATTTTCTAACGGCACCTCAAACATGAAGGACTCATAAAATGTTGGGTTAGTGTAAAGTATATTGTGTGATTATTTTATATTTGTGTTACCTAACCAAGGCATGTTTGACGCTTACAGACTGCAAACTTGATTTCATTCACTATTGGACTGTTTCTGTGAGTGTACGGTACATAAAGAATAAATCCCACATTTTTCCAATTGGCACAAACATGCCAAACATAGGAGAGATTTATGGGGAGGTTTGGATGACTCTCTCCCCCTTCTTCGTACTGGAACCAATCAGCAGGGTCGAATGGTTTGGCGGGACATTTCGAACACTTCCCTGAGATGGAGGGAATTAAAGAGCTGCGGGAGGTTTCACACTTTAGTTCCAGTGAATGTTTTGTCTGTCAGATGACTTCTGGACGAACCACCCAAGGACTCGCTCTTGCGAGTTGTCCTTTTTCCATTTGAGCTAAGGATTCCAGATCACCATCTTTCATCCCATTGAGCCTGTCTAGATCTGTCGTCGATGGCGAACACTAGCATTCCTCACCAATCCTACGTTGGACCCTGTTCTGCCTTGCATAGCCCATGACTACCTGGCAGCAGCGCGCTTCTCTGGCTCTTGAGCCTCGCAGAACTCCCATCTCACGTGAAGCCGATTCACTGTCAGTGCGGTTGCACTGTCATCTGACCAAAGCTATTTGCCCTTTTTCCCAGCATTGGCATAATGTGTAGCTGTTTGGGTTTACTTTAAGTAACTGTGTGACTTTTAACATTAGATCTGTACTACTTCCTGTCCTTAAGTTGCTGTCGCCATTCATAATTCATAGACCATACTCTGTCGCAGTATGCACCCGCGTGACCTGTTAAGTCTATTCTTGAGTGTGGAAATGTTGCTCCATCCAAATTGAGAATATCATCCTCTAACAAATTACTGGTAAACAACCTATTGAAATAATAATTTTATCCTGTATCGATCATATGCGATTCATCCTGTAACCATTGGCTTATTTGACTGTTTTAATAATAAACTTTAGTAAAATCAAATTTTATTGGTCACATGTTTAGCTTCTTGTTCCAACAGTGCAGCAATACTTAACAACATATACACACAAATTAAGAATATATAAATGTGGACGAGCAATCTGAGCGGCATAGACTAGGATACAGTAGGATAGTATAGAATGCAGAATGTACATATGAGATGAGTAATGCAAGATATGTAAACATTAAAGTGGCCATCGATTTCAAGTCTGTGTATATTGGCAGCAGCCACTGTTATTGATGGCTGCTTAACAGTCTGATGGCCTTGAGATCGAGAGACTGAAAAACAGCTTCTGTCGCAGCTTTGATGCACATGTATTGACCTGGCCTTCTGGATGATAGCGGGGTGAGCAGGCAGTGGCTCGGGTGGTTGTTGTCCAGGATGATCTTTTTGGCCTACATGTGACATCGGGTGCTGTAGGTGTTTTGGAGGGCAGGTAGTTTGCCCCCAGTGATGCGTTGTGCAGACCGCACCACCTTCTGGAGAGCTCTGCGGTTGCGGGCGGTGCATTTGCTGTACCAGGCAGTGATACAGCCCGACAGGATGCTCTCAATTGTGCAGGGGGGTGTAGGTAACAAGCCAAATTACTTCAGCCTCCACGCTGTCTGTGTGGTTGACCATTTCAGTTTGTCAGTTATGTGTACGCCGAGGACCTTGAAGTTTTCCACCTTCTCCACTGCTATCCCGTGGATGTGGATAAGGGGGTGCTCCGTCTGCGGTTTCCTGAAGTCCACAATCGTCGATCGATTTTGTTGACATTGAGTGAGTATTTTCCTGACACTACACTCCCAGAGCCCTCACCACATTCCTGTAGGCTGTCTCGTCGTTGTTTGTAATCAAGCCTACTAATGTTGTCTGCAAACTTGATGATTGAGTTGGAGGCGTGCATGGCCACTCAGTCATGGGTGAACAGGGAGTACAGGAGGGGGCTGAGTTCACACCCTTGTGGGGCCCTGATGTTGAGGATCAGCGGGGTGGAGATGTTGTTTCCTACCCTCACCACCTGGGTGCGGCCAGTCAGGAAGTCCAGGACCCAATTGCACATGGCGGGGTTCAGACCCAGGGCCTCAAGCTTAATGATGAGCTTGGAGGGTACTATGGTGTTGAATGCTGAGCTGTAGTCAATGAACAGCGTTCTTACATAGGAATTCCTCTTGTCCAGAGGTGCTAGGGCAGTGCGCAGTGTGATGGCGATTGCATTGTTTGTGGACCTATTAGGGCTTCCCTTTGTAATCCGTGATTGTCTGTAGACCCTGCCACATACGTCTCGTCTGAGCCATTGAATTGCGACTCCACTTTGTCCGTGTACTGACGTAGTGCCTTACGGAGGGAATAACTATACTGTTTGTATTCTGCCATATTCTCAATCACCTTGCCATGATAAAATGCGGTGTTTCACGCTATCAGTTTTGTGCGAATGCTGCCATCTATCCACGGTTTCTGTTTCATCACTTCATGAACTCGGTCACCGTCTCGGTGTATACGTTAATATTATTCTCAGAAGCTACCCGGAACATATCCCAGTCCGAGTGATCGAAACAATCTTGATGCATGGATTCAGATTCGTGATGCACCGATATTACATTTTTGACCAATATCTGATTATTAAACATTTTATCTGCCTCTTTTTTTAAGCTTTCTAGTACAGTTAAATAGTTAAAACACACACAGTGGTATAAGGCACTGCATCTCAGTGCAAGAGGTGTCACTACAGTCCCTGGTTCGAATTCAGGCTGTATCACATCTGGCCATGATTGGGAGTCCCATAGGGTGGCGCACAATTGGCCCAGCGTCGTCCGGGTTTGGCCGCCATTGTAAATAAGAATTTGTTCTTAACTGACTTGCCTAGTTAAGTAAATGTTACACACACAGTTATTTTTGTTTTGCATTTACGTATATCCCCATTACCAGTAAAACATCATCAAAACCTATTTCTTTCACTTACTTGCAGTGCTGTTAAGTTGTTCATTTGTTGTTTCATTCTCAACCTGGATTTCTATGGAACGCTGTTTTGGGTCTTTGCATGTTTGACGTGTTAAATAAGCTTGTTGACCAATCAGGACCTGAATATGACTGCATGTCACAATAATAATTTTACGCGTTCATTCATTTTTACATGGTTATTACACAATCACTCGTATTTCATGTCACAACGATTCATCGATACATATGCTTATGATGCTGGTTAAGTTGTCTCGTGCACCTACAGTGTTGGTCCTTCCCCAAAAACATAGCAAAACGACATCTGTTTCAGTAGCTATTGTTAGCTAACTATATCTAGGTGTCATCTAAAATAACCCGAATTTATAAGACAGTTATTATTTCATTAGTGGTGGTCGGACCCATCTATGTGAAGCTAGCCACAATAAGGATTAGCCACAATAGTGGACTTTGCGGTTAGCCTTCAAAATAAATTGTCATTGACAGTGATGCAAATTAATACAAATAGTAGAATTATGCCATAATTGAATAGATCATGCTAAACGAGGTTGGAATGTTATATAAAATCATCAAAGGACAATTTGTTCATTTGACAAATCTGAAATCACACTGCATGTATTAAACTTTAGAATTGCATTGGGGGTATACTTATTTCACTGTACAGCCTTACCCCATGTCATGGATCCACAATTCATAGGTATCAGTCTACTCAGCGACACCCAGAGAGCATTAGCATCGTAGCTCTTATTGCGCGACTCTGAAACTGAATGTGTATTAAACACACAACATGGTGCTGACGGAGATGGTCGCCTCGCTTCAGGTCCTTAGAAAACTATGCAGTTATTTTTTTTATTTTTTTTATTATTTCTTTGTTAGGCCAGAAAATCTCAAGTGTTATTACATACACTTTTGGATATAAACTATTGGATATAAAAGTGATGTCAATTAACAACATTACGACCAGGAATATGTCTTTCCCGATGCTGATCCTTTGTTCGTACCTCCACCCTGGACATGGGATCTTATCGCAGAGGCCGACCCAAAAAAACACAGTCGCCGCAAAAGAGGCAGAAGGAGCGGCCTACTGGTCAGACGTAGAAGGCGAGCACATCATACACCACTTCCGAGCGTATTACTCAACAATGTCCAATCTCTAGATAACAAGGTAGACGAAATTAGGGCATGAGTTACCTTCCAGAGAGACAGAGATTGGAACGTTCTCTGTTTCATGGCTCACTCAGGATACATTGTCAGAGTCGCTACAGCCACCCGGTTTCTAAACGCATCACGCCAACAAAAACAAACAACTTTCTGGTAAGAAGGGCGGGGGTGTATGCCTTATGATTAACGATTCATTGTGTAATCACAACAACATACAGGAATTCAAGTCCTTTTGTTCACCTGACTTAGAATTCCTTAAAATCAAATGCCGACCGCATTCTCTTCCAAGAGAATTCTCTTCGATTATAGTCAGAGGTGTAGCTATTTTCTCCACAAGGCAATCAAACAAGCAAAGCGTCAGTATAGAGACACAGTAGAGTCGCAAATCAACAGCTCAAACACAAGACGTATGTGGCAGGGTCTACAGTCAATCACGGATTACGAAAAGAAAACCCGCCCCATCGCGGACGTCAACGTCTTGCTCCCAGACAAATTAAACAACTTGTTTGCTCGCTTTGAGGACAATACAGTGCCACTGACACTACCAAAGCCCTGTGGCCCTCTACCAAAGCCTGTGGATTCTCCTTCTCCGTGGCCAAGGTGACTAAATCATTTAAACGTGTTAACCCTCGCAAGGCTGCTGGACCAGACGGCATTCCTAGCCGCGTCCTCAGAGCATGTGCAGACCAGATGGCTGGTGTGTTTAAGAACATACAGTTGAAGTTCACATACACTTAGGTTGGAGTCATTAAAACTAGTTTTTCAACCACTCCACTAATTTCTTGTTGACAAACTATAGTTTTTGTAAGTCGGTTAGAACATCTTCGTGCAAGTAATTTTTCCAACAATTGTTTACAGACAGATTATTTCACTTATAATTCACTGTATCACAATTCCAGTGGGTCAGTTTACACACACTAAGTTGACTGTGCATTTAAACAGCTCCGAAAATTCCAGAAAATTATGTAATGGCTGAGTAAGCTTCTGATAGGCTAATTGACATCATTTGAGCGTACCTGCGGATGTATTTCAAGGCCTACCTTCAAACTCAGTGCCTCTTTGCTTGACATCATGGGAAAATCAAAAGAAATCAGCCAAGACCTCAAAAAATGTTGACCTGGTTCATCCTTGGGAGCAATTTCCAAACGCCTGAAGGTACCACGTTCATCTGTACAATCAATATTACGCAAGTATAAAACACCATGGGACCACGCAGCTGTCATACCGCTCAGGAAGGAGATGTGTTGTGTCGCCTAGAGATGAACGTACTTTGGTGCGAAAAGTGCAAATCCATACCAGAACAACAGCAAAGGACCTTGTGAAGATGCTGGCGGAAACGGGTACAAAAGTATCTATATCCACAGTAAAACGAGTCCTATATCGACACAACCTGAAAGGCCGCTCAGCAAGGAAGAAGCCACTGCTCCAAAACCGCCATTAAAAAAAGCCAGATTACGGTTTGCAACTGCACATTGGGACAAAGATCGTACTTTTTGGAGAAATGTCCTCTGGTCTGATATAGCCATAATGACCATAGTTATGTTTGGAGGAGAAAGGAGGAGGCTTGCAAACCAAAGAACACCATCCCAACCGTGAAGCATGGGGGTGGCAGCGTCATGTTGTGGGGGTGCTTTGCTGCAGGAGGGACTGGTGCACTTCACAAAATAGTTGGCATCATGAGGTAGGAAAAGTATGTGGATATATTGAAGCAATATCTCAAGACATCAGTCAGGAAGTTAAAGCTTGGTCGCAAATGGGTCTTCCAAATGGACAATGACACCAAGCATACTTCCAAAGTTGTGGCAGAATGGCTTAAGGACAACAAAGTCAAGGTATTGGAGTGGCCGTCACAAAGCCCTGACCTCAATCCCATATAATTTTTTTGGGCAGAACTGAAAAAGCGTGTGCGAGCAAGGAGGCCTACAAACCTGACTCAGTTTCACCAGCTCTGTCAGGAGGAATGGGCCAAAATTCACCCAACATATTGTGGGATGCTTGTGGAAGGCTACCCGAAACGTTTGACCCAAGTTAAACAATTTAAAGGCAATGCTACCAAATACTAATTGAGTGTATGTACATTTCTGACCCACTGGGAATGTGATGAAAGAATTAAAAGCTGAAATCACGGTTATTCTGACATTTCACTTCCTTAGGATCACCACTTAATTTTAACTGACCTAAGAAAGGGAATTTTTACTAGGATTAAACATCAGGAATTGTGAAAAACTGAGTTTAAATGTATTTGGCTAAGGTGTATGTAAACTTCCGACTTCAACTGTATTCAATCAATCCCTATCCCAGTCTGCTGTCCCCACATGCTTCAAGATGGCCACCATTGTTCCTGTTCCAAAGAAAGCTAAGGTAACTGAACTAAATTACTATCGCCCTGAAGCACTCACTTCTGTCATCATGAAGTGCTTTGATAGACTTGTGAAGGATCATTTCAACTCCACCCTACCTGATACCCTTGACCCACTCCAATTTGCTTTACGCCCCAATAGGTCCACTGACAATGCAATCGCCATCACACTGCCCTATCCCATCTGGACAAGAGGAATACCTATTTAACCTCTCTAGGCTAGGACGCGGTATTTTCACGTCTGGATGAAAAGCGTGCCTAAAGTAAACTGCCTGCTACTCAGGCCCAGAAGCTAGGATATGCATATTGGTAGATTTGGATAGAAAACACTCTGAAGTTTCTAAAACTGTTTGAATGATGTCTGTGAGTATAACAGAACTTATTTGGCAGGCGAAACCCAGAGGACAAACCATCCAGGAATTTTGTTTTTTGAGGTCACTCTTTTCAATAGATTTATGGGGATCTAGATTTCTAAGGCACTTGCTTGCAGTTCCTATTGCTTCCACTGGATGTCAACAGTCTTTAGAAATTGGTTGATGTTTTTCCTTTGTGTGATGAAGTAGGGCAGTTCAGAACGAGGGTCGAGTGAAGTGTACTGTTTGTTAGAGGCGCGTGACCTGAAAGCCTGCTCCACTTTGTTTTCGTCCGGTATTGAACGCAGTTTATCCCGTCTTAAATTTGATTGATTATTTACGTAAAAAAATACCTAAAGTTGAATTAGGAAAGTTGTTTGGACAAAGATTACAGTTAACTTATTAGATATTTTGTAGTCATGTTGCGTGAGTTGGAACTGGTGTTTTTCTGGATCAAATGCGCCAAATAAATGGACATTTTGGATATATAACGACGGAATTAATCGAACAAAAGGACCATTTGTGATGTTTATGGGACATATTGGAGTGCCAACAGAAGAAGCTCTTCAAAGGTAAGGCATGAATTATATCGTTATTTCTGAGTTTTGTGTTGCGCCTCGCGGGATGAAATATGATTGTCTGTTTGTTTGACGGGGTGCTGTCCTCAGATAATCGCATGGTTTGCTTTCGCCGTAAAGCCTTTTTGAAATCTGACACGTTGGCTGGATTAACAAGAAGTTGAGCTTTAATTTGACATATTGCATGTGTATTTTCAAGAATGTTAAATATTTACAATTCTCTAGTTTGAATTTGGCGCCCTGCACTTTCACTGGATGTTGGTCAGGTGGGACGGTAGCGTCCCATCTAGCCTATTACGATTGTTATTTGTCTACAGCTCAACATTTAACACCATAGTACCCTCCCAACTCATCAAGCTCGAGACTCTGGGTCCCGAACCTGCCCTGTGCAACTGGGTCCTGAACTTTGACGGGAATTTGTTAGATATTACTGCATTGTCGGAACTAGAAGCACAAGAATTTCGTAACACTCGCGTTAAAATCTGCTGACCATGTGTATGTGACGAATAACATTTGATTTGATTCCCGAGGAAAAACAATACTGCGTGGATCATTTGGAGTCTGATGACTGAGGAGGACTTTGGGAAAAAATATATTGGGTAGACTGTTACTCCATTTCATTGATCCCCAATACTTAGGTAAGGCTGTACAGTGCAATATGAATGTCAATACACACAATAGACTGACTGGGGAGGTGATTTCATACACTCAGTCCCGCGATAAGAGCTACAATGCTAATATTTGCGTAAACTCTTAACTGTTCTGTGGGTGTCACTGGGTAGACTGATACCCCATTTCATTGCTTCACATTCTAATCTAAATATGGCATGATTCCACCAATTGTATCCTTCTGCATCACTTTCAAAGAGGTACTTTTTTATTTTGAAGGGAAACCACGAATTCCACTATTATGCTTTGTCCTTACTGTGGCTAGCTTCACAACCCGGTCCGGTCGAGCATCACTAGCCAGATGAAGCTAACTTTAGCTTTAGCTAACAGGGTTAAGTAGCTGGCTAGCTATTTATTTTCATGAACTGAAGTTAATTTTCAATACGCTAACAAGTGGCTTCCTAGCTAATACATACTCAGAAGGATTCCTAAATCATTGCTAAGAATAATGAAAATAACTGCAGTTTCTACTGGTCATTGTTTTCAGGCTGGTTGTATTGGTGCTAACTAGGTACCAAGCTAAAGCTAGCTAGCTATCCCAGAAGTTGCGGTCGAACAAATAATGCTTTGTTTCCAACGCGGTATTGTATACCAATCGTTCGTGGCCGGTGTTTGCTTGTTTGCAGACTTTCTGTACAGCTTCCACGTGCAAATTCAGAACACATTCTATAATAGAACTATTTGACGTATATTTTTTGACACACAATGACCCAAACAGCGTTCCATAGTATGTCGTGAAGCTAATAGCAGTGACTCTATTACTGTGTAACTCCAGTAGGGCAACATCTGAACAATAGCGCACTTGGTAAAGTTAGTGTCTACTGGTGCTCGTCAAGTCGCGAGAGCCAGCATCACCCACGACAGAGAATGGTTAATTGTCAAGGGCAATGACTTCCATTATCTTGGCGTTTTTAATTTATTTCACCTTTTGAGTTGTCTCACAGAAATGTTCATGCTCTATCAAATGACTGCTTGACTTGACTGCTCAATCCACACAGCAGACATTGTGAGCTAGGTTAGGAATGCTGTGTTGCATGTGTAGTGCAAAATTTTGCGTGGTGTCATTACGTCGTCTACCTACGTTATATAGCTATGCATGTCAGCTTTGACATCGGTTTTGCACATCGGGGCAATAAACTAGACATCGGCCGATGTTGGCATTTTTAGCTGATATTGGCCTATTCCGATATGTTCACCGATATATCGTTCATCCCTAATTCCGATTGATCAGACTAGCGTTGGATAGTCCTTAGCATGGGTCCTATTTGAGTTTCTCCCTATTGGAAGGGAGGAGCAAAGTGGAGTCGGTCAGATTTGCCGAAAGGAGGGCGGGGGAGGGCCTTGTATGCATCCCGGAAGTTGGGTTAACAGTGGTCGAGCGTTTTAGCAGCCAAGTACTACATTCAATATGCTGCTAGAATTTAGGCTGCCTTTTCCTCAATTTGGCTTTGTTAAAATCCCCAGCTACAACAAATGCAGCCTCAGGATATATGGTTTCCAGTTTGCATAAAGTCCAGTGTAGTTCTTTGGTAGCCGTTGTGATATCGGCTTGAGGGGGGATATACACGGCTGTGACTATAACCGAAGAATCATGTAACGTACACCCCCGCCCTCGTCCTTCCCGGAGAGATGTTTATTCCTGTCGGCACGATGAACTGAGAATCCAGATGGCTGAACCGACTCCGACAGTATATCCTGTCTGGAAAGAGACCCTTGCCCTGAGCTCGTCAACTTTGTTATCCAGGGACTGAACATTAGCGAGTAATATATCGGAAGCGGTGGATGGTGTGCGGGCCTCCGAAGTCGGACTAAAAGACCACTCCGAGTACCCCTCCTTCGCTGGCTTTGTTTTGGTTAGGCCTCTGGAATCAGTTGAATTGCCTTGGGTGGTACGAACAAAGGATCCACTTCGGGAAAGTTGTATTCCTGGTCCTAGTGCAGTTGAGTTACCGCCGCTCTGATATCCAACCGTTCTTCCTGGCTGTATGTAATAACACAGCATTTTCTGGGCTAACAATTTAAGAAATAATATATGAATAACTAAATACTGCAACTTTTCCTAAGAACTAGAAGTGAGGCGGCCCCCTATGTCGGCGCCATCTTAGTGTTTTACCTGTTGTGTGTTTCTCTGATACAAACTAGAAAATAGTACGAATTCACGTATCTGTTATTAGGTTCATTAGATATACCTTCAGATAATAAACTATTATTGTTAAGATGACTCAAGTCAGGTCTTCTTAGATCTTTTTTGTCCAATAATGATCTGGTACCCCGATAACAAATATGAATTATTCTTAGATACATTTATAATAATAACTTGACCAATATCCCCTACACACTCTCCACTTTAAGCTGCATGCTATGCTAATCTGGGTGAAACCAACAGTTTGGATGCTGAAGAGGATTGAGATTTAGATTATGCCATTATCATACATCCCTGTGCGGCCCACAACTGAAAGACATCCAAGTGCATCATTTGATGGAGATTCCAAATGGCGTATCCTCTTCCTGTATCTCTTTCATTAATGTCTCCCACTGGGCTCGGAGTCATTGCGCATTCAGCTGTTAAGAGCAACATGTGAAAATTCTGAATCTGAGCGGCTCCCTTGCATACAGAGCAAAGCTATGGAGCGAAAAAGTCTACCTCTTAATTGTGCTGTTTGCTAGAAAAGGCTGTGAGATGGAGGGGGATGGTGATGGTTGACAGAAAGGAATCCAATTGTGTCAGGCAGGCAGTGCCTCTACCAAGGGAGACATGTTTCTGCATGGACAGACTCAGATCTACGAGGCAACAGAACAGCCATTCCATGTTCCATATAGAGGTGAAAGATTTATGCACCTTCCCCCATCCGTCCTGCCATCCTTATCTGTTCTCTGGGTTTTAGCCCCTTGAACCCTTCCATCAACAGCTGCTGAAGACTGGGAGGTATAGAGCGATTAAAGGAGCCTCAACACCCCTATACTGCATGTTGCCAGGGATCTGCTCTGCGGGCTCCATGGTGACTGGGAGCTTATCAATGTTGTCCATTCAGGAAGATAATACTGTGGCTTTCCTTAGCTGCCAACACTAATGGTTTTGTATTAGAGAGTTTGTGCCTCTAGTTCTGTTTTTAAAAGGCAGCGTGTAGAAAGCTGTTTTTCAAAGAGCTTGAAAGACTCCTTTTCCTTTCATTGTATAGCAACAGCGTAGCGCTTAGGGCCCCTAACTGTGCTGTTTTTTTAATATATGTACCTGCTAGACTTAGCCAAACTTGAACCAAAGTGAAATCTGTGAGGCAGTCGTGATTGCGAGATGGGTCCGACCTGATGTCCCATCTCCTGGGAAAGCTTGCCAGTTCTCATTAGGCCTGTGTAATTTATGGCCTGGATGAGTCGAAGGCGCCGCACTCCCAACTGGAATGACGGTGTATTGTCCCGCGCTTGACCTTGTCTTAGCAGGGAAACCCAGGGACCTGTTTTAAGGGCATAGCTCTCTCTCGCTCATATTCTGAATTTCACGCTTTTCTTTCTCGCTCTTTTTCTCTGTCTCTAGTATGTTCTGCCTCTGACACTTACCTCAAGCCCTGCATGCCCACACCATCATCATGCATGTTTAATGCAAATGGACACTATAGAAGTATGCTAATGAGTACACAGCACAATGCAATATGGAGACAACCCATGACAGCCATATCATATTACACTAATGCATTTTGGCATATTTGTGATATCCTCTGGCAATAAATTATTTTCTTCCTCCCGTTGTTTGTAGTTTGTGTACAACAGTTGACTTTCCATTGATCCCTTGCTTAGATCTGTTTATTGTTCCTAGGCATTGTTTTAAGTCAAACCTATTGAAAATGCCACTGCATGGAGTAACGGCCAGTTGGGGGCCTTATATTGGTAAATGAGGCGCGCGAGAGAGAAGACTCAGGTCTGCTAGCTGATGTAACCTTGGCAACAAGAAGAGGGAGAGTTGGGATGGATGATGGATTATTCTCAGACCATCGGCGAAACTAACATCACTTCCACACAAGTGGTTTGTTTGCAATATTTGGGATGGTCTTTCTCCAACAGCCAGGCCAATATCACAGGTTTCAGTGAGGCTTAATGTTTCAGCATAATTGGTTACTTTACCGTGTGTGTTCACATAATGCAGCTGGGATATTACGTTATCAAAAGAGTGTCCGTTGTCCGTGACTGTTGTCTGCTTTAAAAAAAGCTGATGACTATCTGAGGCAGAGCTGGCTTTTTCCTTACCTCACCGGAGAATATTCAGACGGGCAGCGACAGATGTAGACCACCTGTGGTGGTGTGTGTTTACGTGTTTGCTTGTGTATTGACCTGTAGCCTATGTGACACTATGTTTGATGTGACTGTGCCGTAGTAGATTACTCTGAGGTAGCGAAGACTCCTCTTATCCGTCTGCATCCTCCTGGTCCTGGGAGTGGGGGAGTTTTGCGTCTCAAATGGCACCCTCTTCTCTATATAGTGCACTACTTTAGACCAGCCCTCGTCAAAAGTAGTGCACTCAGGTATCGGCTGCCATTTGGGATGCAGCCTTCCATCTCCTTGCCTGAGCCCCAGCTCTCAGCCTTCATTACACTAAGTGCAAAAATACATTAGTGCTTATTAGGGGGCAGTAAGCTTGCTTTCATCTGCTCCTCTCTAAGGGACTAATTAAAATGGCTCTCCCTGGCCAACACACAATACAAACTACCTGGTTATAGACCTACCTTAGTTTTCTTCCACTCTTTCCATATGAAAATGGCAGGTTACCATAACATTGTTTTTAAAGGTTTATGCTAAGTCACTAGGTCATTTTTGCATATATAGTCTATTTGCGCTTTATCTCATGGCAGCAAGTGCAACATGAGCTTTTAACTTTTGGAATCAGACCGCAGGTGAATCAATCTGTACTGGGTGGTGGCGACGACACGAGGCCATTATGGAAGTGGAGGGCGTGGAACTCATAATGCGGAGCCATTTTAATAGTAATTGGCTGTTATGACAGCTGCCTTATGGAGGTCAATAACAATCATGTCTATTTATCCGAGTCATTGCTGACGACTCCTCGATAATCCTGGCAGCTGCTTTGTGTGTTGCTCTACATCAGATTGATAGTAATATAATCAGTTACCCTTGTCTGCCAGAGAATTCTCACTCCCTGTATGTAGTAACATTCTATTATAGCTCCAATCCAGCCATGTTTTTCAGAGGCCGCCTGGTCTGTAGATACATTTTACCATCCTGCTATATAAACCTCTCTATACCAGCCAGCCTGATATAAAGTCTGTGCTCACTATTCATGGGCGATCCTCATCTCTACTTTGTGCGAGCCCTAAATGGCCCCAAATTCCCTTTGGTCCCTGGTCAAAAGTAGTGCAGTGTAAAGGGAATAGCATGCGATTTGAGACGCACCCTTTATTTAGATGCCTTTTAAAGGCTCTCGCTCGTGACATAAGGGAATTTAAATGGCAGCCAATTAGTTATCACAGGCCATTACCTATGTGAGCCAGAGCAGCCAGAGATCCTGCTCCTGGAGAAGGATGTTACTGGACTCTGTGATTGAGGTCACTTGGTCCCAATGAAGAGGATGATTTGTGTGGAGTACCATTCACTGTTTATTACTGAGAGTAGAACTAGCCTATATGGATGTGTGAATTCTGGAAGCAAGGCGGGCTTGGTAACCTTCTGAGGTGTGCGCGCACACACAGCTTTAAGTGCATTTAATGCCTTATGGTAAACTTAAAGTGCATTATTATAACACAGCTCATAGTAATTTATAACATCTGTATAATACATCACTATGATACATTGAAAGATCACAAAGTGGATAGGCCGCCTGCTACAGTTGGATATTTTTTTTTTTATCCCTCTGAAGGAAAGTGGGAAATTCAGCCAGCAAAGTGAGAGAAATGTCCTTGAGGGGAATCTTCCGGAGAAGTGCAGAAAGGGAATTTTACAGTGACTGAGCCAGAAATTACAATACGGCAGTATCTGAACGCAAGCGTGTAATTAAAATTTTGGCTTAATTTGATTAGCATTCCTTTTGGAAGTCCTACTTTTCTCCAGTGGCCATAGAGCTGGAAGTGGAACCACCATGGGGTGAGAGATGGACAGTTGGGTCCCACTCTCCACACGACATGATGGAGTCAGTCTTAAATCAGGGGGATACTGTGAGTGGGTGTGTGTTCACCCACTGCAAGAGGGGGAAAAAACGTTAGACAGACAATAGTATGGTGATGGATACCTTTTCTCCCAATTTCATGTTTGACCTACTTGTGTTTTGGGCCACAAAAGGTGTGTGTGTGTGTGTGTGTCTCTGTCTGTCGTGGCCCCCGTCCAAGAGTGAGAGATTAATGGGGTTAGTGAAAAGAGTGCTAATTATAGAGAAGAGGAGCAACACTGAACACACTGTCCCCAGTTCAGAAGTACCCCAACACATGGAACAATGTTGTTTTTCCTGTCAATACTAGTGTAGAGCACAGGCTTATAACCAGACATGGGATATATGCTATGCTAGAGAGACGAGGACAAGTGGGCCTGTTTCTGTTTCAAGTGGGTTACTCTACTCTCCAACCACTGTTGGCGTGAAACCAAATCCCTGTAGTGTAGAGAAGTTGTGGTCAGTGCATCTCTGATCCCTGTGTGACGGTGAAGTGAAACGTGCGCGTCCCAAATGGAATACTATTCTGTATTGCACTTCTTTTGACCAGGGCCCATAGGGGCCGTCTTTATTTACTGTAAGTCCCGTGTGGCTCAGTTGGTAGAGCATGGCGCTTGCAACGCCAGGGTTGTGGGTTCATTCCCCACGGGGGGACCAGGATGAATATGTATGAACTTTCCAATTTGTAAGTCGCTCTGGATAAGAGCGTCAGCTAAATGACTTAAATGTAATGTAAATGTAAGTATATTCATATGTTTGCAGCAAGGCATTACGTTTTTAGAGAATTGATTGAAAAGATTGTGTCTGCAAACCGTTAACCCGCTCAAAGTATGAAAAAGGTAATTTGATAAATAAGCCTCTGACAACCGGCAAACAGGCAAAATTAAAATGCAAGAAGCCAAGCAAAACCTCAACATTTCTCCTCTGTATTTGTCTGTTTCCATTTCCTTGTTGATAGTCTGGGTGCGACTCAGTTTGGTTATCATTCACTCACTGGTCTGGTTTCCCAGACACCGATTTTACGCATGAAGAATGTCAATGGACACAATCTGTATCAGGGACACCGGCCCTCTAAATTTGCTTACCTTCCCTGAACAGGATGACCCCCACTTACCTTCCCTGAACAGGATGACCCCCACTTACCTTCCCTGAACAGGATGACCCCCACTTACCTTCCCTGAACAGGATGACCCCCACTTACCTTCCCTGAACAGGATGACTCCCACTTACCTTCTAGACCACTAGATTACACAAAGTCCCGCTGTCTTCTCACTGTGCGGCGTGAGAGTACCATGACCTTCCCATTGAACAGCCCAATCCAGTTAACCAAAATAACCAGTCCCCACAACTTTCCCAGCCCCCACCATTACAAGTCCCCACCACGGCTGATAGCCCAGCCCAGTCACCAAGGCCTGCACACCCCTAGTTCCTGGTTACGGATTTGGATTCTCCCCCACGTCGTCTGTCCACTGGTCTATTCTCCCTGCGGTCATCAGTGTGCCCTGGAAATATCCAGGTCATTCCCCAACCACTGCAGCGCTTTGTAGGGCACGACACACACAGCGACCGACACAGGCTCGCTGTGCTGCGGCAAAGTTGAAATCTATTGTAGTTCAAATAGCAGCTGGAGGTTAGGTGGTGTTAGTGAGGCTAAATTCCCCCCAAATACTGTACCGAGTCCCTCTACTCCCACATGGTACTACTATAAAACCCAAATGGAGAGCCTGATGCACATCTCCCATTGCATGTCAAATGGACCTTCTGGAAGCTGCATGTGCTGTTATGGCCGTTGTTAAGCAGTGCTGAGGGATTAGACCTTTCACAATGCTATTTGACAGCAACCACATGTGCATTGTAATGAAACCAGGCAGGCTGTGAGAGTGTCAAGCTCTTTTTTAGATCCATGCATGGATGAGCTCATCTCTGTGTGCGTTGGCCACCTAGGTTGTTCAGCTGTTTTAAGCTCCTTATGTCCAGGCTGACTTTTCATCTCGGCAGCCTAGCCTCCCTGTCTTTGTGCTTTTTAAATAACACAAACAGCTTTTTTTCTTTCTTTTTTTTCATATCATGCGTTCCTGATCAGTCAGACATTTGTTTTTATTTGACATCATGTACCGGTAGTTATTTAACAATTTATATTGTCATTTTTGTGAAAGAATGTGAGTGAAAGTGAAAGAATGAAGTCCCTCTTTTAGTGTGGTGAGGCTGTACTATATAGATGTAATCTGTGATATTCTTGCTTTGAGGGGAGAATAGCCTAGAGGACATGAATGTCCTCATCCCTCCTTTCTCTGCCTGTGCTGGGCAGGTTTACCAGCGAAAGGCTACAAATCAATACTTGTCCTGGCAGAAAATTCCAGCTTTTTATTGAATGGAAAGCTCTCTATAAAATGATGATCCGTAATCGTTCTCTTCCTCTGGAGCTCTTAATGTATACTGAACAACAATTTATAAATGCAAAAATGTCAGATTTTACTGAGTGTTATAGTTCATATAAGGAAATCAGTCAATTTAAATAAATGCGTTAGGCCCTAATCTATGGATTTCACATGACGGGGATTACAGATATGCATCTGTTGCTCACCGATACCTTAAATGGTAGGGCCGTGGATCAGAAAACCAGTCAGTATCTGGTGTGACCACCATTTGCCTCGTGCAGCGTAACACCTCTCCTTTCGTATTGTTGTTCAGGCTGTTGATTGTGGCCTATGGAATGTTGTCCCACTCCTATTGAATGGCTGTGCGAAGATGCTGGTTATTGGCAGGAACTGGAAAACGCTGTCGTACACTGTAATCCAGAGCATCCCAAACATGCTCTATGGGTGACATGTCTGGTGAATATACAGGCCATGGAAGAACTGAGACATTTTCAGCTTCCAGGAATTGTGTACAGATCCTTGCGACATTAGTGCATGCATCATCATGTTGAAAACACGAGGCGGTGGATGAATGGCACGAAGGGCCACAGGGTCTCGTCACGTTATCTCTGTGCATTCAAATTGCCATGGATAAAATGCAATTGTTCGTTGTCTGTAGTTTATGCCTGCCCTTACCGTAACCCCACCACCACCATGGGGCACTCTGTTCACAACGTTCAGCAAACTGCTGTGAGGCTGGTTGGACATATTGCACAATTTTCTGAAACAATTTTGGAGGCCGCTTATAGTAGAGAAAGGAACATGACGTTTTCTGAAAACAGCTCTGGTGGACATTCCTGCAGTCAGCGTGCCATTTACACGCTCCCTCAACTTCAGACATCTGTGGCATTGTATTGTGTGACAAAACTGCACATTTTAGGATGGCCTTTTATTGTCCCCAGGACAAGGTGCACCTGTGTAATGATCATGCTGTTTAGTCAGCTTCTTGATATGCCACATCTGTCAGGTGGATGGATTACCTTGGTAAAGAAGAAATGCTCACAAACAGGGATATAAACAAACTTGTTCACAAAATTTGATAAAAGCTTTTTGTGCGTATGGAATATGTTTGGGATCTTTTATGCTAGATGTGGTTCTCTGAACCTGTAAAATATCTGCAGTTTGGCATAACAAAGGCTACCTGGGGAAAAAGCACAGTGGATCTATCCCCCCCCCCCCCCCCCCCCTATTTTCTCACTCTCCCTTTACTTCCCCACCCCCCTTGGTTCTAACTCACCTTTTCGCACCCACCTTGTCTCTCACTTGCTCTGGCTTATCCTCTTCCTCTTTCCCTCCCTCTTCCGTCCCTTGCCTAGATTGTTGCCATAGACACGAAATCTACTTAAGAGGAGCTGCTGCAGACAGTGATCACATTTACAATAATGTCCTGCTGAGATGGAATTAAGTTTCTCCCCCGGTCTGTGTAATGGTTGCATCCCTTCAGCGCTACCGTTTAATTTTTCTATTTTGTTAAAGGTCAATTTGTTTTATATTCTGTCCTGTTGTTGATAGGATCCCTTGATTCTTTCCAAAGGTGTTATTTGAACAGCTTAGTAGCATCTTTTTGCAAGGGATACTCTATTCATGTGGTCGGTATTTGCTATTTGTCTGATCCTTTTTAAATGTAAATATTGCAATGGATTGAGACGTACAATGACTCCTGCCATTTGAGCTGAATCTGCCGACCCGGGGGGCACGTTTCAATCGACTTGAACTCTTCTCCAACCTCCCCATTCAATTTTGAAACAGCCAGCAAAGAACATAATTTGCCTGCCCTCTGAACCTTTGTGTGATCCATTTGGCAGCAGGGCCTTCTCCCGCTCTTTCCCTCACCCTCCTCTCTCTCCAAGGCCAGGCAAAGAGGACAGGCGTAGGCAAGCTCTAAAGTGCGACAAAATATTTTGTGCAACCAGGAGTTTATTTTTATGGGTGGGGGGGGCACTGTGCTACTAAGAAAAAGATATTCCAGATAATTGTTGTAGTGATGAGGCTTCGTTGTACCGTTGTTTCAGAGTACCTTGTGCGGCTGGTCATGGGGCCGGAATATAAAAACAAATAATTTGTAGACTGCAAAAATTACCTTGAAGCACAAAGATAGAATATTTGACTCAAACATAATTTCAGACTTTGCTTACTTTTGTATATACACTGTGGCCAGTTTGTTTACCCCGTTCACTAAAATGGTTCGCTCCTGCAGACAGTGAGTCACGTTGCCGTGGCTTGCTATATAAAGCAGGCAGACAGACGGGCATCGAGCCTTTCAGTTACTTTTCAATTGAACGTTAGAATGGGCAAAACGAGTCACCTAAGCGACTTTGAGCGCGGTATGATTGTCGGTGCAAAGCGCGCCAGTTCCATTATCTCAAATATCCGGCCTCCTAGGCTTTTTACGCATGACAGTGTCTCGAGTTTACAGAGGATGGTGCTATTAAAAAATTCCAGTCAGCGGCAGTTCTGTTGCCGGAAACAGCTCGTTCATTCGAGTTTGAAGGGGAATGGCAAGAGTCGCTCAAGCTAACAGGCAGGCCACAAACGGGCAAATAACGGCGCAGTACAACAGTGGTGTGCAGAACAGTATTTAGTAATGCACAACTCGTCGGTCATTGTCACGGATGGACTATTGCACACCGGGTTTCACTCCTAAAAACAAGAAGCGGCTCCTGTGGGCAGGCGATCACCAACACTAGACAATTGAGGAGTGGAAAAACATCACATGGTCCGACGAATCCCGGTTTCCGTGCCCCGACCCGGTACCAAATTGGCCGCTGAGTATCTCTGTGGGAATACTTTGGAACAGATTTCCAAAATTAAAATCACTTGGAGCTGATTTGCTGGTGTTTGTAGTTAGGGAACCCTGTCCTTGAGAAACAAGTGAGTGCAGATTTGATAGCATCATGGTTGCACCACTAACCAGGTCAATAGATTTGACCCATATTACTAGCGCAACGTTTTCCTCTTCCTATAATAAATCACCTGGACCGCCTTTTATTCATAAACCATGTCGTGGGCTGTTCTGAAACTACTCTTGCGTTAACCATTTGATTAACACTTTGTTCAGTCATGTAACCTCATTGGCTGGCTAGCTAGCTAACAACCTGTTAACTTTACCAGTATATCCAAACATTTGGGGGCACAGAAAGAAAGGATAAGGCATCGCTTCTTCAGGATATCAATGATATGTTCAGATTTCGGCATGTGGCACTGGGGTATAATAATAATTTGAGACTTCATCCAAAATGTCCGACTTAAAAAAACTATTTTTATTTTTAAAGGTAATCTGCTCCTGTTCGCATGCGCTGGGTTACATCCAGTTTATACGGACCAAAGTCACATGTACTGTGCGTAAAGGGAGCAGAAATGAGGTCATCACTTCATCCAAAAACATAGTAGACATTGGATGAATCTAAAATGTTTATCTCTGGCTGTGAGGATTGGAAAATGATCAACCTCAGCGACAGTTACTTTCCTTCATCAATGGATGTTTTGTGCACAGGTGATGACTAAAGTGTCTCATTAGGAATTTTCAAATATGACTTCTATGTGACTGTCTATGGAAATTGTCTTTCTGGCCTGTCTCCAGTTAAACTGCAGTACTGACGCAAAACTGTAGGAACAGTCAACCGTGCTTCTAGACCAGATCCTTGGCCCCTTGGCATGTGGTCACCACAGACCTTATGCTTTTAAAGAGACCGTGTACAATTTTCAATAAGAAAATCGTTTCTTTCACAATGTAGAAACCTAGTATACCACACATTACTTTGCAATTTCATTTGGAAGGCATATACCCATCAACATTTAACTTTTATAATGAACAAATGTATTTAAAGTATTACATATTAGTTTGAATTAATATAGGCTGTTTCTCGTGCGCCTAACTTTAAGTTGGGAGCGCTAGTGCTATCAATGAGAGGTTCATTTAGAGCCCTGGGTGTAGAGGAGTTAGGAGAGCCAGAGTTAATTTGGATAAACTGCTTGCTGCTGAAGTGTAGGGATTTTCATGGTGCTTTATTCTCCGCCCAATTCTTCACAGAGGATTTGGTAGTTCTATGTGAATCTTTCAAAATGTACACTACTGGTCCCTCCTCTCCTGCCCTCCCTCTGTGATGTGGAAAGTCCACTACCCCCCTCTCCTTCTGACATGACCGAGGCAGTCGTCACGGTAACAGGACATTGATGAGATTGGGTGGGGAGCTGTTGTTGTTGTGTTGCTAGCTGCAACAGACAGGCAGAACATGCAGTCCTGACACCACCCCTGTCAGCGCACCTGGAGAAGCATAATGGGGGAATGTATTGGCTGGCCTCTGTTTTAACAGACAGATCATGCTCTTACTCTTAGTAGCTTTTTCCACACGCTGTACTACGGATGTCATGATGTGAATTATTTCCTTTTGCATGGGTTTTATACATGTGATTTCTCTTGTATGATCTCAAGCTAGTTTTTCAGGAGGCAAACATGACACATTGGAAGGAGTATTTGTACTATTTGATGGGTGGGACTGGGTATAGGCTACGCAGCTCTGCCATTAGATTTTCCATCCATTCCTCTTCCATGTATAACGATCAGAGTGGGAGATGGGGGTGCGTACCTGTGTTGGAAGTGAAAACAGAGTAGCCTCTCTTTTGTGTCCAAAATGGCACCTTTGTCCCTATATAGTGCACTACTTTTAACCTGAGCGATATGGGACTTGGTCAAAAGTAGTGCACTGTATAGGGTGCCATTTCAGATGCAGCCTCTGACTCATCCATCATCCCGTCAGCTTGCCTGCCTGTCAGTCCAATCTTCTCCTCGGTCGTCCCAAGCGCCTGTTTCTGTATGCAGAACCCCGATAAAGCGTGGCCGGAATCCCACTCCTCCTGCCTGCTGCACATTGGACACTACTGGGGCCTGACAAATGAGCTCATTCCTCAGCACCTCATCCAGACGGCAGTGGGGACCTCTAAAAAGCAATCACTCCATGGCCACAGCCTCACAGCCCTCGGGTCGCTCATAGTCACACAGGCAGACCAGACAGGCAGACATGCTCACTACTGCAATTAATGGGGTTTTCGAAGGGGGTGTGAAACAGGAGAACACATGTTGGGTAAACAAATGCCTTGGTTTACTTACAGAAATATGCAGTGAACCAGGGTTTTTATAACCCTATGAGTTAGTGTATACTTGGTGGAGCTTTCAGGGTTCGTCTGTTCTGGGTTGGTTTCACATAAGATGCCTGCTGCAATTCTGACATTCAGATTCAGAAGAACCTAAGACTGAAACGCTGTCATATTGTAAAGTGTGACATTTGTACCGACGTTTGGATCTGGAAGTTGTACACCGAGGCACACTGGGAAACGATTACTTTGTCTTTGAAATGTGACTTGATGGTGGCTATTCAGGTGGGTTTGCTTACATGTTTTTCAGTTGATCATTTTACTCATTATTTTTATTAGCTGGGAGACAGTAAGGAATTCAGGTCCAAAGAATGCACATTTGCTCATGGTCTGACATGGACCATTAGTTTGGCCAGGGGGCCAGGGAATGGCTCAATGTTTTCCAGGAAGACTATTAAATCTGAATCACCCAGTCTTTACTTCTGTGTGTGTAGAGTACCAGTCAAAAGTTTGGATACACCTACTCATTCCAGGGTTTCTTTATTTGTACTATTTTCTACATTGTAGAATCATAGTGAAGACATCAAAACTATGAAATAACATATGGAATCATGTAGTAACCAAAAAAAAGTGTGAAACAAATCAAAATATATTTTATATTTGAGATTCTTCAAAGTAGCCACCCTTTGCCTTGATGACAGCTTTGCACACTCTTGGCATTCTCTCAACCAGCTTCATGAGGTAGTCACCTGGGATGCCTTTCAATTAACAGGTTTGCCTTGTTAAAAGTTAATTTGTGGAATTTCTTAATGTGTTTGAGACAATCAGTTGTGTTGTGACAAGGTAGGGGTGGTATACAGAAGATAGCCCTATTTGGTAAAAGACCAAGTCCATATTATGGCAAGAAAAGCTCAAAAAAGCAACGAGAAACGACAGTCCATCATTACTTTAAGACATGAAGGTCAGTCAATACGTAAAATATCAAGGACTTTGAAAGTTTCTTCAAGTGCAGTCTCAAAACCATCAAGCTATGATGAAGCTGGCTCTCATGAGGACCGCCACAGGAAAGGAAGACCCAGAGTTACCTCTGCTGCAGAGGATAAATTCATTAGTGACCAGCCTCAGAAATTGCAGCCCAAATAAATGCTTCACAGCGTTCAAGTAACAGACACATCTCAACATCCACTGTTCAAAGGAGACTGCGGGAATCAGGCCTTCATGGTCGAATTGCTGCAAAGAAACCACTACTAAAGAACACCAATAATAATAAGAGACTTGCTTGGTCCAAGAAACACGAGCAGTGGACATTAGACCGGTGGATATCTGTCCTTTGATCTGATGGGTCCAAATTGGAGATTTTTGGTTCCAACCGCCGTGTCTTTGAAACGCATTGTAGGTGAACGGATGATCTCGGCATGTGGGGTTCCCACAATGAAGCATGGAGGAGATGGTGTGGGGGTGCTTTGCTGGTGACACTGTGATTTATTTCTAATTCAAGGCACACTTAACCAGCATGGCTACCACAGCATTCTGCAGCGATATGCCATCCCATCTGGTTTGCGCTTAGTGGGACTCTCATTTGTTTTTCAACAGGACAATGACCCAACATACCTCCAGGCTGTGTAAAGGTTATTTGACCAAGGCGAGTGATGGAGTGCAGCATCAGATGACTTGGCCTACACAGTCACCTAACTTCAACCCAATTGAGGTGGTTTTGGCTGAGTTGGATCGAGGAGTGATGGAAAAGCAGCCGACATGTGCTCAGCCTATGTGGGAACTCCTTCAAGACTGTTGGGAAAGCATTCCAGGTGAAGCTGGTTGAGAGAATTCCAAGCGTTTGCAAAGCTGTCAAGGCAAAGGGTGGCTACTTTGAATAACCTAAAATCTAAAATGTTTATTTCATAGTTTGTCTTCGCTATTATTCTGCAATGTAGAAAATAGTAAAAATTAAGAAACCTTGAATGAGTAGGTGTCTACTTTTAGTTATTGCGTTTTGAAAAGAGCACACCATATTTAGAAGTCAAACACAGTAAATCAAATGTATATTTGGCCTGAAGTAATGTAGCGTGGCTGCATGGCTTCTATGTGGTTTTAAACATTTAACATATGGCCTATAATAATCAAAATGCAAACATACCTTAATATCTTTTGAGGGCCGTTTGTAAGAATAGCCATGTTGATTCTGCAGTGGTCGCGACGCTTGTTACTGATCTCTTGTTTTCCACTGCTTTTGTAGCTGTTTTATCATTGTTCGAGAACGATGAGCCACTACTGTTTCACTTTTTTTCCTGATCAGGCTCTGTTATAGTATGCTGTGTTTGGTTATGCGTCAGCGAGAACATGAGCAACATGCTGGCCCTGAGCCATGGCTGTGGGGTAGACCACATAGCTGTCTCCAGCCATATCTCAGGGCAAGTAACACACCAAGAATGTAGCGAGTTACATGTTAACTCCTTTACTAGTGTTAATTGATATGCACTAGCTAAAATGCTTTAGCTGTAAAATGTCAGTTTAGATGAATATAGCCCAAAAATCCTAGACTAAACCCACTTAGGTCTAACATTGCTCACATCGTGTCAAGCTGGTGCCTTGTGCATGTTGATAATGATTATTGACCGTATTCAATGCTGGTAGCCTGTGCCCAGGCCATGCCCAGGCCATACCAGTGCTGAGTACTCTTGTTGTGGTTGTTAATGTGATTGCAGGCATGTTTCTTTATCAAACCAGACAGACTGACAGGAAGAGGTGCTGGCCATGCAGGGCTAGGCATGCTGCCACTGGTGTTCCATCAGACTTAAGGGGGGTATTTAGCCCTTCCTAGTGTTCTTCACGGGTCCATCAGACCCAAAATTCCGAGATCAGACACGGGACCAAAGCAGGACTTTTGTCTCGGATCTGGGTTGGGTCTAATAATTGTCTCTAGTATGTGCAATTAAAATTGATTTACCAACTGGACCTGATTGGACCAGTCCTCTGTTAATTTAATGTGTGTGAGGTGATGAGAACTGCGCAAACTTGTTATTGGTGTCAGCCAATTGCAACTCAATAGAATGTATTGCTTATTTCAACCTGAAACTAATTTGGGCTGCGCACCTCACTTGCGCCTGCTGTTGACGAGAGAGCGAGTGAAAGGAGCCTAGGCTACTGTTGATTGCGAAGGCCTTTTTTCATTGAAGTAAAATAAAAGTTAGGGGACAGGGTCTGGTGAAAAGAAGACAAACAAGGAGAATGTCCTCGGGGACAAGTTTTAATATTGTAGATGAGAACGTAGCCGCGGTAAAATGGACTGCATGTGTGCAACTCGCTATTCAGGTTTGACGCAATTTTCTAACTTTAATTGAGTTTATTTTGTATTTGTTTTAGCGTAGTTTTTTTTATTATTATTGGACTATTTAAGATATGCATACTTTTTTTTGTGTGTTTCTTTTCATTGTTGAGACTTTTGTTGGCTAAATTAAGTTTGAACTGTGTTTAAGTTAACTTTTTAAAATACTTTTTTGGGGTAAAAGTAGGCCTGGTAGCATTAGCCTGTTGCTGTCATTTGTTGGATAGGCCTACGGTAAGCACTTGCTTTCGTTGGTTATTGCTTCAATATAAGCCTGTTCAAAACGTTTGATTTTAACAAGTTCTTTAAATATACAACAAATGTTTTGTTTCATTCTGTTGTGCCATTTTCTTTGGCCAAATTTAATTTCTAACTGTTTGCCACAATATAATTACTAGTAGGGCTACTCTCACTCAAACCATGAAAAGGAAAAAACCTAAGAAGGTGTGATGCAAAACTTATTTTAATGCCGCAATATAATAACCTGTTTGTCGATTCCCTGAAAACAATTACTTACTTTTGATATTACTTTAATTAAGTTAAACTTTTGACTGTGTGATGTGGTATGGCTATTATTAGGCTTAGCAAGTGCAGGCTTATGAAGGCAGTGCACACCAGCGCTCCAACTGACACCGACGGTTGAACTTGAGGTGAGGAACTGTTTGTTTGTTTTAGGCCTACCAGAGGATTGGGTCAAGGCATATCTAACAATATAATTATTTGTATAAAATATTCATTTTGAAAATGTATCAAATTAGCCTCCTTTTGTGCACTTATCTGTGAAGCAGTAGTAGCTTATCTGACAAGTATTACGAAATGCATGTCGGTGTTGGGAACATGGCATCGGCATGTCTCGTTTCTCTAGGGCTGGACTTTAGCTTCTCTTCCTTTTTATATTTAAATATGAATATCGTACAGGCCTACAGCGACTTTGGGAAGTATTCAGACCCCTTGACTTTTTCCACATTTTGTTACGTTACAGCCTTATTCTAAAAGGGATTGAAAAAATTATCCTCAAATCTACACGCAATACCCCATAATGATGAAGCACATTTATTATAAATCAAAAACAGAAATACCTTAATACCTTAAGACCCTTTTGCTATGAGACTCAAAATTGAGCTAAGGTGCATCCTGTTTCCAATGATCATCCTTGATGTTTCTACAACTTGACTGGATTCCGTTAGTGGTAAATTCAGTTGATTGGCCATGATTTGGAACGGTGCACACACTTGTCTATATAAGGTACCACAGTTGAAATTGCGTGTCAGAGCAAAAACCAAGCCATGAGGTCGAAGGAATTGTTGGTAGAGCTCCGAGACAGGATTGGGTCAAGGCACGGATCTGGGGAAGGGTACCAAAAAATGTCTGCAGCATTGAAGGTCACCTAGAAAACAGTGGTCTCCATCATTCTTAAATGGAAGAAGTTTGGAACCAGCAAGACCCTTCCTAGAGCTGGCTGCTCAGCCAAACTGTGCAATCGGGGTAGAAGGGCCTTGGTCAGGGAGGTGACCAAGAACCCGATGGTCACTCTGACAGAGCTCTACAGTTCCTCTGTGGAGATTGGAGAACCTTCCAGAAGGACACCCATCTCTGCAGCACTTCACCAATCAGGCCTTTATGGTAGAGTGGCCAGACGGAAGCCACTCCTCAGCAAAAGGCACATGACAGCCCACTTGGAATTTGCCAAAAGGCACCTAAAGACTCTCAGACAATTCTCTGGTCTGATGAAACCAAGATTGAACCCTTTGGCCTGAATGCGAAGCGTCACGTCTGGAGGCAACCTGGCACCATCCCTACTGTGAAGCATGGTGGTGACAGCATCATGCTGTGGGGTTGTTTTTCAGCGGCAGGGACTGGGAGACTAGTCAGGATTGAGACAAAGATGAACGTTGCAAAGTACAGAGATACTTGATGAAAACCTGCTCCAGAGCACTCAGGACATCAGACTGGGGAACAGGTTCATCTTCCAACAAGACAATGACCCAAAGCACACAGCCAAGACATCGCAAGAGTGGCTTCGGGACAAGTCTCAATGTCCTTGAGTGGCCCAGCCAGAGACCGGACTTGAACTCAATTCGAAAATATCTGGAGAGACCTGAAAATAGCTGTGCTGCAACGCTCCCCATCCAACGTGACAGAGCTTGGGAGGATCTGCAGAGAAGAATGGGAGAAGCTTCCCAAATACAAGTGTGCCTAGCTTGTAGCGTCACCCAAGAAGACTCGAGGCTGTAATCTCTGCCAAAGGTGCCGTAACTAAATACTGAGGAGAGGGTCTGCATACTTATGTAAATGTGATATTTCATTTTTTTTTTTATGAAGTTGCAAAAATGTTAACGTGTTTATTGCTTTGTCATTATGAGTTGATTGATGAGGAAGAAAATAATTGATTACATTTTAGAATAAGGTTGTAACGTATCACAATATGGTATACTTTCCGAATGCGCTGTATATGCATGCAATGCATTTAACACTCAAATCTCTGACAGCTGAACCATTGAAAGAATAGGCTATGAATATGAATATGCTACACATACATTTTTTTTTGTGTTTTATTGTTGTTGTCATAGGCAGTTAAGGACACGTGACTGGATCATTTGGCCAATATCGCTTGTTTATTGATGGCGCTGGCAGTCTTGAGTTTTCTCTCTCATTCTGATCACGGGTCTGACTGTCCTCGGGTCCATTCCAAACGGGTCTACATTTTGAAACGCTTTATTTATGCATATCTGGTCAGGTGGGAAAGCCACGGATCAACCATTTGGACCCGTGAAGACCTCTAACCCCTACTAGTACAGGACTCTACTACACCTAAAGATGGGCAAAGATGCATCAAAATCTATCTTGTTTTGGAATACAAGATGGCTAGGGCTTTGCATGCTGGCATTGTTTGTGGTGAACGGGAGAAATGGAGCTGCTGCTACTACTGTACTGGAGTGCACCCTGCCCCCACTACTGCGTATAGCCCGTACTGTATTGGAGTGGACAACACCCTGCCCCCACTCTGCCAAATGACCCTTGTCAACATGACAGCCATCAAGTGCACTGTGAGGCACGCCAGTGGGAAAATGGCTGCTGCCTCGTTCAGTCGCCCCCCTCCCCTCCTCCCACCGGGGTGTGCCTTCATATTTCCTGTGTTGTGATGACAAGGGAAATATAAACATCATTAGTACTTTGTCTTCTAAGCGGTTCCCTCATTCCTTTGGTGTCTAGTGGTCTACTTATAACTTGATTTAATTGTGACAGTGGGTTGTTTAAGATTTAGTTGCAGGTTCTAGCTTCATTGGAGCCGCTGTTGCTCTTACATGCGTCATGTTATGACGTGTGTGTGGTCTTTCTCTCTGTGTGGTTTGTTTGTCTGTCTGCTTGCTTGTGTGTTAGAGAGCACCAAGGAGACCCTAGGGGTATGTGTGAGGGCTGGGGGGGTAGGAGCCCCCCTACTCAGACTCCATGCTACAGTGACCGCGCCCCAGCCCGGCCTCACGTTTATTTGTTGAGAGCCGTTCAGGTCCTTGATAGGTCTTCTCATCCACGGTTGAGGTGTTCTAGGAGAAGCCGGTGGTGGGCTGGAGGGCTCCTCTCGTTCCGATATCTGACTCCCAGACCTCTAATGGGGGAATTTATGCAGCCTTCATGACACGAGGGGAATTTGCTCCATTGCCACTTGGCTCGATATGCAAAACAGTCTGGGGAGGTGCCAATTTACATTTGCTTCCTCATCAATTTCTCTTGGACAGAAGAGTAAGTCTGTCTAGCGATGCTTATGTCCACACACCTTGTTGTAATTATGCACTGACCCCTGACCGAAATATTAATGGATTGCCATATTGAACTGTAATTATTGTGCTGTATTGCAGGGTTTCATATTCACATGCACTGCTTGGCAATTCCTCTAATGCATTTTTTTCCCTATCCGTACACTATGTTGAATTTCATTGTTTTCAAGTTTAACATTTTAAAACCCCCAAAACTCTTTCCTGCTTCCGCACTCCCTCTTCATTTCTTTCTTCTTTCTTTTAATGTTGAAAAGTGCACACGATATAATGGATCTTGACACCAATAGTATCTGGACTACTGTGCATGGGCATGGATGGATTTAATTTGTTTTCTATGAGGGGGAAAATAGGTTAACGAATTCCAAATGCCCAGCATTATGTCCACTCACTGTGCTATGTGAAATTGAGAGTGAAAAAATCACTGACTCTCTTTTTGATGACTGAGCAAGAATGGCGTTTTGCAACATTAGCAAGATAAGCTGGCTAATTAGTGCTGCATACACACCTGAGCATAACAACTTTCCTGCAAGCGTTGACGTCGTAGAGAAAAACCCACTGTGTGTGTTGGATTTATTTACACCCATAGAGGGCAGCTGTGCTCTCCTCAGCCCTGCCTCTCTGTCTAATGGAGTTGGGGGAGCAGAACCGAGAAACTGAGTAGCACAGGTCACTGACAAGGATGGCATATGTTCTCCTTTGTGGCCTGATATAACAGTCCCAAAGCAAATATCCTCTCCTCCGCTCTCTGTAGCGTTCTTCCTGCAGCCGTGTGTGAAGTGGCATGGAAGTCCCTAATGACGTTTAGCATCTGTTGCTGTTGGAAACCATGGCGCTTTTGTTCATGCCGATCTCGCTCTCCACGGTTCCATTTCATACAGGCTCTTAATTAACCCTAACCCAGGAAATGGCTTCTGGCACTCAGACTTTCAATACTGAACTGGCCGTCAGACAGTGGCTGATATTGACGTATGAACGTTTCTGTGCACGCTGTGGCCTTGGTTGGGCTCTCGCTTGAAACTCTTGTGTGTCTGAGCGGGTTGTACGAATCGAGCATTAAAGATATAGGGGGTGTGAGAGGGGCAGGGGGAGAGAGAGAGAGGGAGCTGGCATCGGATCAGTCAGTCTGGGATCTCACAGCAGGCAGGGCTCTGGCACACACCACCACATAATGTGATATTGTTTAGTTTATTAACACCCTAGATCTGCCAATAACTGGCCCCAGCGTAGGCAGAGAGCTGGCTGTTGCACTGTACACCACGCAGTAAGTGCTCTCAAACTCCTTCCCTCCTCTCTCTCTCTCCCTCTCTCTCCCCCGAACTCTTTAATTACTTCCCTGATAACGCTATAATTCTGTTGCCTCTGAAAATTATTGAGCTTGTCAGCACCCATTTAATTTATACTGTGTCATAAATGAAATGTTCAGGCTATGTTTTTATCTTGTTTCACTGGAGTAAAATAAATCTCAACTTTAGAGGCTGAAGTCTGTACTAAGACTTACTGTCTCTACTGTGTGACACATTGACTTTTTTTGTTTGTTACGTGCCCGCTTTCACAGGCCTGGTTGAATAGACCACATCAAATCGGCACGGTCAAGTTGGGGAGTTCTCTGGAAATGGGACGTCTAATCTGAACCGCACTTTAGCCTTCCTTGCCTGTTACAGAGAATGTAACTACAATTTATGTATTTACTATAGTGCAACGAATGAGAACAGCAGAACAATGTTCCCGTTATGTACCCATCCTCTGACTGTCGTTTTAATGTTGTAGTACTGACGCAGGACTTTAATTCCATAGCCGTTTACATGCAACAGTTAATTTCCTTCACTCAGTCATTTTACCAGTGAACGCATTGTAACTAGAACAATAAAAAGCAATGTTCTAAATAATGTTTATACCAAACATACACGTATTGGCTACATAGCTAGCTACTTAAGCAATAAGGTTTTATAATAGCAGTTTATAATAGCAATAAAATTGAGCACACAGCCATGAAATCTCCATAGACTAACATTGGCAGTAGAATGACGTAACTGAAGAGCTCATTGACTTTCAACGTGGCACCGCCATATGATGCCACCTTTCCAGCAAGTCGGTTCTTAAAATGACTGCCCTGCCATATTTGACCCGGTCAACTGTAAGTGCTCTTATTGTGTGGTGGAAACGTCGTGGAGCAACAACTGCTCAGCTGCGAAGAGGTAGGCAACACAAGCTCACAGAATGGGACCGCTGAATTGTGTAGCACGTAAAAATCGTCTGTCCTCGGTTGCCACACTCAATACCGAGTTCCAAACTGCCTCTGGAAGCAACGTCAGCACAAGAACTGTTCGTCGGGAGCTTCATGAAATGGGTTTCCATGGCCGAGCAGCCGTACACAAGCCTAAGATCACCATGCGCAGTGCGAAGCGTTGGCTGGAGTGGTGTAAAACTTGCCACCATTGGACTCTGGAGCAGTGGAAATACTTTTTCTCTGGGTTGATGAATCACGCTGCACCAGCTGGCAGTCCAAAGGATGAATCTGGGTTTGGCAGATGCCAGGAGAACGCTACCTGACCCAATGCATAGTGCCAACTGTAACGTTTGGTGGAGGCTGAATAATGTTCTGGGGCTGTTTTTCATGGTTTGGATGAGGCCCCTTCCACTGAAAGGAAATGTTAACGCTACAGCATACAATAATATTCTAAACAATTCTGTGCTTCGGACTTTGTGGCAACAGTTTGGGGAAACCCTTTCCTGTTTCAGCATGACAATGCCCCCGTGCACAAAGCGAGATCCATACAGAAATAGTTTGTTGAGATCGGTGTGGAAGAACTTGACTGGCCTGCACAGAGCCCTGACCTCAACCCCATCTTTGGTATGAATCGGAACGCCGACTGAGAGCCAGGCCTAATCACCCAACATCGGTGCCCGACCTCACTAATGCTCTTGTGGCTGAATGGAAGCAAGTCCCCACTGCAATGTTCCAACATCTAGTGGAAAGCTTTCCCAGAAGAGTGGAGGCTGTTCTAGCAGCAAAGCGGGGAACCAACTACATATTAATACCCATGGAATGAGATGTTCAAGCAGGCGTCCACAAACTGTTGGTCATGTAGTGTATAAGAGGAGAGCAGATTACTTTCCTGTCGTGAGATTGAGACTCGTTTGATAATAACATCTGCAAATAGCCGCGGACAGAGGGACTTACAGAATCAAATTTGTCTGACATAAGGGGTTCCGCGCTAACGTTTAACGTTAATACAATAAAGGACAATGACAAGTGATTGACATTGATCTTTTTCTAGAAATAGAAAGGCAAGCTTCATAATTGTATGTTAAATTTACCCCTCTTCCCTGAAAGCACACTTCTCCCAGACTGACTGTCTGATTGCAGAGCGGCACTACATTTCAGATTTATGTGGACGTTGGATCTCTCTGTGGCTTGATACACAACGCATACTGAAAGTGACTCGAGACATATTTATCTCTGGGCTATGGAAGATGTTGAGTATCACTTCCCAGTCATAACAGAGAGATGTCAGGCTGTTTAGTGAAGCACGGTGAACAGTTATGGTCTCTTTCATTTAGATTACTTCCACACAGCCTCTCGCATCATTTCCTGTGTGGCGTGTGTGGCGCGGAGGGAGATGTACAGAAAGGACCAAAAGCTTGTCTGGAGAATCCATCTATCATCACCGAGGTCACTGCTCTGGCTTGTAGATTTGGCTGTGCGCCATTGACTGCTTTATGCATCTTGACACGCCCGACAAAGGATACCCGTCAGTCACAGAGTGCTACTGTGTACCCATCCATCTATGTATTCAGTCCGCCGTATTCATTTCTGGATGCCTCAGGGTAGAGGGAGGGGGCGTCAATGAAGACTAGTGTTGACCTGCTAATCCTACTCATAACACTGCACAATTCTACTGCAATGGCTGACTTCCTGATCTGTGCGTGATCTATTGCACTCTTGGATATACAGTCACAGAGCATTGAACCATTGAAGGGACATTTGAAAGGAACCCTCAACCATAATGAGGCCTTGATGATAGACCGCCTTCCATTTTGGTTTTGACTACAACTAGCAAAATATCGGAGTTTGATTTGAGTTGAAAAACCACGACAAGTCACATGGTTCAGATGGAGACTGAGGGTGATACGTTTGGACAGTTTTACAGACGCACACTTCCTGAAAACTGCCAAATGAGGGAGGACAGGGAGATGTGGAGGTCCAGTACCGACAACTCTTTCTTCCGTTTTCTGGAAATCACACTTCTGACTGCAGTGTGGCACAACATTCAGATTTAAATTTCATGTGGATCTCTCTGTGGTTTGATACACAACGCATACTGAAAGTAACTCGAGACATATTGATCTCTGGGCTATGGACGATGTTGAGTATCACTTCCCAGTCATAACAGATGTCAGGCTGTTTATTTGAAGCATAGTGAACAGTTATGTTCATTCTCATTTAGTTTACTTTTACACTGCCTCTTTTTAAGGTTAGGGTTTGTCTTAGGTGTTGGTTATGAGCTAGGGTTAAGGGCTAGGGTTAAAGGTTAAGGGAAAATCAAATCTTTGAATGGGAATACATTTTTACAAGTCCTGAAATGTAACATTAAAAGCTGTGTGAGAGTGCGCTACTGTAACTTAACACCGTCAGGCTTTCTGTTGGCAGGTGAGAAATGGGTGAAAGTGTTCTGAATGTGCTTTAACGGTCACTAAGCATCACCTGTATATGTATACAGCATATAACAGTCATTTATGATCCAGCAGCAATAAAATGCACCGCTCGATTTGAGATGGTGCCCTATTTTTCTCTTCCATTTCTTTCCTCTCTTTTACTGTTTCTGCGTTTTTGTGTTTTCAATGAGGTCTATCCAGCAAACAGGAGGCTGCTGAGGGGAGGATGGCTCATAATGATGGCCCGGAACGGAGCAAATGGAAATGTTGATACCATTCCACTCTTTCTGCTCCGGCCAGTATCACGAGTCCGTTCTCCCCAATTAAGGTGCCAACAACCTCTGATCCAGCAAGCTGTGTCACTCATTCTCAAGGCGGAATAAAGTAGACCATATTAACTTATCCTTTTAGTGCGCTCTCCCTTTCAGTCGACCCACCCTTCTTCAGCACTTCACACAGATACGATTCTGCCTATTATAGGATTGTTTACTTTGATTAAAATAGTCTCGGCTATGTGGGTCCCCCATTCGGAATGAGGCTATTTCAATACCATTGCCCGTGTTTCACCACACTGGGCTGTGTCTGTCTGTCTATCTTCATGGGCATTCTGCTACTGGATGGGCTCCAGCACTAACAGCCTGTAGATGAGTGTTTTAATGGCTTTAGAGAATAGGGTGCCGTTTGGTCACGTATCCACTGAGACAGACTGGGGAAAGGGGGAGAAGAGGGGGCTTCCGCTAGTCAAACTCTTTGGCACAGCTTCAGGAGAATACACAGCCCCCCCACACACACATTTTTGCAGTGTTACAGATGCACTTAATGTGCCAGCGTCAATGGCACTAAGTGTTTCTGAATGGGTTTTCTCACTATATCTGCTGTAGTTTTAGTTAACATAACAATTTGAATCACCGTTTCCATCCATTGCCATGTACGCTTAAGTCTTTCCGTGGGTGTATGTTCACGCTCTTGGAAGTGGTGTGGGTGTCTGCGGGTGAGTTGGCTGGTTAATCTGGAAGCCATTAGAGACTGTACCTAACAACACTGTTGTATTGAATGGAAGTGTCTGTGGTCGTGTTTCAACAGCTAGCAGAACTACTTTTCATTGTAGGTGTGCGATACGGTGCTCTGGAGCTGCCTATCACAGACCAATGGACACCCCTCACATACTACTTATTAGAAAACATTCATAATCGTTCTTCTGTACCAGTTGATTCAGTCTTCACTGATCTTTTTCACTGTTCAGTCACGGAACAGTGCAGCTTAGCTGTATATAATTTATCCAGTTTCTTGTAAATTATGGATCTGTAAGTCCATAGTTTGTATGGACATTCGATCAAAGCTGAAAGTATTTGAATGTCGTCAAGTTTTTTCTTTTATATAAATATTTCAAAGCCGTTGCGTCCCATAGCCTCAAATCGGAGAGCTCTCTTGCCGTCGTTCAACAATTGAATCGACGACATTGCTTATGTTTTTGAAGTGGTATATTTGAAAAGCTAAAACGTTCAGCAATGTTTCAATTATGAAGTTTGAAATACAGTTAGGCAGGTACTGAGGAAATATTCAAATGCATAAAGGACCCCCTCGCACTCCACCAATCAGACCTTTATGGCAGAGTGGCCAGACAGAAGCGACTCCTCAGTAAAAGGCACATGACAGCCCGCTTGGAGGCTCTAAAGGACTCTAAGACCATGAGAACCAAGATTTTCTGGTCTGATGAAACCAAGATTGAACAGTTTGGCCTGAATGCCAAGTGTCACGTCTGGAGGAAACCTGGTACCATTACTACGGTGAAGCATAGTGGTGGCAGCATAATGCTGTGGGGATGTTTTTCAGTGGTATGGACTGGGAGACTAGTCAGGATCGAGGGAAAGATGAACAGTGCAAAGTACAAATAGATCCTTGATCCAGAGTGCTCAGGACCTCAGACTGGGGCCATGGTTCACTACACGGTATTCAAAAGATTAGCCATTTAGCCCTGTGGTTGGCTCTGAAGCTGGATTTGTCATAAGCATTGGTTTAGGGAAAACATTGCCGATAGAAACCACTGGCCTATCTTCAACTATGCCATTCCATAAATTGCATTTGAATCTGCCATAGAAATAATGACTCTCTGGTTATATGGATAACTTTTGAAAGCTAGTTGGTATGCATTATCTGCATTGTAATGGACACGGTGCAACCTTTTCGTAGATGGCCTGCTGGCAGACATGACAGGCTACAATGACTTTGCTCATGATCATGCGTGCCGCAAATGACATGTACCTACGTTTCTTGAATTTTCATGATAGACAATTTGAGTTTTGGTGTAGTGAAGCAGAACTTGTGGTCAAAACCGTTCATCCAGTGTTGCCAGCTATTTTTCAGCTTCTCCCACTCTCTCGTTGCTACAGAATTGAGTCGGAAAAGTCGCTAAATGCTATCAAAACCATTGAAATCATCGGTGTCAACTAGAGGTCGACCGATTAATCGGAATGGCCGATTTAATTAGGGCCGATTTCATGGTTTCATAACAATCGGAAATCGGTAAATTTGGAGGCCGATTTTATTTATTTTTTATATTTTTTAATTATTATTATTTCTTTTTTTACAACTTTATTTAACTAGGCAGTTAAGAACACATTCTTATTTTCAATGAAGGCCTAGGAACGGTGGGTTAACTGCCTTGTTCAGGGGCAGAACGACAGATTTTTACCTTGTCAGCTCAGGGATTCAATCTTGCAACCTTACGGTTAACTAGTCCAACGCTCTAACCACCTGCCTCACGAGGAGCCCACCTGTTACGCGAATGCAGTAAGACGCCAAGGTAAGTTGCTAGCTAGCATTAAACTTATCTTATAAAAAACAATCAATCATAATCACTAGTTAACTACACATGGTTGATGATATTACTAGTTTATCTAGCGTGTCCCGCGTTGCATATAATCGATGTGGTGCGCATTCGCGAAAATGGACTGTCGTTGCTCCAACGTGTACCTAACCATAAACATCAATGCCTTTCTTAAAATCAATACACAAGTATATATTTTTAAACCTGCATATTTAGTTAATATTGCCTGCTAACATGAATTTATTTTGACTAGGGAAATGGTGTCACTTCTCTTGCAACAGAGTCAGGGTATATGCAGCAGTTTGGGCCGCCTGGCTCGTTGCGAACTGTGTGAAGACTATTTCTTCCTAACAAAGATAGCCAACTTCGCCAAACGGGGGATGATTTAACAAAAGCGCATTTGCGAAAAAAGCACAATCGTTGCACGACTGTACCTAACCATAAACATCAATGCCTAACTTAAAATTAATACACAAGTGTATATATTTTTAAACCTGCATATTTAGCTAAAAGAAATCCAGGTTAGCAGGCAATATTAACCAGGTGAAATTGTGTCACTTCTCTTGCGTTCATTGCACGCAGAGTCAGGGTATATGCAAGTTTGGGCCGCCTGGCTCGTTGCGAACTAATTTGCCAGAATTTTACGGAATTATGACATAACATTGAAGGTTGTGCAATGTAACAGGAATATTTAGACTAGGGATGCCACCCGTTAGATAAAATACGGAACACTGAAAGAATAAACGTTTTGTTTTCGAGATGATAGTTTCCGGATTCGACCATATTAATGACCTAAGGCTCGTATTTCTGTGTTATTATGTTATAATTAAGGTATGATTTGATAGAGCAGTCTGACTGAGCGATGGTAGGCACCAGCAGGCTCGTAAGCATTCATTCAAACAGCACTTTCGTGCGTTTTGCCAGCAGCTCTTTGCAATGCTTCAAGCATTGCGCTGTTTATGACTTCAAGCCTATCAACTCCCGAGATTAGGCTGGTGTAACCGATGTGAAATGGCGAGCTAGTTAGCGGGGTGCGCGCTAATAGCTTTTCAAACGTCACTCGCTCCGACTTGGAGTAGTTGTTCCCCTTGCTCTGCATGGGTAACGCTGCTTCGAGGGTGGATGTTCTCGATGTGTTCCTGGTTCGAGCCCAGGTAGGGGCGAGGAGAGGGACGGAAGCTATACTGTTACACTGGCAATACTAAAGTACCTATAAGAACATCCAATAGTCAAAGGTATATGAAATACAAATCGTATAGAGAGAAATAGTCCTATAATAACTACAACCTAAAACTTGTTACCTGGGAATATTGAAGACTCATGTTAAAAGGAACCACCAGCTTTCATATGTTCTCATGTTCAGAGCAAGGTATTTAGCTTTCTTACATGGCACATATTGCACTTTTACTTTCTTCTCCAACACTTGGTTTTTGCATTATTTAAACCAAATTGAACATGTTTCATTATTTATTTGAGGCTAAATTGATTTTATTGATGTAAAATAAGTGCTAATTCAGTATAGTTGTAATTGTCATTATTACAAATTAATTAAAAAATTGGCTTTAAAAAAAAAAAAAAATCATAATCGGTCAACCTTTAGTGTCAACTCCCCAAAGGCAGCATTTAAGTAGCTTAATTTGTCCCTGTAGTCTTGTACCAATTAAAGCCGCTGGAGGGGTCAAATTAAGCTACTTTTTAATATAGTGATACTCTAAATTGGCAACACTGCATTCTTCTTGGGACAACAATGCTATCATATCACACAGTTCTACCATTTTATAAAATGGTCAGATATATACATTATGAACATTATGCTCGTTCCGTGACAGACTGACCAGGTGAAAGCTATGATCTCTTATTGGTGTCACTTGTTAAATCCACTTCAGTGTAGATGAAGGGGAGGAGACGGGTTAAAGAAGGATTTTTAAGCCTTTAGGCAATGGCGTCATAGTGTGTATGTGTGCCGTTCAGAGGGTGAATGGGCAAGACAAAAGTGAACGGGGTACGGTAGTAGGTGCCAGGCGCACCGGTTAGTGTCATGAACTGCAACGCAGCTGGGTCTTTCACGCTCAACAGTTTCCCGTGTGTATCAAGAATGGTCCACCACTCGAAGGACATTCAGCCAACTTGACACAACTGTGGGAAGCATTGGAGTAAATATTGGCATGCATCCCTGCTGAAAGCTTTTGACACCGACGGGGGTGCAACTCAATATTAGGAAGTTTGTAATTTTGTATTGTATTTTTTTTTTATACAGACTAGTGAAAATAGAAGAAAAAAAGTACAATTTGATTATAATTTCCAGGTAAATCATTTGTAGGTGACGTTTGCATCCGCTATTTTTAATTTGCTCCATGGTTTAATTGGACACACAAGGCTGTTAGGCTCATCACCTGAAGAGGAATAACTGAGCAGCTGTTTCTGATTGAATAAACAATGCCATGCGGATGGTGATAACATTCAAATAAAGAGAGCGCTGCACAGATTTTTTTGTAAATATTTTCTTAATTGCGTTGTTGGTTAAGGGCTTGTAAGTAAGTATTTCACGGTATGGTCTGTTTTATTCGGCGCATGTGACAAATATGATTTGATTTGAAGACATTGCATTCACACTGATTTGCACGAAGTGGGCAGTTTGGATTAGTCACTTACAAGTTTTCTGTGCTAAAAAAACATTTGACAAAAAACCTCGCTCTGTGTCGCGCTCTCAGAGAGCGACCTCTGTGTCGCGACCACTAAGTGTTCACTGTGGGCGGGGGGAGCCCTGTGCTAAGGAGAGACCGTGTTAGAGTTCAGTCACCTTTAGTTCTCTAAAGTCAACGGTAGTAGTACCCATGGCCATGTGGACAGGACACGAGCATTTGTCCAAGCAAACATCACATGGAATGGCAGTCAGAGCTGTTTGTCCTGTCAGTCAGATTAGTGTGACAGGCAGTAAGATTTAACATTGTCTGAATGTCACAACACGACCAGCCTGTCCATCTGGTTCTCCCCTTGACTCTCCTCACCCTTACCCCTTAACTGAGATATCTGGCTCAACGCCCCTCCCACCACGCTCACAGCAGGTGACTAAATATGTTGCACACATGCAGTATGTTTGAGGTCAGCTGCAGGTCTGTGAAACGTTGCTAACTGCTGGTGAGGCTTGGCTGTCTGCGCTGTGTCTGCCATACAGCTGTCCTGGTCCTGCTTCTCCTCTCCCATGTCGAAGGAGTGTGGTGTTGATGGGGCAGTGAGATCTGGGTCCGGAGGGCCTGGACTGTCTGCCAGAGATGGAGGTTTCTGCATGGGTGCTTTCCAGGTGCCTAGCAGACTGTGACAGAAGCTAGGGAGGAGGGGCTGGGGCACAGGCTGGGTCACTCTGACCCCTCCATATGGCTCTGTGGGGCCGTCATTTAGGAGTGCAGACCAGGGACGGGACCGGAGGAGCAAATGGCTTTTTAATCGATTATAGGCACCAGCAAATGACACCCCTTTTTTAAATTTCCATGGCTGCATTCGTCTTGCCCAGTCCACTCCCATCTCTATTTAAGGAAGCTGCCTGTCTGTCTGAGTGTGTAAAGGGGGTGCATGCATTTACTCTCAATGGTGAAAAAGAATGATTTCACTTATCCAGAAAGGCTTGGCTAACATACGACATGGAAAAACAGAAGTGTATGTTTCCGTGTGTCATTCTGCGCTGCGTTATTTCTAGAAACAGAACTGCTATAGAGATCTCCTTGTAACAAATGTTTTTTTTTAAAGTACCACAACGTATTTAAAGACTGTTCCTTTGTGTCTGGAGGAGGCAGTGGTTTCAGGGCAGTGAAACACAAACCTCCTCTCTGGTCTTTGGGCACAAAGACGCTGCCTGCTTCCAAAATGGCACCCTTTTCCCTATATAATACATTATGGGCCCTGGTCAAAAGTTGCGCATCAGTATGTTGCCATTTGCCAGTTGCCATAGGTTGCCATTTGGGATGCAGTTGCTGCCTCGTGGAAACTCCCTCCCACAATTTTAAAGCAGCGATTTGCTACATTCAAACAAGTCATATAGCCTGTGCGAGCCAAGTGTTGTTATTCCATCACTCTCCCTCCTGTATTCCTTTTGATCAAGGATATTGTTTTAATACAACCGGCTGATGTTTCTACTAAAACTAAGACGCCATTGTGCCTTGATAATGGGTTAGTCTGAGGTGACTTGGAGCCATTTTCTACGGTGCCAGTCTTCTCTAACGTATCCCTCAGGACCATTTAAAGGAAACTTTTACTCTGCTTGTTATTAACAATATCTGTGTTAATTTTTAGCATTGAGTCACCCCCTTCTTTAAGTTAGCTAAAGTGCTGTTGCATAAAAGATGTGTGTCTGTGTATATGCGCGCCTCAGTGAATGAGGCCGCTGCTGTCAGTTTGCCTGTACAGGGCTCCCAGGAATTGAAAAACTGTTTTGTTTTAGACAAGGCAGGCTTTTTGCTTTTTTACTGCAAGTGACTTTCTGCATATGCACTTTTTACTGCAGCTATTCATTACCATTTAATTTGACATCAGGGGAGCAACCAAACCAGGAATTAAATGATTTGGTGCAACTGGATAAAAATAGGATTCTTTTTTTCCCCCTCTTTCGTTTATTGGGAGCATAATCTTTTTTAAAGATCAACATTCCTGCAGCAGATGACAGTGGGATTAAGCCCTGGCAGATGTGCTGGTGGAGCGAGGGACTGGTGTTGTCTCTGGTGTGTGTGTGTGTGTGTGTGTGTCCTATCCCTGTTCGCTCTACGGGTGTGCTTGTGACCTCGTGAGACAGCGCGAGGGAAAGGTGGAGAATGGGGAAAAGAGGAGAGATGGCAGGTGCTCAGCTGGAGGTGCTGTCCTCACAGCCAGTATCTCTCTCGTCTTCCTCTGAACAGCTAGGGCAGCAGACCCAACACGGAACCCTGCTACCCTGTCACATTCAGTCCAGTCTCCATGCGCCGCTAGCCTCGCTCACAGCCCTCATAGTGCTCTTTTATAGTCCTGCTTAGTCAGTCAGTGACTCAACACACCACCACTGTGTGTAACCAGGGTCCGTTCCCTGTGTGTGTGGAATGTGGTGGGAGTCGGTGTGTGTGTGTGTGGAACCTTGGCTAAAAGGGTAAAGGTCACCAGTCTAGTGGCTACGGCTGTGTTGACATTTAACTGTATAGAATTAGACGTTCCTTTTTCAAGTTCCCGAACAGTGAATATCATGTTTTTCTTCAAATTTGGATGACATTTGGATGAAATCAGCTCATATTAGTTTTATCAATTGTGGAGGACATTTGATGGGTTTTTCAGGAAGCTAAATGAGACTGATGCTATACTGTCATTGGTAGTTGATCAGTGGATCTTGCAAGTGCTGACCATAATGTAAGTATCAAGTCTGACAAGGTGGCTGTAACTGTGGCGGTTTTGAGTTGTGAACGGTATATTTTCCTGTAACACACCTGACAGTCACTATGGTTTTGGTTCTTCCATCCCTAAGCCCCCTACGTTGAGTTTGAGAACTGCCAGCACACAGCTGACACAAAGGAATGTTATAGTGTTTGTAATTTGCCCGATAATCATATTCTGCCGTTCATGGCCGGCCCTCCCGTTAGGCTCGATTAGGGGCGGCATTTTGACAATTGGCGCCCACAATTGGCTGCCACCAGCTCATAGCGTTGCTGCAGTTCCCGCCCCATTCCTGCTTCTCCCGAAGTTCACTCCTACTATCCTTGGTAGGTGTGTGTGTGTGTGTGTGTGTGTGTGTGTGTGTGTGTGTGTGTGTGTGTGTGTGTGTGTGTGTTATGGGATTATCCAATTGTGAAACATTATTAAAAATGAATTTGCCAAATGTAATTTTTTTTGTGTGTGTGTGACAAAGACGATTAGTGATTAAGGCAGTAGCCTAACCTAGCCTGTTAGCTAGCTACTACTAGTGGATATAATTTTAGTTAAAAGTAATCTAGAGAGATTTTAAATAATTTCCTACTGTGTCTGAGAGACAAACTATCAGGACGTAAATATTTTTTTTTAAACAATGAGAAAAGAGACACAATCTCTAAAGCAAAGAAATTCCTGGTGAAATGTATCAGCGTGCAGCAATGTCCATCAGCCGTTGTGGAGAATGACGAGCATCTGTTTACTGACTCTATTAGCGATGAGGGCAAACCGGTCCGAGCCTTGCACTGCCACCGATGACCGCTCTCTGGCTGGACAAGAACAGGTGGTCGCACCAGGCCTAGCCACATCTCCAAACAATGCCGACGAAGACCCTACTATCTTGGACCCAGACTCAGATTCGTCACTCTCCGTCCCCGATGACAGTGGTGCTGGTGCTGCTAAATCAGACTCCCAGACAAAAAACATCCAAGATCCCGGTGAGTGGCCAAAATATAGGAATGGATCTTTACAGGATATGTTAGTGCAGGCCGGGCCACATCAGGATAAGGAGGGGAATTTCCCACGAGATGAGGGGTAACTAAAGTTTTGGGTGACCCACTACAATAGGAGGATGGCGAACGAAGAGAAAGTTGAGAGACCAAGGCTTGTCTATTCCAAGCAAAATGATGCAGCCTTCTGTTTTTGCTGCAAACTTTTTTCACATGAGTACAAATCTGCACTGGTCAGGGATGGAACCAGGGAATGGATTAATCAGTGCCACTTCAGCTCGCATGAGAAGTCGCATGACCACCGAGAGAGTTTCCAGAGGTGGATGGAGATCAGGCTGGCGTCCAAGCAAACTCCGATGATTTCAAGACCGTGGACAGCTACCGAGAGAGAACATCGCTGACTGCGATGCAGCAAGAGAACATCGCTGACTGCGATGCAGCACCACATTAGAGGGAAGAGGCTACTCTAGGTTGAGACAAAATAAATAAATAAATGCTGATGTGGGACAGTCAAGTTCGATATGTAAATAAACTAAATTCTATAAAGGCTGGTGTCATTGACACACAGCTTATTTTACACTGCACCAGCGAGGCGAGAACCGCCATGCATTTATGATTGGAGCTCATTTCTTCATCTTCCAAAATAATAAGTGGTAAGCCTACCTGTTTGCATCTCCTTTTTGTCTTTCCACTATCATAAAGCTGTAATGATAGACATTTTAGAGAATTCAACATCTACTCTCTGCACAGCTACCCAGGCAACCACCACAGCAAGAATGATGTGATTACAAAATCAGCTTTCCCAGGTCAAAAGGGGGGGGGGGTGAAGATAGACCCAAATCAATAGAGCATTTCAATTGAGCATTTCAGGCACACACACATTCAAATCATAAACATTAAAGTTTCACAAAGTACCTAACCAAATATTGCATATTTCAAATGAAGTACTTTAAAAACACCAGAAAAAACATTGTAGAACGAGTAGCTCCCTACATCCAACGAATTGATAGCATCAAACCTCAGAACAGTAAATAAAAGGGAATACACCACCCATTTTAACAAACATTTCCCTTTTCAAAAACATTACAGGCGACATAGACAGGCTCCTGGATCTCGTCTTCGAGGTCACCCTTGATCCAGCACCGTATGTGGGGAAGCTGTGTGAGCTGTCCATCCCAGGACCCCTGTCTGTCCAGTGTGAAGCTTGACAAGGACGCCATAGCTGAATTTTTCTCCCGCTTCAATCTTGAGGGTGACTGAAGCCATGTGGGTGACTGAAGCCTGCTTGATTGAAGCAGGGTACATGGGCTCCCCTACCTATCAATCTCTGTAGTTGGTTGTATTTTCTAAAGCCTATATAATTAACTTTTGCGTGATATATCACATTTTGTTACTTTTATAGTTTATTTTTTTTCAAGCAGTCAGACTGGATATGAGTTACAAATTGTATAAATCAATGGAGTGTTGCACACTGTAGGGTGGCTGGGTGCCTATATTAGGCTTATGGTTGTAATTATTTGTTCATGTCAAATTATTTCTCACCTTTTATTTGTCATGAGTGTTTATGTTGTTGTTTATGATTTAAAAAAAATAATTCTGATCAATACATACAATTCTGAGCATATTGTCGTTTATTATACTAATACAGAGGCACCATAAAATTGTCCAGTACACTTACTGTATGCTGTTTTCATGTATATTTCCTTATGTCTAAGCGTCTAAGGCAAATTTTTCCAAGGTAATGTACAGAACGGAGGCGTTTATCCCGCGAATACCACAGTTGCCAAAGAAAACAATATGAAAGCACACATTTACCAGTAAAAATACTTTATTTTATTTTTATTAACAAATTCACACTTTCTCATCTTTAGGTTGCTAGAAACGCGAACCTGTCATTTGTTCAATTTGTTTATTTATGGACACGACCCAGTCGTTCGTTCTTTAAGTACCATTGCCATGCTCAGTGGCAACGTTCTTATCCCTTGCTTGCTGCAAGCTAGCCAAGTAGCTACAGTCACAACCTCTGCAGCCAGAATAGCAACATTATTCTGTTGCGTTTAAGCTGTTTATACCACAGTTGCCAAATAAAACAATAATTTAAGTACACATTTACCAGTAGAAATAAAAAATATTTGATATTTGAATTCATATAAGCAAATTCATACTTTCATCTTTTGGTTGCTAGAGACGTGTCCCAGTCGTTCGTAATTTGTTTTGTTGCCAGGCTCGCTAGCGACTTTCTTATCCCTTGCTAGCTAGCTACGGTTTATACAGTCACGACCTCTGCAGCCAGAATAACAGCAACGGTTGTTCTGTTGCGTTTGTTGAAGCTGTTAATCCCACAGTTGCCAAATATAACAATACTAGTAGCTGTTTTCTATTGACATTTATTTGGATACCACACAATTTCCCCCGATTTTTGCCTGGCATAGCTAGAAAAGTGTTCATCCTCATCAGGAGACTCAACACTGTTTATTACGAGGAGATCACATTGCATATCAAACACTAGGCTAGAAGCTAGCTAAATAGTTTATTGCTGGAAAACCTGCCAATATGATAACCAAAAAAGAATCTGTTAAACAGCTGGTCAAACTAGAAACTTGGTAGGATTTGACAGCATAGTGCCATGTGCGTCATGACTGCAACAGTAGGGACCAGAGATTCATATTCATCACGTTAGGTCATCAGATGTTCCATCAAACTGTCTCCGTAAAAACAAATCAATGCTAGCTAATTTTTTCCCCACTCATTCGACCTGTGTTTTATAATGTATCCAATTTTGGTTTGTGTGGTTTAGCGTTCTTTTAACTTTGTAGCAAGTACGGTCTAAATGTGTAGGCTCTTATTGAGTCATGATTGCAAGGTGTCCCCGATATCTTTTCCAACTGTCCCGATATCTGGTTTTAATGTCCATTCTAGAATGCCCTTCTAACCAATCAGAAACGAGTATTCAACAATGCTGTGGTATAAGCTCCCTGTGACTGAGACTGTGTCAATGGTGAACTAGCTGGTTGGAATGAATGATCATTTTGAAATGTGAGAAGACATGGAAGAGGTATCTTACTGGGTTTAGCAGCCAAACAACAGATCAAACATGTTGTACAATAATTTGTCTCAGCTTATCTGTTGTATAGTGACCTACCTACTTCAATAATATTTCAAGAAAGTAAAGTACATGATTTGTGCCAAGACACTAAACCTATTATCTGATGAAGCCACTGTCCTAAAAAAAAGTATCTTATTTTGTTTTGTAGGTGTAGCAGCACCGGTGCAGTGGCCCTCGCCTGATAAATGTCTACCTGCGCTGACATTTTTATGGGTCTTCATCATCAGCCAAAGGTGCGTTTATCCACGTTTCCTAATTGCAATAATGTAACCAATAGTGGCTGTATGTCACAGGCTGTAGTGTCTGGTCTGCACAGCTGTTCTATGGTGGCGTCCCAAATGGCACACTATACAGTGCACTACTTTTGACCAGAGCCTTATGGGTCCTGGTCAAAAGTAGTGCACTATTTAGGGAATTGGGTGCTATTTGTGAACGCAGCCTATGTCTTTGGGTTTAGCGTGCGCTCATATTTCCTTTCCAATTATATCAGATGGACAAACAGGCTAGTATTCTTATACTGTACTTTACTGATCTATTAATATAGCGAAGTGAATTGCTATAAAAAGTGTTGATTTTGTATCCTGATTTAATGAATGGTGTTTTCTAAACGTGAAATAACGTAAAGTATAGGCCACAACGCAACGAGAATAAATATTCCCCTCACCCGGAGAATTAGATTAGCTGAAGTGACGCACCGGCGGGCCAAGATACATGGGTCTGTCTAAGATCATACTCTGGAAATCAATAGATATCTAAGATCATTTTTCAGCCCTGGGTTAAGGATGCCTATTCAATGTAATGTGGAACAAGCCTATTCACTTTATCAGGCACCAATGAACCTGTGCTCATGAGTAAACACTAAAACCATCTCATGTAGACTGAGGCTAGTAGAAATCATCACTGGCCTAGTAGCAATCAGGACTCTTGTCACATCCTTTATCTTCAGCGGATTGTGGGGGTTCTAGTTAAAAGTTTTCCGATATAAATCAGCAACAAATGTATCCTTCATTATTGTCTGTGAAAGTTTGACTTGTTGTTGTGGGTTTTCTTCTATTCCTCTGTGGGGATGTCCCTGGTCTGAATCAAAGTGGTACTGTTCTGTTGCCACCCGACAAACATTTAGCAGTCTTGGCGCTCACAGCTCAACCTGAACCTGTTTAGTGCAGGCTGCTTTACTTTGATGCCAGAAAAAGTCCCAACGGTTATCCTATTTCTCGCTTTTTCTCTTTAGCTGTTAATTTACCGGTACATTGAGTTTAGATGTTGTTCTCAAGTAATTAAAGTTAATCTTGTTTCTGGCCGCTGAGACTGGTCTGCTGGGGCTAGCTGGCATGGACTGAATGACAAAAGTGTGTGAAAGGTAACCACAGTGGACAAAGGTGAATTTGTCTATTCTGACCTATATATTTGTCAAGCTAGGGAGGGAATAGCTGACTGTGGTGGCTGGATCGTTCACACACCTTGTGAAGGAGGTGGTACATCACGAGAGCAGAATCTGTGCATCTCTCCCAGGAGTTATGACCCAGCTCTGGATGGGGATATCGGCATCGGGGCTCGCATTGTGCAGGAGAGGAGAGATTTAAAGACCGCTTTGCTCTTCCACAGATGTCGCTCCTCTGACTGTGACGTCTTGTTTTTGAGAGCATTGGGCCCTGATGGAAGATACAGGCTGTGTCCCAAATGGCACCCTATTCCTTATGTAGTGCAGTACTTTTGAGTGTCCTGGCCAAAAGTAGTGCACTACATAGGGAATAGGTTGCCATTTGAGACACACACACACTGTAAACCCCACCTGCAGTCTGTAGCTATTTTACCCTCTGCTTCTGCATTCACCTCAGGCTGCTGCTGTAGACTGAGAAATGGAGAGAAGGCTGTAAAAATACCACGTCTGTTGGTGGTGGAGTTTTTGTAATTAATCCCTTCGTCTTCCTGCTACTGTACAGCGCAATGCGACCTCTGCCCATCTGAGTTCACGCCAAACACAAATATTGTTTTTCTGCCATTTTAAGCCACACATTTTCATGCCAGCAGTGCCAATGACTCCTCACAATGGATTTTTTCCCACGCTGCTGGGAGGTGTGCATAGCCATCTGTGGGGATTGGCTTTGAGGCAGGGTCAAGGCATCGCCTCTTAGTCAAGTCAATGGCTCCGTGAGAGACACTGCACTGTCTGCACTTCAACTCAACCTGGAGCACTGGTTGACCTTTTTATACACGTTAGCACTGCCTTTTATTTACTGAACCAGCTGTTAGTCATTGTGAGAGACCTTGTTAACCCTTTAAACGTGTGGGAATTGGCCTGTGTGGATATGGCTAAATTCAGATATTTCTTACAGAAGAAATATGAAAAGCATATGCAGAACCATGGTGGCAATCAAAGATTATGGGAAAATTACCAGAGTTGAGGGCACAACAGTTCACCTGACACAACTGAATCTGAACGTTACACTGTTCATTTTGTGTTTTACATTTACTATTCCCCGAATTTGTTAATAATGAAATCTGAAGATACTCTGGATACATTCAGTAACATAAGAATATTCCTGGAAAATGCGGGGAAGGTGGAACGTAAGACTAAAAAATGCCAAGGGTTTGAGTGAGAGGACTAACTGGTGTCTCCAAGTGGCCACCCAACTCTCCAAAGTGTGTACGGTTCCATCAATGTAATTTTGACTCAAAGAATAATCTAGCAGCATAACTAGCTAAATTATAAAATACAATATTGTTGTGCTTTCACAGGGCAATTCAGAGAGACAGATCGCTATGTTGATGCTCATAGAAAGTGGACATGCCGCGTGCGTTCAGGTGTGTGTTCTGCTGTGGATTTTCTCCACAATAGATGAACGTGGGCTCATTCTGTTCAGAACAACCCAGGGTATGTGCCGTGTCATCTTGTAACTGTACATCAAACATGATGATCATATTTTGACACTGTAGCTAGCTATATTTCCATTAACTTGTCCTGTGATTTTTTTGTTGTTGACATTTAGAAAGTTTGCTTAGAAAATACAGTAGATGCAACGATTGCCTGCTAGAGTGCGTGCGTTTCCAGTTAACGGCCTTTTGTCGGTTTTAAAAACAGCTGGACGTAATGATGTTGAATGCTGTAGGATTAAGATTTCCCTTCGATGCAAGTAAGGGGCCTAGCCCGAACCATGACAAAAAAAATAAATAATAATAAATGCCCCAGACCATTATTCCTCCTCCATCTTACTTTACAGTTGGCACGATGCATTGGGGCAGGTAGTGTTCTCCTGGCATCCGCCAAACCCAGATTTGTCCGGACTGCCTGATGGTGAAGCGTGATTCATCACGCCAGAGAACACGTTAATACTGCTCAAGAGTCCAAGGCGGCGAGCTTTACATCACTCCAGCCGACGCTTGGCGTTGCGCATGGTGATCTTAGGCTTGTGTGCGGCTGCTCAGCCATGGAAACCCGTTTCATGAAGCTCCCGTCAAACAGTTGCATCCGGAGGCAGTTTGGAACTCGGTAGTGAGTGTTGCAACCGAGGACTAATGATTTTTACGTGCTTCAGCACTTGGTGTTCCCGTTCTCTAAGCTTGTGGCCTACCACTTCACGGTGGAACCGTAGTTGCTCCTGGACATTTCCACTTCACATCAACCGCACTAACAATTGACCGGGGCAACTCTAGCAGGGAAGAAATTTGATGAACTGACTTGTTGGAAAGGTGTCATCCTATGAGAGTGCCACGTTTAAAGTCACTGAGCTCTTCAGTAAGGCCATTCTACTGCCAATGTTTGTCTTTGGAGACTGCATGACTGTGTGCTTGAATTTATACACCTGTCAGCAACGGGTGTGGCTGAAATAGCCGAATCAACTAATCTGAAAGCGTGTCCACATACTTTTGTGCATGTCGTGTATGTGGCTCCAAGCTGATATTACATAATGGAATCTTAAACGGGCAGATTTTCTTTACCTTGATGAATATCCACATGCGGTGTGGCCTTTTTAAGTAGTGCTATGCTTGCTGTATAACATATATTAAACTGCCACAGCTCCCATATGATACTTTTTAAAATCTCCACCTGAAAACAAGGTTAGGATTGGAAAGTCCTATGCTAACGATTTAAGAGGGGTTTAACTTTGAGAGTACATTTTTGAGGTTAGGAGTGTTAACAGGACTGGTTTTGATAAGGGTAGGCTTTCAGGGTGCAGTACATTAGAGCTTTAACTTCCAAGCCAAACCTTTATGAATAAATGTGAGGTTAGCATATCTCAACTACAGTTTGTGCTCACAACCAACTTTGAAAATAACAATCAAACTTTGTTAAGAGGTGAATGGTCGAAACTAGATGTCAAAAGTTTGAATTCGCTAGAATAAAACTGACATGAATGTTTGCTAATTGTGTTAGTGGTGCTGCTATTAAAATTTGCAGAGGAGGGTTTCTAATGAGGCATTACCAGCCAGGCATGGACGGGAAGCTCTGCTCTCACAGGCCTATAGCCACAGGTCCTCTCTGCCACCTTTACACAGTTTCTGTTCGGTTTTGATTTCATTAAAAGAGGAAGAGACCTCTCTGGCCCACAACCCAGTGAATCGCAACTGACTGTTTAAAAAATAATTAAGATGGAGGGGGATTTATTAAAAGTTTAATCACTCTTTTAAAAGTGCCTATATGAAGGCCCCTAAATGTATTTGGGTGCCGTCAGTTGCGGGCTGTTTCCCATTAAAAATTGGGGGGTGATTAATAGCGACAATTTCATGAGAGAATTATTTTTACCCCTCGTGACATTTGGGGCTTGGAGTCTCTGAAATGTTTTTTTGTCTTGCAGTCCCTGGTCTTCAAGTATTGTTTATAACTCAGTTTGATTTATATGCTGTCAGAAATACCTAGAGGCTGCTGTTTATCATTTGGGACACGGAGGCCATCTTAATGGACCTCGGAATAAGACTTTAATAAGTTAATGGGCAGCGAGGGAGACGAGCTTCTTTTACAACTCCTCTTGGCACTCTGTTGGAAGCCAGTCAGTCAGCTATCAAAGGAATGTAAATATCGCTAACACTTTATAATGAGTAAGCATTAATATTGGACTATTTCTAAACTATTAATATATAAGTATTTCATCATGGACAGCGAGTGCGATGAGCTTAATTTTACGCCTCCACTTGGCACCCTGTTTGGAGACAGACAGATATCAGAAGAATGGAAATATGCCTCCCGAGTGGCGCAGCGGTCTAATGCAGTGCTTGAGGTGTCACTACAGCCCCGGGTTGGATCCCAGGCTGTGTTACAGCCGGCCGTGACCGGGAGACCCATGAGGCTGCGCACAATTGTGGGCAAGCATCGTCCAGGTTAGGGAGAGGGGTTTGGCCGGCCAGGATTTCCTTGTCCCATTGTGCTCTAGTGACTCCCTGTGACGGGCCAGCTGGACGGTGTACGGCTGGCTCCCGTGTTAAGCGAGCAGTGTGTGAAGAAGCAGTGCGCTTTAGCAGGGTCGTGTTTCGGAGGACACACTGCTCTCGACCTTCGCCTCTCCTGAGTCCGTAGTGGAGTTGCAGCGACGGGACAAGGGACACGAAATTGGGGAAACAAATAGCTAAAAAAATATATATAAAAAATAAAGTAAGTATGGAAATAGCTGTGCTTTTATTCCTGTTGAAGATTAGGTCCCATCAACGTAGTTACCAAAGTGTATGAATCCTGACGCTTTCCGTTCCACTTAGTTGAGCCAGACACCTGTAACATATCATTTCCCACAACAACCTACAAGGAGAGATGCTCTTAGAGAAAGAAAAGGAATAAGAGAGATCTGCAGCAATTACCAGTCTGTTGAAGATTGCCTAGTGAAAACAGGAAGTAGACTAGCTACACACAGAACCAGACTACAGCAGGTATTATTGCACCAAGCCAACTGATTAAATGTGAGGTGACTTCCCTGCCACGCATCTAATGCTCTCTATCCGGCTCTACACCATTAGAGCGAGACCAGCTGCGCTTGGCCCGCGACTGGAAAATGCTAGCTGACATTGGCCGGCAACTTGTGTTTCCTCCGGAGATCGCAACCACCACCCTAAGACCTGACATGGTGCTCTGGTCCCGTTCGCTCAAGAAGGTCTTCATCATTGAGCTCACAGTACCCTGGGAGGACTCAGTAGATGAGGCTTATGAGCGAAAACATCTGCGCTATGCCGATCTAGCTGCCGAAGCACGGCATCATGGCTGGAACACAGAAGTCCGACCAGTGGAGGTGGGCTGCAGAGGTTTTGTGGCAACATCTACAACCAGACTGCTTAGAGACCTGGGAATTAAGGGCCAGAGCCAGCGTTCGGCAATCAAAGCTGTATCAGAGGCGGCAGAAGGCAGCAGTCAATGGCTCTGGATGAAGAGGAAAGACCCCAGCTGGGCCCCGAAGTGAGAGGGCCAGGAGTTATGCGGTCAACAATGCTTGACTCAGGGAGGAAGACGCCCCTGCCATGCATAGTCCCATGGGATGTTGGCTATCAACAACAAGGCAACTCCTATGACTAATTGGGAATGGGACGCAAGCGTAGGATTGATCACCCTGTCGCTGGCCGCCTTTGGGGAGGGTGTATAGTGTGAAAGGCCGAAACACCCTAGGAACCAAAGGTACACTACTGACGATGCGCTCCCCAAATTTCACCAGTCTCACTGTTCATGAACTCTTGGAAGTGCTTGCACAAAGGATAGTAACATCTCATCCTGTGTTCTTGGAATCTATCCGGTCTCTCGTTTCCTGTTAAATTCATTGTAGAGAAAGGGTTTGGAAAGCACATTAGGCCTATAGTAGCAGTAACGCTGTGGTAAGTTCCTCAGCTCCCTCCTTTTCCACCTCGTAAACTGTAAAGTCATTTAAGTCACTGCTACACCAAAGCCAAGGGCTCTGTGTATTTTCTGTGCTCTCAACTTGCCACTTCAAATGACTTCACTCTATCACGGGCAGAGCACTGCATTGAAAAGGGGATATGGAGAGTTTTTAGAGTTCAGTGTCTACCACCATTTCCCTGGGATTGGACCTAGCACTTGTAGTTAGGTTATTTGTGGCCAAATATTGATCATAGCTCGAATGAAAGAAAACGCAAATTGTCACATGATTTGTCAATGACAGTGAAATACTAATACTGAACAAAAATATAAACCCGACATGCAACAATTTCATTGATTTTACTGAGTTACAGTTCATATGAGGAAAACAGTCAATTGAAATTCTCTGGCAACAGCTCTGCATTCCTGCAGTCAGCAGGCCATGTGCACGCTCCCGCAAAACTTGAGACATCAGTGGTTGTGTGACATTTCACATGTTAGTTTGGCCTTTTATTGTCCCCAGCACAAGGTGCACCTGTGTAATGATCATGCTGTTTAATCAGCTTCTTGATATGCCACACCTGACAGGTGGAGGGATTATCTTGGCAAAGGAGACATGCTCACTGACAGGGATGTAAGCAAATTTGTGCACAAAATGTGAGTTTTTTTTTGTGCTTTAAGGAACATTTCTGGCATCTTGTATTTCCAGCTCATGGGACCAACACACTTCACGTGTTGTCTTCATATTTTTGTTCAGTGTAGCTTGCAGCTAGCTGTACATTGTTTTATTTTTCTTTGTGTGTGTACTGTCTATTTAAAGGCTATATATACAGTAATGTGTCTTTTTATGGTTAGAATTGTTGTCATTATAGTGGTTAATGTGGCTGTATTGTTACGTGCTGTTAAAATAACGCGTCAATACAGAATACTGTATTTGCTCTGCGGCTGTGTTGGTGGAGAGTGGCTGTTATTGGTTTAGGCCTGTATGTGTGTTCTATTATTTCTAGTGCTGTATTGCACTGCCCTGGCGGTGGTGACTTTGGGCTGTATTTTTGTCTGCTGGCAGTCTATAGCTCCATTATGTGTTCTGTATGGTAATGATGTGGTGGTGGGGATTGGGATGCAAAGAGGGAGTGGTGGCGGTGCTGTGAGGGGAGTCGGTGAGCAGCGTGGGGCCTTCGAGTGTGACTAATCCAGGGGATCTCCTATGCTGTCTGGCTACATGGCTGTCCTTCACGCATCATGCCTCCGCTGATGGGACTACACGCACAGCACAGAGCGTCATGCCCCAGCCACTATATAATCTAATGCTCTTCTAAAGTCATACTGCAGAAGTTTTGAGGAATGATATAGGAAGTAGTATTAGGGCTACTATACGTTTTCTCTATGTTTGTGTTTATTTGTGTCCAGTAAGCCAACATTATGATGTGGAGGTTGTATGTGCACAACATACAGTTCCGTTTGACTCTTCATGTTCAAGTTCCTGCAATGAGGAGAGGAATCAAAGTCTATGGATATCTTTAGTCTTACTTCTAAGACTCCTATATTACAGAGATTTCCACTGGCCTGTATGTACAGACATCTTTCTACGGCTTATCTACAAAGTCTCATCTGTTCCCCTGACTTGTTTAAGGTCCTGTGAGACACGTGTGATTGGATAGAATTTGAACCAATTCTATTTATTTATATACACTGCTCAAAAAAATAAAGGGAACACTTAAACAACACAATGTAACTCCAAGTCAATCACACTTCTGTGAAATCAAACTGTCAACTTAGGAAGCAACACTGATTGACAATAAATTTCACATGCTGTTGTGCAAATGGAATAGACAAAAGGTGGAAATTATAGGCAATTAGCAAGACACCCCCAATAAAGGAGTGGTTCTGCAGGAGGTGACCACAGACCACTTCTCAGTTCCTATGCTTCCTGGCTGATGTTTTGGTCACTTTTGAATGCTGGCGTTGCTTTCACTCTAGTGGTAGCATGAGACGGAGTCTACAACCCACACAAGTGGCTCAGGTAGTGCAGCTCATCCAGGATGGCACATCAATGCGAGCTGTGGCAAGAAGGTTTGCTGTGTCTGTCAGCGTAGTGTCCAGAGCATGGAGGCGCTACCAGGAGACAGGCCAGTACATCAGGAGACGTGGAGGAGGCCGCAGGAGGGCAACAACCCAGCAGCAGGACCGCTACCTCCGCCTTTGTGCAAGGAGGAGCACTGCCAGAGCCCTGCAAAATGACCTCCAGCAGGCCACAAATGTGCATGTGTCAGCATATGGTCTCACAAGGGGTCTGAGGATCTCATCTCGGTACCTAATGGCAGTCAGGCTACCTCTGGCGAGCACATGGAGGGCTGTGCGGCCCCACAAAGAAATGCCACGCCACACCATGACTGACCCACCGCCAAACCGGTCTTGCTGGAGGATGTTGCAGGCAGCAGAACGTTCTCCACGGCGTCTCCAGACTCTGTCACGTCTGTCACGTGCTCAGTCTGAACCTGCTTTCATCTGTGAAGAGCACAGGGCGCCAGTGGCGAATTTGCCACTCTTGGTGTTCTCTGGCAAATGCCAAACGTCCTGCACGGTGTTGGGCTGTAAGCACAACCCCCACCTGTGGACGTCGGGCCCTTATACCACCCTCATGGAGTCTGTTTCTGACCGTTTGAGCAGACACATGCACATTTGTGGCCTGCTGGAGGTCATTTTGCAGGGCTCTGGCAGTGCTCCTCCTTGCACAAAGGCGGAGTTAGCGGACCTGCTGCTGGGTTGTTGCCCTCCTACGGCCTCCTCCACGTCTCCTGATGTACTGGCCTGTCTCCTGGTAGCGCCTCCATGCTCTGGACACTACGCTGACAGACACAGCAAACCTTCTTGCCACAGCTCGCATTGATGTGCTATCCTGGATGAGCTGCACTACCTGAGCCACTTGTGTGGGTTGTAGACTCCGTCTCATGCTACCACTAGAGTGAAAGCACCGTCAGCATTCATTTGCACAACAGCATGTGAAATTTATTGTCAATCAGTGTTGCTTCCTAAGTGGACAGTTTGATTTCACAGAAGTGTGATTGACTTGGAGTTACATTGTGTTGTTTAAGTGTTCCCTTAATTTTTTTGAGCAGTGTATTAATACTGTTACTAATTCTGACTCTAATCTTTACATTACATTCTAATCGGTCATCTTGGGGCGGCAGGTAGCCTAATTCTTAGAGCGTTGGGCCAATGTTCTGTTTTACAAAGGAGTAAAACAAGTTTACATTTTGGGTTCTGATTGGGTAAGGCAATTGAAACTAAGCTCATAAGGAATGTAGAAGTTATATTCAAGAATCAATTGATAGACATCATGAACGAAAATGGGTGTGGCAATCACAGGTTGCAACGTCAACTTCCTGAGTATGAAAGGAGAGACATGGGGGATATATGAAGTAAATTATACGCTTTGTTTCCAGTGCTGCTTGAACATTCTAGTCACCTTCTCAAATTGTGTCCCGATTTAGGATTTCACTCCTACAAGTTCTATGTTGCTATTGGTATGCTAATAAATTGTTTTTATGTGGATGGGGAAAAATATGATTATTTTCACACAAGCAGATTTGAATGACTACTAATTAGTCTTCCAGTGTGCTTAGTGAATAATATGTCTGTTGTTGGCTGTGGGTGCGCTGTTATTCCCTTTCTGATTTGGAATGTTTCACTCTAGTGGACTTTCTCAAGGTACCAACCAAGTTCCACAAAGTCTGCCAAAAAGTGAGAATGTCATTTTACAGCCATGCCTTCTCTCTCTCGGCTGCCGGGACATGAGCTATTTACATTTTTACCACTCGGACAGGGGTACGACTCTTTTTCTGTTTTGTCTTTTTCACCCCCAATAAAAAGAGGTCATAACTGAACTCAGGCCAGTAGAAATGCTTTAGTGTCGACTAAGCGTAATCATTCACAGAAGTTTGATTCATGATTTGTGTTTTTCTCTTGTTGAGAACCAAAGCTTTGTGTTGTAACTGAAGAAGCTTAATATTGATTTCCTGTGTGTGTGTGTGCACATTTGTATTTGAGTGCTCTTATGTGTGTGCGCACGCTTGTGCATGTGTGTGTGTGTGACTGTACGTGTGTGTCTATGTTCTCGTGAGAGAGACCGAATCCTATTCTCAGATGGTTGGAAAGTGTATAGGAATGTTAATTTGTGTGACTGTGCTGCTTTGGAGATAAGATGAGGCGTGGGGCTATAAGCCTGTATGACGGGCCTTCTTTTAATAGATTCAAGATCAGGTTGACCCACTGCTTCCATACCACCATGAAAGGTGGTATATATTTTTTTTCCACTAAAGGAATACTTCCTGACCATCCACAGCCTCCAGTCACAGCAAACCAGAGCTCTCTTGTGTCCCCCTGCTCGAATCACAATCCATGTCTCCTCTATTCTTAACAAATGGAGATATTGTATCTCTTCAAATGGAGATATTATATAGAGCAAGTGAATTCAACTGCAGACTGAAGATGCATGTATTATTAAGGCTTAAGAAGGATATATATATATTTTTTCTTATGCAAATGAAGTACCGTTCCTTTGCAGTAACAAATTCCTCATCCCCCCCCCCCTCGACAACGCACGCACGAACACACGCGCACACACTTCTCCCTCTCCCTACCAGAGTCACACTTTCAAGGGCATTGAATTGGCATGAAGTCTGAGAAACCAGCAGAAGGCAGAGAGAGGGGAGATGATTACACACGAGCTACACAACCCCCCAGCAACCTCTGACTGCAGGCTTATCCTCACAGATGCAACATATGCATTACAAGTTAGATTTTTCCTCTGTGTGTGTTTTCTCTGCATCTGCGACACCATTTTTCCAACGAGAAATTTCAGCATTTGGTGTTTTGTTGGTGGTGGAAACCGTTGTCTCTTGGCGCCGCTTCAGAATCTCCCATAAGATGTTAATTGCTTAACTCAGGAACCACACCTGTGTGGAAGCACCTGCTTTCAATATACTTTGTATCACTAATTTACTTAAGTGTTTCCTTTTCATTTTGGCAGCTACCTGTACATTCATCCATTACATCAGAACATTTTAAACCCCCGTGGTGTGTGTGTGACTTTAAAATAACTCTCTCTGCGGTGTCGGCGTGCGTCAATAAGCTCTCCCAGTCGCGGACTAGACTTGGCTAGCTGCTTTAGGAGTCATTGTGGAGAGAGAGCCTCAGTTCTGTCTGAGGTGTACAGTGGGGTAGTATTGATTTATGACTGCCAAGGAGGCCTGGGATTGCCTGCGTCTCAAATGGCACTCAATTCCCTACATATAGTACACTACTTTTGACCATAGCCCTATGTAGGGAGTAGGACGGCGTTTGGGACAGCCGCTGTAAACACCAGGTGGGAAGGGAAACAGACAATTTGTTGGGTATGCCTGCCGGACAGCAATTGGCAGCATTAAATCGTCAGTGGTGGTGGTAATAATAAGCGTCGGAGGGAGCAACTCTCCAGAGATGAGTAGTAGTGGTGTGTGTAATATCAAATATCCTCCGTTTCTCTATCTTTGTTCTCTGCTGCCACCTGTAACCAGGCAACCCCAGCTTTAATTGGTAATAAAAGGAGGGAGTTCCACTTGAGCTGATTTCACATCGGATTTCAACAGGTCAAACCTGTTCTGTTTACCAATGCTCTACGGAGATGTTATCAAAGCAAGTTGTGTGTGGTGAACCAATAGTCTGGAAAATCAAAGGGCATGTTACCATATTACAATACATTTTAATCTAAGAACACACAGATCATTTTCTCCCCACAAATACTGTAAAGTATGGTCTCACTTCATCGATTCACCCATTTCAATTGTTGATCAGGTCAGATTTCAGGGTCTACACACCACTCAGATCAGACAAATTCAGGGTTTCCAGTCAAGGCTGACCTGGTTAGAGCTTCACTGGACCGAGGCACTACGGGGCCACGAGGGCCACGGAGACCGCCCATTGAGGGGACGGGGGTCCCTGACTCTGACTCGTAGGTCCATTGATCCTTGTCATCTCATTCTACAAAGCGCCCGTGAGGCAGTTAGACTGCTGCACCCCCCCCCCCCCCAAAACGCTGGCCCTATGTCTTTCTGTCTGTGACATACCAGAAGTAATTTCTACTCCTGAAGTCTAGCCGCACATCCTCCTATCTGCCCACTCTCCTTCTAAGGGCACCATCTAATTGACCTTCCACCCATAGCTGCAGCTAGCTGCCTGTATAAGGCTGCCTGGCTATGTAGCTACAGCAAAAGAGTAGTGTGTAGAAGCCAGGTTTCCAGCCAGCCAGCCTCCCAGCTGATTATGAAGGAGCAGCAGACAGTCCAGACAGAGCTAGATGAGGTTGGGAGGTGATGGAATGGAACTGCTCTGCTCCCCCCAGTCTAAATGAAAGGGCTGGGTCAGTCAGCAATTGAATGGCTCGCTCTCTTGCATGGGAGATTGATTCTGATTGTGAGAGGAGCGAAGCTAGCAGATCTCTGCTGCAAGGTTGACTTGTCCCTCTGTTCCCCTCTTGCCGTTGTCCTCCCCCCGTCTCCAGAGCCCTATTCTGTTCTCACTACTAAACCACAATGGCTCACATAGACCCCTCTGGACTCTCTGTCTCGCTCACTGTCTCAGAATAAATACCCCACAAAGTTGGGAAGTGTTACTTCCTCCCTTCATCTACCAGGGAGATTCCGAGTGGGATCAATACTCTTTTTTTGTTCTTCTTTAACCTGTTTTCTTCCTGTAAAGTAATGAGCAGGGCCCCAACCTGAGGTGGGTGGTGTACTGTGCTGTGGCACAACATTTGCTGGCAGTGACTGCTCTGAAAGTGATGGAGTCGGTGGGACTGTGGAGTGCATGAGAAAGACCTCTGTCTGTATGCACTGGAGCCAACCACGGTGTCTCTTTCACGCACGGAGTGACGTTGTTGTACCAATGTGTATTGCTACAGTATAGCCTTCTCTATCCAGTCCATAGTATAACAAATGTAATCATTTGTTCCGCATGAGCTTGAATCGGACCATACAGACAATACAGAGTGGCCTTGGTGTTTTTTTTGGTTTTGTTGCAAAGGCATACTAGGGTTATTGTGCTGTGCCTGATTACTAAACACACAGGAAACACATTTCTTTGAACGTTCTTCCCAGGCATTCATTTGGCTGTGTGTACTGAAGATATATTAAGTCTGTTGTACTTTATAATCACGTTTACCTGTGTTTTCCCCAAATGGCTGTTCTCTAGTTAGTGTTGCCAAACAAGTTTACTGTTATTGTCGTACTCTTTTTATAGTGATTGCAGTGCACTGGGCTGTTTAAAGTACCTCTGCGTTCAGTGTTGCTGTTTGAATTGTCTGCCCTAGGAGCCTAGCTAGCTAGATCTGAGACCCCAGACGCTCTGAGAGTGGAAGAGAAGGTCTATTTCATCAGACAGAACCACATAGGGATCAAATCATATGATGCCAAGATGAAAGTAAATCTGTTTGTAAAATGAGTACGGTAGGTAAGTCTGTTCCATACTTCTAATAGCATGAGATCAGATGATAGTAAACGTAAAATTGAAAGGTCATGACCACAACAATAGTTGTGAATGTATTAGCTGTCTGTATGCAAAGGTGTGTAGTGGAACGCACCCACTTTGCACAGTATGTGTATGACATGTTGATCTCCGGACAGTCTTATTGTTTTATTATGTAACTTCTGATTAACCATGGTATGTATACGGCAAATTTTAGACTGTGCAGTGTAGCGCAGGTGCTGCAGTTGACAAAAGAACCCTCAAGACATGCCTCTTTTGGAGAGGCGGGAGGAGGAGTTCAGCAGAGATTCTAAGCAGTATTTTTTTTTTTTACTGCCGTATCCGTGGTGCCCCGAAGGAAGTGCCAAAATAAAGACATGTTATGTTGGCCTCGACCCTACAAATGGCTGATGCTTCAAAAGCGAGTGTTTTAGCTTTAGATTCCCAATGGTTATCACTGTCTCAAATTCTACAGTTCGTCTTTTTGTCCCCATACTCAGGCTGAGTGCTTTTATGTTTTTAGGCTATGTTAAGTAGCCTACTTAAAATTTCATAGTCAATTTCAGTGCGATTTTGTATTGCGGCAGGAAGTAAAAGGGTAGACTGTTGGTGGACGTTAACAAACCCCTGTGAGCACACTTTCTTTTTTTGTCTGAACACAATCATATCCCTTTCCCAGCTATGATACATTGCTAATTGGGTTTTTATATGCTGGGTTTTAACTAGCTGAAGCTCCTAGCACCAGTGGCGACGCGGCCACAGATATTGGAGGAGCAGAATACATTGGCTGGTACATGAACTGTACATCATTGAGAAATTGGATCGGTTTGTCTCTGGATGCTCTATAATTGCGATTTCCCCCAAATGTTCTTCTGTTCCCGTTACCATCTGGGTTTGATGCCATTGACTTTATGTATGCCAGGAATCATTTGGCACATTTACCTTACAAAACAATGTCATTGTACGCTCCCGAAATGACCGTCCCTGCCTGTTTGATTTCACAATTGTATTTATTATGGATATAATAACGGCTCAAAAATGATCTCATGAAGAATGCATTAACCCCATTTAAGAGCAGAAATATGGGACACTCGTTGACCTATTGGAATATCATATGAATGAGGCAAGTTGTCAATTTAGCCTTAAGGTGTATCCACTTTCAGGTCCCTCTTGTAACAAGGGCATTGTTTTTTGGTTGATAACCCCTCCTTTGAAAGGCAATCTTTTCTCTAGTCATTCTTTTTGGCGGTCAGTCTCTCCCCCGGACGGTCTCTGTCTTTCTCTGTGTGTTCTTCAAAAGGCGTGTTTTTGCAGCCACATGCACTGCAGCAGAATACACTATTCTAATCAACACTGTGCAGTTTGTGTGCATGGGTGTGTATTGGGGGAAATATGGCAGGGAATATCTCTCTGAAAAGCCCCTAATGGATATGACTCTCTGCTCCAGTGAACACTCAATAATCAGTAACAGACAGGGCATAGCATCAAGCATGGCGAATCAGTCAATCTTTCAACGTCATCATCCACTGCTCTCCTATCAAGGCTTTATTTTGGTTAATAGACACTTATTAGAGTGCGCTCACAGGTGAGATCAGCTCCTCTGGCCGCTGCACCTGCATTCCTCAATGTCATTGAGACCGATAGTCCCAAACAAGCGCGACTGATGATTTCGGTTGATGGATGGTGTGCTGTGGCTGGTTGGGTGAGTCACAGCAGTTTCCTGCTCTGGCTCGGTTTCCTCTCCATCTCCAGGTGCCTTAACATAGTTACTCCGACACCATAACAAGTCATTCTCCGGTGTGGGGGGGGGGCGCATGGATGAGGGGGCGCGCATGTCAGTCCTCCTGACGCTTTGTGCGAGTGCGTTAAAACCAAATGTAAAGCGAAAGAATCGTATGCGAGTAGAGAGAAAATGTGTGTGGAGTTGTTAGTGTCCTGGCCACACAGCCTGGCACTCTCCTTGAAGAGCACAGCAGCACTTTATCCTGTCGGGGACCAACAGTCAGACCCCACGGGACCCAGAGACTCAGCAGGGTCAATAGAGATGCACTGCCCTATCTGGGGAATGCGACAGGACCTAATTCGGCTATTTGTATTGTTCTTTATATCCCCAACGGCGCAGGAAAGGAATGGCCGGTCAGGTGGTATGAGCAGTGTGCCGTAGTTAAAAGCCATCACTTTGAAAGGAGATCTTCTGGGTGCGAACCATATAAGTTGTATTAGCCTGTGAAGTTTGTTGTTGTGGTGTTTTAAGCTATTCTTTACATAATGCAGTCGATTAACTGGGAAGTTTCTAACGCTGAGAACTCCAGAAATAATGTGCTCCAGAAATAATCCCCCGTATTACAGTTTTTAATGTGTAATACGTTTGGCTCTGTCGAACTTAGAACAATCACAGAAGAATGTGAAATGGTAAGGTTAGCCAAGTTGGCTTGTTATTGTAGCGTCCGCATGATATCTGCAGTGGTGTAGTTGGCCTTGGTAATTAGACAGTACCTTCACTCACAATCAGGATGTCTTGGCTCCTATGCTGTGTTTTGCTGCATTGTGAGTGTAGATCACCCGCCCCACTCCTACACTGATTCCAGGCAGCATCACTGAGGTGTGTCGTAAGGGCTCGGGGGAACACAGAGTACAAAGTCTTCCTTCTATCTGATTTTAATACCAAGGAATAGAAATTGGCAGCCGAATTGGATTTATTTTTTCTAAAAACAAGAAATGACATTGTGTTTTGAGCCGATGAATTCATGTAACCCATAGAGATCCTATTATAGGATCTCTACGATGTTGCCTGGCTGCGTGTGTGGTGTTCCCCATTCTGTCCCTGTGGCCTCTCCTCAAAGTTTCTCCTCTCTGTCTTGGGACGAGGCGGAGTTATTAATTGGTGTTCCTGAGCAGACCGCCTGCTCCACCCCACATGACCGAGCCAAGGGTTTGCCAAGGGTTTTCCAAGATGGCTCTAAGTAATTCTCCCATCTTTGAATAGATTAAGAGGGAATTGTTGTGAAGGATGAGAGGAAGAAATATTCTGTTTTATAGACTCACCGGAGATCTCACACTTTCTCATGCTGTATTAAGTTGTGTGTTTTCTGTTTTCAGCTGTGTGTTGGATGTGTTCAACTGAGCGTGGTACATTCTTGTTGTCCTGGACATTCTGTAGTGGCAGCCGGTCTTTGTCAACCCGTGTTAAAACCCTCAAATTGCAGTTTGCTGTTATGTTGCACCTGACGTTTGGTTTGAGCACTTGAGGTAATTCCAGGTTTGTCTCATTTTAATGTCACAGGGAGAGGGAGCGGTGCTACAGAACTCACACGTCTGCCAAATGGATATGGTCTCTAACACTCTCTCTCTCTCATGGATGTGTCTTCTCCTTTTCAATGCCTGGTGTTTGTCAGCTGTGATGTACCTGTCGTGATACCTGTTGAGTAGTCGCCAGCTTTCCATCAAACCATGCCCACGAGAACCACAGGACAACATGACATGGAACGTAATAACACCAACATTCTAGTACATTCTCGTGGCTTTGCATTGCCATCACTGTGGTGGATACAGTATTTATTTTTCAATGTAGGTCTATAGTGTTGTTGTTTATCACTTACTTGGCTATCTTCACAATAGCTCTTGGAATACAAAATAGCAGTGTAGTCTGTTTGAATGAGAACAAATATATTGTAGTTGGCATGAAACACTGAATGATTCTATTGGGAAACAAGGTTTTGATTGTTGGTGTGTTCAGGCTAAGTCCCAAAGCCCTGACACTGGCTGTAAATTGTACCTATAAAACTCAGGCATTACTGAAATGCATTGGCAGCCTCAAGTTGGCCTGGACTGTGGGTTCTATTCAATCTAATCCGGTAACGGGGAGTTACCGGGGTAAGTTACAGAATAACAATCTTCCCACATATTCCGTTTGTCTCTTAACAATTCATATGAATTGCACATTCATTCATGCATGTAATAAAAAAAATTGCAACCAAAAGCCCAGAGTCTGTTCAGTAAAGGAGCGGGATGGTGGAATCTGTCTGACGACTCAGACTGACTCAGCAAGACTGTGTCGTGACGTTACTATCATTAATGTGATGACTGTTATTTATTGAAAAATTACCTATGTTTAATTGACAATCGATTAAATTAATAATGTAACAATTAACTCATTGTGGGGGTGGTCTGGCCTTCCTCAAACATTTGCCTAGCCAATGGGTGTCTTTTTTGATCCTCACCAAGGAGAGTCATGACAACTGGTTGTCTGTCTCAGTTACCCCTCTCTCCCCCATCAACTCACCTCTCCCTCAACCTCCTCCCCTCTCCAGAGAAGAACCACAGTGCCTGGAAGAAAAATAATATCCATGAAACATTCATGAGAATCCCATTACCCCCTACATTTTTTCCCTCTCAGAAAGCCCATCTCAATTGGTTTCTGTCACATTAACCTTTTGACATGTACCAACACACATGTGCAGTGGTCCCTGCAGTGGACGCTTAAATCGGTGTGATTAGAACGATTATTTAGAACGTCCAGTTTTGATTGACGCAACAGTCAGCGTTTGAGTTGGCAACACTTTTTTTTTTTTTTCACAACAGTTTTACTCAAACACAGTCCTATTATTTGTAAGGAAAACAACAATGAAGGCAATGCGACAGCCAGCCAGGGGGGAAAGCTTTGCGCTAGACTGTGCAAATGTCTGCATACTTGATCATGGGAAACACTGGGGAGGTTCTTGGGCTCTCATTGAAGAGAGAAGTTTGTCAGGTACATTAAAGCCTCAAACACAAATTCTCGGCAACAGTGAAAAGGCCTATTTCTATGTGAATCAATGAGGAGGTGGATCACACCTCAATTCAAACTGTTAGAAATTATTTTCTAAGAAGTAGTTTTTTTCTAATTGACAAGTTGAAATATAGCCTATAGATAATTAGCATGAAGTGTGTCTTGGTTCGAGGGCAGTGCGGGTTAATTGTCCTGTTGCGTAACAATCACATTTTAGAACAGTGGGAGCATTCTGAGATCACACATAAAAAAACGTTAGAAGATATTTGGCACTCACATGTGAAAAGGTTAAGGCATGTGGTAGAGATGACAAGTGCCCAGTGTCTCGGAGCAGGGATGCTGATCTAGGAACAGTTTTGCCTTTTTAGATCATAATGAATACGATGGGATACCTGAGTACTCTTACTCAGAGACACTTGGTGAATACAGGCCCAGGATAATTAATAGTACTGACAAACTATATAGATTACATTTACACTGAAGTCTGTGGCGTGTAGAGGGATGGCAGACCTACATACTCAGACCATCTCAAATATGCCCTAAGCAAGCCATACTCTGGATCTATGAATACTAAGAACTCAATGAAGTCTAGTGTGAGCATTTCTATTTAAAGGTACACTGGGTTCATTTGGCTTTAACACTTCCCTGATTTTAGTTTTTATGAGGTCTGATATTAAGACACACCGTTTCAGCATCAGTGAACTGTGTTTTCAGGGTGTATTTCACCAGGATATGCTTTTTAGAAACTACTGTCGCTGTGTCAAATATTGTTACCCAATTCCCCTTATAGCGCACTACTTTCGTTGAAGGCCCACAGGGCGCAGGTCAGATGTAGTGCACTAAAGAGGGATTCAACCTCTTGCTCCAGCTATCTGAGTAACGTATAATGCATTCTATTTAAGCCTCAAATAATTTTTGAACTCCTATTTGGACGAGGAGGTTCATTATTCCTCCTGAATGACTGACAGAATGGAAACTCTGAATTCAAATAATTGAAAGTGCAACTACCTGGATTTACTTCTGGGATAATCTGAGGAGGACCTAATTTTTTTTCTGTCTGAACAATCACATGTGACTAGAAGAACAAAACAGGAAGACCTACAGCGTGTGTTTAGAAATCCATACAGCCAGGGCTGTAAAGAGCAGTACTAGCCGAGTAGCCGTCATCTTGTTTTGTACTCACAGTCTCCGGTGACCAGTGGTTTGCAGTTAATGACAGTGGAGCTGCCTCTCCTTTCCGTGGCCAGCTCAGGAAATGGTGAATTACCCAGCGTTCTATAAATACATATTTTTTTTCTTACTGTAAAAGTGGTGGCCAATTACGTTGGGCTGACTTCTATAGCTTCCTGCTGTATGCGCTAGCCCTGGGATGAAATGCAGTAGTTGACTTGGACAGCATCACTCAACTCCTGTTAAAGGGTTCATTGGTGATTAGTAATTGCTTTCTCTGTAGGCTAGAGATTTCAACGTTTTGTAAGATGAGGAGAAAAGTGGAGACACGCACTACATGACTCGTCGAACATCTCATTCCAAAATCATGGGCATTAATATGGAGTTGGTCCCCCCTTTTGCTGCTACAACGGCCTCCACTCTTCTAGGAAGAAGATGGGAAGAAGATGTTGGAACATTGCTTCCATTCAGCCACGATCATTAGTGAAGTCAGCACTGGTGTTGTGCGATTTAGGTGGCTAGAAGTCGGCATTCCAATTAATCCCAAAGGTGTTTGATGGGGTTGAGGTCAGGGCTCTGTGCAAGCCAGTCAAGTTCTTCCACACCGATCTCGACAAACCATTTCTGTATGGACCTCGCTTTGTGCACGGGGGTATTGTCATGCTGGGCCTTCCCCAAACTGTTGCCACAAAGTTGGAAGCACAGAATCGTCTAGAATGTCATTGTATGCTGTAACGTTAAGATTTCCCCTCACTTGAACTAAGGGATCTAGCCGAACCACGAAAAACAGCCCCAGACCATTATTCCTCCTCCACCAAACTTTACAGTTGGCACTATGCATTGGGACAGGTATTGTTCTCCTGGCATCCACCAAACCCAGATTAGTCCGTCAGACTGCCAGACAGACGTGCGATTCATCACTTCAGAGTTTCCACTGCTCCAGAGTCCAATGGCGGCACGCTTTACACGACTCCAGCCGACGCTTGGCATTGCGCATGGTGATCTTAGGCTTGTTTGCGGCTGCTCGGCCATGGAAACCCATTTCATGAAGCTCCCGACGAACAGTTTTTGTGCTGACGTTGTTCCAGATGTAGTTTGTAATTCTATACTGAATGTTGCAACTAAGGACAGATTTTTACGCGCTACACACTTAAACACTCAGCGGCCTCGTTCTGTGGGCTTGTGTGGCCTACCACTTCGTGGCTGAGCCGTTGTTGCTCCTAGACGTTTCCGCAATAACAGCACTAACAGTTAACTGGGGCAGCTCTAGCAGGGCAGACATTTGATGAACTGACTTGTTGGAATGGTGGCATACTATGACGGTGCCACGTTGGAAGTCACTGAGCTCTTCAGTAAGGACATTCTACTGCCATTGTTTGTTTATGGAGATTGCTTGGCTGTGTGCTCGATGTTGTACACCTGTCAGCAAGTGGTGTGGCTGAAATAACTGAAACCACAATTTTGAATGGCTTTCCACACACTTCTGTGTGTGTGTGTATATATATATATACACTGCTCAAAAAATAAAGGGAACACTTAAACAACACAATGTAACTCCAAGTAAATCATACTTCTGTGAAATCAAACTGTCCACTTAGGAAGCAACACTGATTGACAATACATTTCACATGCTGTTGTGCAAATGGAATAGACAAAAGGTGGAAATTATAGGCAATTAGCAAGACACCCCCAATAAAGGAGTGATTCTGCAGGTGGTGACCACAGACCACTTCTCAGTTCCTATGCTTCCTGGCTTATGTTTTGGTCACTTTTGAATGCTGGCGGTGCTCTCACTCTAGTGGTAGCATGAGACGGAGTCTACAACCCACACAAGTGGCTCAGGTAGTGCAGCTCATCCAGGATGGCACATCAATGCGAGCTGTGGCAAGAAGGTTTGCTGTGTCTGTCAGCGTAGTGTCCAGAGCATGGAGGCGCTACCAGGAGACAGGCCAGTACATCAGGAGACATGGAGGAGGCCGTAGGAGGGCAACAACCCAGCAGCAGGACCGCTACCTCCGCCTTTGTGCAAGGAGTAGCACTTCCAGAGCCCTGCAAAATGACCTCCAGCAGGCCACAAATGTGCATGTGTCTGCTCAAACGGCCAGAAACAGACTCCATGAGGGTGGTATGAGGGCCCGACGTCCACAGGTGGGGGTTGTGCTTACAGCCCAACACCGTGCAGGACGTTTGGCATTTGCCAGAGAACACCAAGATTGGCAAATTCGCCACTGGCGCCCTGTGCTCTTCACAGATGAAGGCAGGTTCACACTGAGCACATGTGACAGACGTGACAGAGTCTGGAGACGCCGTGGAGAACGTTCTGCTGCCTGCAACATCCTCCAGCATGACCGGTTTGGCGGTGGGTCAGTCATGGTGTGGGGTGGCATTTCTTTGTGGTGCCGCACAGCCCTCCATGTGCTCGCCAGAGGTAGCCTGACTGCCATTAGGTACCAAGATGAGATCCTAAGAGCCATTGTGAGCCCATATGCTGACACATGCACATTTGTGGCCTGCTGGAGGTCATTTTGCAGGGCTCTGGCAGTGCTACTCCTTGCACAAAGGCGGAGGTAGCGGTCCTGCTGCTGGGTTGTTGCCCTCCTACGACCTCCTCCACGTCTCCTGATGTACTGGCCTGTCTCCTGGTAGCGCCTCCATGCTCTGGACACTACGCTGACAGACACAGCAAACCTTCTTGCCACAGCTCGCATTGATGTGCCATCCTGGATGAGCTGCACTACCTGAGCCACTTGTGTGGGTTGTAGACTCCGTCTCATGCTACCACTAGAGTGAGAGCACCGCCAGCATTCAAAAATGACCAAAACATCAGCCAGGAAGCATAGGAACTGAGAAGTGGTCTGTGGTCACCACCTGCAGAATCACTCCTTTATTGGGGGTGTCTTGCTAATTGCCTATAATTTCCACCTTTTGTCTATTCCATTTGCACAACAGCATGTGAAATGTATTGTCAATCAGTGTTGCTTCCTAAGTGGACAGTTTGATTTCACAGAAGTGTGATTGACTTGGAGTTACATTGTGTTGTTTAAGTGTTCCCTTTATTTTTTTGAGCAGTGTATATATATATATATATATATATATATATATATATATATATATATATATATATATATATATATATATATATATATATATATATATATATATATATATATATATATATATATACAGTGGGGAGAACAAGTATTTGATACACTGCCGATTTTGCAGGTTTTCCTACTTACAAAGCATGTAGAGATCTGTCATTTTTATCATAGGTACACTTCAACTGTGAGAGACGGAATCTAAAACAAAAATCCAGAAAATCACATTGTATGATTTTTAAGTATTTAATTTGCATTTTATTGCATGACATAAGTATTTGATCACCCACCAACCAGTAAGAATTCCGGCTCTCACAGACCTGTTAGTTTTTCTTTAAGAAGCCCTCCTGTTCTCCACTCATTACCTGTATTAACTGCACCTGTTTGAACTCGTTACCTGTATAAAAGACACCTGTCCACACACTCAATCAAACAGACTCCAACCTCTCCACAATGGCCAAGACCAGAGAGCTGTGTAAGGACATCAGGGATAAAATTGTAGACCTGCACAAGGCTGGGATGGGCTACGGGACAATAGGCAAGCAGCTTGGTGAGAAGGCAACAACTGTTGGCGCAATTATTAGAAAATGGAAGAAGTTCAAGATGACGGTCAATCACCCTCGGTCTGGGGCTCCATGCAAGATCTCACCTCGTGGGCCATCAATGATCATGAGGAAGGTGAGGGATCAGCCCAGAACTACACGGCAGGACCTGGTCAATGACCTGAAGAGAGCTGGGACCACAGTCTCAAAGAAAACCATTAGTAACACACTACGCCGTCATGGATTAAAATCCTGCAGCGCACGCAAGGTCCCCCTGCTCAAGCCAGCGCATGTCCAGGCCCGTCTGAAGTTTGCCAATGACCATCTGGATGATCCAGAGGAGGAATGGGAGAAGGTCATGTGGTTTGATGAGACAAAAATAGAGCTTTTTGGTCTAAACTCCACTCGCTGTGTTTGGAGGAAGAAGAAGGATGAGTACAACCCCAAGAACACCATCCCAACCGTGAAGCATGGAGGTGGAAACATCATTCTTTGGGGATGCTTTTCTGCAAAGGGGACAGGACGACTGCACCGTATTGAGGGGAGGATGGATGGGGCCATGTATCGCGAGATCTTGGCCAACAACCTCCTTCCCTCAGTAAGAGCATTGAAGATGGGTCGTGGCTGGGTCTTCCTGCATGACAACGACCCGAAACACACAGCCAGGGCAACTACGGAGTGGCGCCGTAAGAAGCATCTCAAGGTCCTGGAGTGGCCTAGCCAGTCTCCAGACCTGAACCCAATTGAAAATCTTTGGAGGGAGCTTAAAGTCCGTATTGCCCAGCGACAGCCCCGAAACCTGAAGGATCTGGAGAAGGTCTGTATGGAGGAGTGGGCCAAAATCCCTGCTGCAGTGTGTGCAAACCTGGTCAAGAACTACAGGAAACGTATCATCTCTGTTATTGCAAACAAAGGTTTCTGTACCAAATATTAAGTTCTGCTTTTCTGATGTATCAAATACTTATGTCATGCAATAAAATGCAAATTAATTACTTAAAAATCATACAATGTGATTTTATGGATTTTTGTTTTAGATTCCGTCTCTCACAGTTGAAGTGTACCTATGATAAAAATGACAGACCTCTACATGCTTTGTAAGTAGGAAAACCTGCAAAATCGGCAGTGTATCAAATACTTGTTCTCCCCACTGTATATATATATATAGCCATTCAAAATTGTGGTTTCAGTTATTATATATATATATATATATATATATACATACATACACACACACACACACACACACACACACACACACACACACACACACACACACACACACACACACATCGTCTCCGTTTTATATGTAACCGCCACCCTACCCCCCTTCTCCTCTGAGTGGTCTGAAGCTAATTAGCAAGGCTGGCTGATTAAACGATGACAGGAGATGTCATTGTCTGTGTCATGGTCTTTATAACGACCTTCACCACACACACACACACACACACACACACACACACACACACACACACACACACACTCTGCACATGCAGTATAATGCCCTAGAGCTTATAGCTCCACTGTCAGGCTCCAGTTTCCTTTACTTCATTTGTTTGTTGCAGTGATTAACAGTGATTAGACTTAACAATTCTCACCAATTTAATATGTTGTTTCTTCCCTCAGCCAGTGCTCTTATTTGCTCGCCAACAATATGTCCTTCTTAATTAAATGATAATTGGTGTGAAACATGTTCATTGTCGTCTAATGAACTGTAACCCCCCCCCCAATCACCTTCTATGTAATGTTATGACAGCGTGACAGTACCAGTCCCCTCACTCTGCACAACCACAGCCAGGAATAGACCTAGACTGTATCCCAAATGGACCCGTGTTGCCTACTGCCTATATAGTGCACTGCTTTTGACCTGGGCTTTGGTCAAAAGTAGGGCAGGGGATAAGGTATCATTTGGGGGACAGCCTTAGAGACGATAATGTCCTCTCAGCAGCTTTTGATCTCCTGGCTGCCGATAAACACGTCTCTCATCCTAACCTGAGATCAAGTCCTGCTTCCCTCCGTGGTCTCTCTGGATGGATTACGATGAGAGCAGAGCCCTGCACATGCCTTCCTGGGTTGCAGTACTTGCAGTAGGTGTTACATAATTGAACAGTACAAGGTTTAGGCTGCCCTGTCAAGCACAAATCCCAGCGCGGATCTTTTATTCAAACTGGCAGCGTGTAAACTCCTCCCTGCTAACTTCTGTTGCTCCATCAGGTAGACTGATCATCCATATGTTCTAGATGAGAACCAGGCGCTGGGATGAATTCACAATCAGCCTCTTGGGGTCGGACACGCACACATGTAAGCGCACACAGAGGGCTCCCGAGTGGCGCAGCGGTCTAAGGCACTGCATCTCAGCGCTAGAGGCGTCACTACAGACCCTGGTTCGATCCCGGGCTGTATCACAACCGGCCGTGATCGGCAGTCCCATAGGGTGGCGCACAATTGGCCCAGCTTCGTCCAGGGTAGGCCGTCATTGTAAAATAAGAATGTGTTCTAACTGACTTGCGTAGTTAAATAAAATAAAACAATCTAATGTGTACACACACACACACACACACACACACACACACACACACTTGTTTTACTATTCTTGTGGAGACCAAACAATTGATGCCCATTCAACATTTTATTTTCCCTAAACCTAACTCTAACCCTAAACCTAACCCTAAAATAGCCTTTTTCCTTGTGGTGACCAGCAAAATGTCCCCAATTGTACAAATTTTCATTGTTTTACTATCCTTGTGAAGTCTTTTGGTCCCCACAAGGATAGTAAACCCAAAAACACACACATGCATACTGCAGTCAGTTGGTCTCCTACCACTCCTGTCTAATCACTGTCTGATCTGACTCTCAGTGCTGTCTTTGAAGTGTGCGTAGTAATGAACACTGGTCTGAACACTGACCTCTTTCCTGGTTTTATACTGCAACTGTTGCGGTCCGTTTCAGGGAAAATGTTTGACCGTTCTTGACAATTTTTGTTATAACTTCTCCTCGTCCTCCACAGAACCTGGCCGGAGTCCAGATTTGGTTCTGTGTTGCCGACATTAGCCCCAATATAATGTTTGATAATTAATATCAGTAATGATATCAGAAAGTATATTTTTCTAGAGTAAAAAATGGAGGCAAGTGGTATTTTTGTAGGCTGTATTGTAGGTCTTGAGTTGTCGCTTCGAAGCTAATTTAACCTTTCTTCACAGTGGAACTGTGTTGTCCCAACTAGGAATATAATTCATTCCCCTTTAGAACTAGAGCCTCCAGGGTTCTTATAAAACTCCTTCACCTTAGAACCAGAGCTTCCGGTGTCCATATAGAACTCATTCACCTTAACTAGAGCCTCCAGTGTTCGGCTATTTCTCCCCTGATCCATTCTGTGTGCATGAACCTATGAGGAGTACAGATGTATGTGGCAGAGAGTTGATGCGTGATGTAATCAAACAGCAATCTCAGACAGAGTGGCTTGGAGTGCAAACATTGATTATTCTCTCTCTGCTACTGGGGGCATGCCAATCCCTGTGAAGATCATAGAGGGGAGGTTGAGGGGTGGGTGGCATCTGATGAAATTCCATCTGGTATCTGATGAAATGAGATGCAGAGATGCTAAAACCTCACTGTTTTGGGGCAGACTCTGGCCCTGTTGGAGTACTTCAGTAATGCATCCATCCTCTCAACCTTCAAGTATTCACAGATTTTGAATTAGCTGGATTGGTGGAAATAACAGGGTTGTAACCTTGCCTCAAGGAAAGAATGATGCGTTATTGGAACAGGGTCATGGAGAAACTCGTCTGCTCTTTCTGTTGTAGCCTCTGCTGTCCTCTGACACTCTAAGGGCCTCCGGATCCACAAACATCCCTGTTAAGTCGGCTTTCTCTTCCTTCCCACAATCCTTCAGATTTTAGAGAGCTCTGCCAATTTGTTTTGTCAGGAAATCTTTTCGCCGGTGGGGCATTTTCGATCTGTCTCCCTGTCGCTCTCCACCTCAGTCTGAGTTTTGATGGGCCTGCCTGGCTGCAAGGTCTTTTTTTCTCTCCCTGTCTCTAATAGAGGGAAGGGAAAACTAGCTGGTGAAGGTCAGCTCTGGGATGAACGCTCAGCAGCCTCAAATTGAACCATTTCTTTCTTTTTTTCCTGATGTTGGCAGCCCCGTCAGCCGGCTGCACCTAATGATGATAGGCTGTAATTTTCAGCTGGAATACTCAATTAGCTGCTCAGGTCTGCAGGAGCTTGGAACTCACTGGCTTCAGAATGGGAAGGACAGACATTTCTCTGTACAATATTTCGGCGGGGATTTTCTTTCTCCATCAGCGCGAGGTGAATGGATTACCTGGATACATGGAAATGTGGTAGGCTTTCTCCTAACCCCTCAAGAATAACGTCAGGATCAGGGGGATCAGAATGTCATTTCTTTCCGGCCCTGATTATGCCCTTTCCTGACGCTTGACACAGAGGCGACGAGAGCCGTGATGATGAGTAGGACAAATACGTAATACCCAGGGTGCCAGCATGCAGCACCACGTCTGAATGGGATGACGGTTAAGCCCAGGCTTTCAATAAAGGTCGCCTCACCTGAATGAGGTTTGGGGGGGCCTCGCCATAAGACTCCATCTGTAGGCAAGTGAGAAGCCTGCTGGATTTAAGAGCACATTGTAGAGGTCATAGTTATCTGAATTCAAAGTTAATAGACTACTAGTCTTTGAGGAAGGGTGTAAAATGTGAAGGTTATTTGTTTTTGGCAGACATGAACTGTATCCTTTGGAGAGTTTGCTCGATACCGTTTCACCATACATTCCTTCAGATTGGACTCGTCCTATGCAGCGGGCTCATTCAGCGCAAACGGAAGCAGACAAAGTCCGTAAAAGCCATGAGGCTTCCGAAGAATGGTATTTAAGTCTTGGTACAGTACATGGCACTATTAGATGTGGTCTAATGTGCTTGTCAGCATGCTATTCACACTGGTATGTATTTACTCAGCCCCTTGGACACAGTTAGGGAAAACATTTTAGATGTGTATGGTTACATGTACTGTCTTAGATGGGGGCTGAGCTACTTCAATAGAACGTTTACAAGATAAGTCAAAGTGACTATAAATAATCTCCAAAGTAATTTATGAAATGTAATATTGTCTACCTGGTGACACACACACACACACACACACACACACACACACACACACACACACACACACACACACCTCTCCACTGATCTATCACTGATATCAGGGAGGAGGAGTGCTGGAGGGTGGAGGATATTTTAACTTGGCCACTCATACCTGCCAGCTCCCCTCCCAGGAAACACTGCATTGCCTTGGTGACAGCGCAGAGAAGCGACCAGATCAATCAGCCAATCCCCAGATGGGATGTGTCCCAAATAGAGAGCACCATGTTCCCTATATAGTGAAATACTTTTAACTAGAGCCCTACATAGTGCAGTATCTATCCATTTGGGATGCACCACCATCTGTCAGCCAGGGGCCCCAACCCATTCATTATTAATTTGAGAATTACACTGGGGCCTCCTCCAAATGGTGCGGGGCGTTGTGATAGAATATGCAAGGTTCTGCATAATGTAGGATTGAAATACAGTAGTCAGTACAGTATCAGGAACTAACATTTACATGATATTTCTTCAGTTAGCTGCAGTGCCGGGATAGTGATGTTAGGGGTGACACTTAGTCATGCTGGTGGTGTGTCATAGAGGGACTGACTCACGTCTGGCGGGAAGGTTTTTAACAGGATAGACTGTATAGCATTTATTTTAAATTTTAAGGGATCACATTAACTTGATTCCCTCTTCAATCATTCTTTTGTCTGCATGACAAAACCTGGAGAGATTGTGGCACATAAAGGGAGTTTATCACATTTAGTTTAAAAGGCGTGTTGCCTAAGTGCCACTTTGTTGAGTTATTGTGTGCATTGGGTATAATCTCCCATTTTAAAGTTCTCCATTGGGGGCTTGCTTTGCCTGGGCTGTGACTGGAGAGGGGTGAGTGGTGTGGTAACTAATGCAGCCTGGACACAGGCTTAGCTCACCTTTTTGATGTTTGTCCCAGAAATCCATGGTGCTCTAAGCATAAATGTCCTTGAAGAGAAAGAAGCAGAGATTCCCCGGAGAGGTAAAGCTATTCTAATCCTGCACAGAACGAGAAATTTGACAAAAAAAAATAAATGCCGGATTTACCTGAGGGCCTTGTCGATCATAGTTAATGAAACATAACATTACCTGGCTGATTGTGTACCGTGGAGCTTATTTGGCCTGGAGTCTATAAAGCTGTTTTTAGAAATGCTGACATTGGGTTACAAAAAATTATGCATTGGTGATGGGACCAGCTACAGTGATAACCTCCCCTACAAACAGAACCAAAGACAAACCAGCAGGTTATGGCCGTGAGGAGCAGTTGTACAGTTTGTCTACCCATGCCAAGGCTTGTCTGATTTCATCAGTACTGAAACCTTTAAAGACTCTCTGCCCAGCAGTAGCAGTGCCCTCCTGTCCTGTCAGGTTATTAGACCCACTGCTAGAGGACACTCCCTAATCCGTTAGACAGTTTCATGTCCAATTGCTCTTCAACAGAAAGGGATAACCATTTACTCTACAAATTAGGTTGTTGGGGGGGGGGACTAGGTTAGTACACTGACCTATTCTGTTACAGGGGAGAGTGACAGACTGAGGTGTGTGTGTACATGCCAGTGGCGGTCAGTGCCATTTGATGGAGGACGATTTAGTTTATTCATGAGCTTGGCCTTATTTCTATTACAGCATATTGGATGACTGTCATTCATATTCCATTCACCCAGTTCAATGTAACAGCGATAGATTTCGGCTACTACATTATACTCAAATCTTTCTCTATACCAATCATGAGGTTGCTACAACCTAGCCAATGAACGTTTACAACGTAGGTGCACACCTTTTGTGAGAGAAATTTGAGATGACAGTGACACATGGACAGACAGTGAAACATTCAATACCGCCTCGCACACTCTTGCCTGCATCTAGCTGATAGAGGGTGTAATCATTAGTCCAACAGTTGCAAAATAGAGTTTCTATATGACAAATTCAGGTATGTTTATCCTTGTTTTGTTCCGTTTTAAGAAACGTTTTTAACAGAATTGGCGGAATGAATACACCCCTGATCACGTGTAAACACAGTTCACTTTCGTAACAGCCATGTTCTATTCCTTCTCGCATCTATGCGCTCTCCTCTGATCTTTTCCCTTTGTCACTTGTGGACTTCAGTGCACAACACATCAGCTGTATGTGACCAGGCGAGGGAACCTTTCCAAGCCAAACCATATAACTGCTAAACACAGCCTACATCGTTAACATATTAGCTAAAGTAACGTCATCGTCAACATAGCTAATAGAACTAACGCGTTAGTAAACATGCTAAAATCATGCAGTAACGTTAGTGTACAGTCAGTAAGCAGTTTAGCACTTACACCGGCGGGCCCCGGTTGCAATAAATTAGTAAAACGAAAAGCTTATCTTGACTTGAAATAGTTCCAGTGTTGTTGGATAGTCATAGCCAGCTAGCTAACATAGCATCCCTATGATTGAGTAGGCTAAACTAGCTAGCTGGATTTGCTAGCTAATTGAAACCAAAAGTGGAAAAAATCTCAATTTTGGGAAGAAAAAAAAGATTCTTCACATCTGTTCAACTATTATCTTTCTCTCTCTTTGACTCAACTACTCACCACACTTTATACATTGCAGTGCTAGCTAGCTGTATCTTATGGTTTCAGTACTAGAGTCATTCTCTGATCCTTTGATTGGGTGGATAACATGTCAGTTCATGCTGCAAGAGCTCTGATAGGTTGGAGAATGTCCTCCGGAAGTTTTCATAATTACTGTGTAAGTCTACGGAAGGGGGTGAGAACCATGAGCCTCCTAAGGTTTTGTATTGAAGTCAATGTACCCAGAGAAGGACTGAAGCTAGCTGTCCTCCAAGTACAGCATGGTGCTACCCCACAGAGTGCTGTTGAGGCTACTGTAGACCTTCAATGCAAAATAGTTTAAATCAATTATTTGGTTACTTGAATATATTTAGTATAGTTTTATCTAAAAAGGGTAACTTTAAAAAAATGTTTTACAATTCGCATTTTTATGAAAATCACTGAGGAAGATGCTCCTCCCCTTCCTCCTCTGAGGAGCCTCCGCTAGTACCTGTGTGTGTGTGAACCTGCAGCGGTTGTATTATGTAAAGGGGTATGGTTGTTTGGTTGATTATTTATTTCCCCATGTCCTTGTTTTCTCTTCGCTGCAGCTGCTGTGTGAGGCAGATCTCCCAGGTGGATCGTAGCAACGCGTCAACTCTAATAGAGCTTCCCCCAGTCCACTCCCCAGCCATCTGACAGACCCAACAAACATCAAAGGTAGCTGCCCCACTCCGCCACTCCTCTCTCTCTCTCCGTCTCTCTGCCTGCCTGCAAAAATGTTCTATTGAACACATCATTGAGTCTATTACCTGACAGAGGGGCTTTTTTTGTAACCTGAGGAATACTGTGTACCTTTTTGCTGCTGTTTTTTCTCTTTTGATATGACTTGCCTTCCTTTTGTTGTTATTTCTGATGTTCGAAGTAGGTAGTGTGGTTTTAGATACTGTAAGTTGACAGTAATTGCAATGTGGATTTTGTGTACTTCTTTGAAAGATGTGCTCCTTTTTTTACATCCTGTTTTTTTCATCTTGGCTGTAATTACCGGCATCACATGTATTCTCTCTAATTGAGTGTAATGCAACAGATATAGACAATACCCTTATTTGATGCCACATTGTAACATTCTGGCTAATATGATGAACTAGCTTACTGAAAATACTGTCCAGAGAGAGATGATGTATACAATGTTGGTCTATACTGGTAAGAGGTAGACCTAGCTGTACCCCGTATGTTGAGAGACGAGCTGCTATGGGAGCCCACTCTCTCTGTGAAAGCATGAGCAAAGACTTATATTGTGTGTGGAAATACGAGGAAAAATACTTGTGTGTGTGTGTGACTGTGTAGGTCTCAGGGTTTCCACACAGAGAAGAGCTTCAAAGATAAAAGGTGGAAGAAAATTGATGGTAAACAATTACTTTTTTTCTTAGCGTTTGAAACTTTTCAGCAATGGTTCGCCACACTCCTCGCTAAGCTTTGCTTATCCTGGCATCGCTATACCCAACAGTGGATTGTCATTCACTTTACATTTCCATAGAGGACAGGCGCTTTGAATCCCAAATTGGAGGGAGGATACTGAGGATAGGGTGGCTGACGGTGTTTGTTTTTTTTGCTCGATGAGAGAGAAAGAAATCTGTGTGGAAGCCCTGAGACCAAGGCAGTCACACACACAAATCTTTAAAGTCAAACGAGATGACCTGTTCTGTTACCAAGCTATTTAAAACGGGCTGATAGGCTTTTGTTAGTACCGTTGCGTTTTTAATGCCTTTTACAATATTAGGCGTTAGAAGTGACTGTGTTCTTGGTAGCTAATGGCCTGCTGCGTTGCCAGAGCCAATACCTATTAATCGCTAATGCTAGCCTTTCTTCATTCTCACTCCGACTGCCATTTGTGCAGCGCGTAACTCATAATGAAGCACTCTTCTCTCTCCATTACCCTTATTTTTCTCTGGAAATGTTTTCCCAGCTCAGAGTGGACGATGATGAGAGCACAAAATAAAATACTACGCTTTTTTTATTCAGTCTCAAATGAAAGTATTATCCTTCCCCCGTTTTGTCCTTTCATACTTTCTCTGTTTTTCTTCGACAAAATGTTGAAAAACCCAACACTGAAGGCATAATGTAAAACTGTCGTGTTTAACCACAATTCCATTCAAAATATGGACGTTTTCTTCAAGTTTGGGAATAATTCCAGCAATTTTCTGGCCATTCAACATGCTAAAAGACTCCTGAAGCCTACACTGAATTTCTGACATTAGGATTAATCACTACTAGACTCAGTCATTCCCACATAAATGCTTTGACATTTTGGACAATCTGAAAGAAATATCACTAGCTACATCCCAAATGGCACCCTATTTCCTACATAGTGCGCTACTTTTACCAGAACACCATGGGCCCTGGTCAAAAGTAGTGCACTATAAAGGGTGCCATTTGGTATTTAGAATAAGGGCCAGGAATTCAGTGCTTGTTTACATTTCTGAATGATGCCTCCTAATGTCTCCAATTTGGTATCTAATTGTTTGAATGTATTATCCATCATAGCTCAGGTGGGCTGAGGGGCAGGCTGACCCCAACAACACACACACACACACACACACACACACACACACACACACACACACACACACACACACACACACACACACACACACACACACACACACACACACACACAGGATCAGGTGTTTTTGGTAGCCCTTTGTGCCATTGAGACCTCCCTTCTCAGATGGGCATCAGATGGGTTTAGACAAGGAATTCATTTAAGCTGCAATTATAGGCCCTTGAAATGGGGGACTTGACAGTCAGGTTTCCAGCCTATCCCTTTTAGCTCCATCAGGATACCAGGCACTGCTGGTCTCACTCAATTACCCTCAACCCTCCCCCACCACTCCCTATACCCCACACACCAATTCCCCTGCACTCCTTCCCACTCAGCCCACCCCACATCTGGGGTTTGGGGGGGGGGGGCTCTATAATGCAATATAAAGCCAGGCTCTATCTCTTTGTTCCTGGTTGAGTCCTCTCAAATTGGGTCTTAATTAATTTGCACTGAACGTCTTAATGTATCATTCAAAGCTCTTTTGGAGGAGGCTATAATGCTAATGAGGCAATACTAATCCAACCTTGGTTTAAATTCTGACACTTTTTAAGGAAGTTGGGCTGAGGCTCAAAAGGCAGTAGCAGCAATTTGATTATATTTGTCCTATGCTCTCAAGGCGGAGTTAGGGTGGATGTGATTGGCTATAGAAGTATTTTAATGCCCGATACTGTACACTGAACAGTGAAGGGCCTCATCAAGATGTTTACTGAAATTACTGGAGCCATTTGACATTCCATTCTGAAATTCCAAAAGACCTGGGCCCGGTTGCATAAAACATCTTAACTTAATTTCCCCCTTTTTTAAATTAAGTGAAAAAGTTGAGGGTGCACATGAGCTCCTTAAAACCTCTTACAGCTATCCCCCCCCCCCCCTTCTTTCAATTTCTGCCTGAAGACATACCCAAATCTAACTGCCTCTAGCTCAGGCCCAGGAGCTAGGATATGCATATTCTTGGTACCATTTGAAAAACGGAAAACACTGAAGTTTGTGTAAATGTGAATTGAATGTAGGAGAATATAACACAATAGATCTGGTTTAGATAATACAATGAAAAAACCATACGTTTTTTCGTTTTAATTGTTGTATCATCATCTTTGAAATGAACAAGATAAAACAAACATTCAGATATGGATATGGGGACAATTTCAGTGAAAAACATAAGAGGGCAACAGTACTTGTGCAAAGTTTCAGAATGATAACTTCCAAAATGAGTGTGCTACATGACATTTATCATGAAGTCACCCAGGTGTCCCACACAAGTAGCCCAAATGTACCCAAGTGGCCAAATTGGTGAAGGTATACATTTTGAAACAAATAACTATATACAAAATACCAAAATGGTATTCTAACACACCCCCCCCCCCCAAAAAAAAATGGGGGGGAAAAATATGAAGAAAAAATATATATACATTTACAAAATAACATGGGTAACTATTTACACACTTTCAATATTTGGAAGACCCTCAGTCCTCTATCAAATCTATTTATATAGCCCTCAAGAGTAAATATGAACAGTTTACCTCTAGATGGCCCGGGAGGTGTGGAGCCAGAGACGGCAGGGGTCCAGCTGGATGAACCAGCTTCAGAGGGGGATGGACACACGTTGGGGATGGACACGTTGGCGGCAGACACACGCATCTCGACCATGCTCCCTCTAATCCATAATATGTAGACTGAGTTGAGGAAGCATGCCGCTGGAGGAAGTATAGCCAATGTGTACTTTACACATTTCATTACATTTTTATATATTGCAAATAAAATGTAAAAACAATCACAAATAATATTTTATATTATTAATTTCAAACAACGGCATTAGCATGAGAAGAACTTACCAGTCCAAAACAATGTCCTCTCCGATCAAAAAATAAAAAAATATTTGAGTCATGGTCGCTAACTGAGTCGTCTTCCAAAAGCATATGTTTCACTTTCACAATCAATTTCCTCTAATTTTGTCTACATTCGTATAGCTAGGCTTTCCCTGACTTATTCGCCATGATGTTTGATATATAAACATCTGAAGATGCTTGTTACTGAAACAGTGCTGTGCGTAATGAGTTTGGCTCCTTCCAGTATGAAACTTCAATGGCGAATGACGGTCTTTACGCCGGAGTTTACTACATGGGTTGGTCTTCCAAAACACAAACATTAGATATTGCCGTTTACCTCTGCTCATTGGCTATCTACCCAGCTAGATTTCAAGACGATCAGTGGTCATTGGGTTAAAATACAGTCAATCAACGAAACAGCGGTCATATAATTGGTGCACAATGAGGTCGTTACTTGTTGTCTTCCAATCGGTTTCTTTGGGTCAATACGTCCCGCGAAATGACCCATCAAGTTTGGTTGTGTTACAAACAAACAGTTGATTGCAAGGAAACCAAACATGACTGAATAAAGTCAGGTTTAGTCTGTGTATTTACGTCGAATGTTTCGTCGAAAATTGAATGACACTAAATTCAACGAGATAAGCGTTCACAAAATGTTTCGTGTTAGGCTATAAAAATGGATTTAACCGAACAAAAGACCATTCATTGTGTAACAATGAGCCTTGGGATTGCAAACTAAGCAAGATCTTCAAAGGTAAACGATTTATTTCATTGCTATCTGTGATTTTGTTACGTCTGTGCTGGTTGAAAAAGTAGTTTGGTATGGGGCTCTGTGCTCAGATAATCGCATCGTATTCTTTCTCAGTAAATCCTTTTTGAAGCATGTGAGACACTTGTATTTTCAGGAATGTTTAATATGACTATTTGTGGCGATCACCGTATGTTGTCGAATTCAAACCCGCATCCGGTATCCGTAGATCAGAGAAGTTAAGTGCTTCATTCAGTATGGATATCAATGTAAACAGCATTTGTGGAGGTTAGTCTTGCTTTACTCTGCCCTGGTTGCAAAAGCAAAACACCAAGGCACAATTTGTTTTGTGGGCATTGCATATACTTCCTCCATAATCCCCACGATGCGTATTGAAGTAGTGGACGGGAGGTATACGCCATATCAGTTAATAAGGCTGATGGAACAGATCAGAATGTTTAGTATAAAATGTAGATCAACTCTTATTTCTTGATATTTTAAGCTTAGCAATGTGCACGCAGTGTTAGGCCTCCAATGCAATTTGCGACAAAACAGCATTCTAAAATGTGCACCACACATGCGAGGTTTCATGGACACATGGAAATATCGGTTAGAAATTTTGGAAGAGGGAAGATCTAAAGATGCGACAACTATCACGGGTTGCTAATATGACAAGGATAATGCCTTTGGCTGCTAGACAATGAAAGATAGTTAAAAGAAAACCAATAGAACAGGAGAAATCGTACAGTATGAGGAAGTCTTATAAAATAATTGCCTTATTTCTATGGTGGGATTTTGGTTAGGCTACTTTGAAGCAAGGTAAGACATGCCTCATAATATGAAGTAAAACATCCAGGTTTCAGGAACAGGGAAAATATAGTGGTGCTAATGATAGGCATAACTGTCTTCTGGTAGATGGAAAGGCTTTCCCAAAAACTTAAAATACATGTTATAACTGCAAAGTAGCTTATCATGATTATTTGCATCAATCCAGTGGCCATTAATTGCACAAACTCCATCTCATGTCCGCTAAAGAAATGCTGCTAACCAAACAACAGTGCTATGTGCCAGTGCACTTGATTTAAAGGGTAACTATGTTCAAAGATGAACATTTCTTAGATTTTTCCCAGACCTCAGTGGTCTCCTGATGTGGTTTAAGCACTGTTCTGGACTTAGAACATCAAATTTTGTTTTCCCCAAACACAACAAAAAAAAGAAAAATCTATAACCTACATGTGAATTTCTGACTCAATTGACAGCCTCATGTATCAGTTTCAATAGTAGGCATACAATCAGCCTACTTGCACAGTACAGCTTGGGTTGGCGTGACTGTGAAAGACCAATATGGGATTCATCATTTTATGTCTTTCAGAGTGTACGTCACTGTTTCTCATATCATTTTTTACACAGGGTGCCTTTCCTTCACCGGGCGCGCCATTTGGGATTTTTTGGGGGGCAAAATTGCAGAATACCCACTTCCATGCACCATTACACCTCTGGTGGGGAGGATTTCTAGCTGAGTTCTCCTAGGGAGGGGAGGGCTTTGAAGAGTGCGACTGACTGGCTGGCTACATCTCCCCGTCAGGACCTCCACCACGCTGGAAGTGTGGGCGTGTGATTACATTTATTACCAGGCTATTTTGAGCACAGTACAGGCCCAGGTTTGTGCTGTTAACCCATTTATCCTTGAGGAAAAGCTCCGCACCGGCATAACTGGGACTCAGGACTCGGCCTCAGAGCAAGTGCTGCGTTCTGCGTTCCCTCTGTGGTAGAATAGAATATACACTGATTGTCCCTTTAAGAGTGGTTACCTCATTAGAGCAGTCAAATCTATCACATCCTTTGTGGAATTAAGTTAATTACGTTTTAATCTTTCAGCTTTCAATGTTATGAAAATGAGTTACCACCTCTCTTCAGTAATGTTATCACCACACAATTTACATTTACATTACATTTAAGTCATTTAGCAGACGCTCTTATCCAGAGCGACTTACAAATTGGTGCATTCACCTTATGATATCCAGTGGAACAACCACTTTACAATAGTGCATCTAAATCTTTTAAGGGGGGGGGGGGTTAGAAGGATTACTTTATCCTATCCTAGGTATTCCTTAAAGAGGTGGGGTTTCAGGTGTCTCCGGAAGGTGGTGATTGACTCCGCTGACCTGGCGTCGTGAGGGAGTTTGTTCCACCATTGGGGTGCCAGAGCAGCGAACAGTTTTGACTGGGCTGAGCGGGAACTGTACTTCCTCAGAGGTAGGGAGGTAGGGACAATGCCATGCTTGGCATCCCAGTGTGTTTTGTACTTAGTGGAGTGGATAGCAGGGGTGTTGGTTATTGGTGGATGGGTTTAAACAGGGGGAGACATTGGAGTGATCTCTTCTCCCTGTCCCTTCAGCCCCAGACCATTAGCAAACATCTGCTGTGTAAAGTCTTAAACCAGCCCTGTGTTTTGAGGGGGGAATTGTTCAAATTCACTGCCTGGGTACTCTGGGCTATTTTCAGTGGCCAGGAGTTAACGGTAATGATAAGCTCTCTGGGCGTAGCTCACATGCCTTCCATATTCCCCTTGTGAATCAGGAGGGGTGCAGCTAGCTAGCGCCCATGGTCCCTGCCCTGGCTCCCGTCCCCCTCTCCAGCCCCAAGGGAGGGTGAATCACTGGACTTACTCTGTCCAGGAGTCTATCAACTGTGTCCAATGAACATGGCTCACTATCTGTCACTTTCAGCTGTCTCAAAACGTAGATAAAATGGTGGCCGCTAGGCTAGACAAGTATTATACTATATTTACCATAGACCAGAAGCACTATTTTGATATTGAAAGCGGTGGCAAACATATCCAGTAAGCACCCCCCCCCCCCCCCCCCCCTCCGCCCGATCTCTTTGAAAAGGAATAGTCCTGAAAAGTACAGATTAGGATTTGTGATTGTGGGCATAGCCTCAATCAGGCCTCTCATGTTTGTCTGTGTGGAGAAAGAAAACAACAAGGAAAAAGCCCCGTCAACACCAAACAACCACTGCACCACCACACCCCTCATACCATCGCATCACTCCCTGACCCATCACCGGCTCAACTTCAAGTGACATGAGCTCCTCCATTCGGCTTTACTTTGAGTGGTGTCAGACCATTCTCCATTCTGGATAAATAATTGATCAGCCAGAAACAAACATCAAAGGGGGTTGTTCGCTTCAAAGGGAATAGGGGTCTCTCTCTCTGACTCTCACCCTCTAGTTCCTATATGGAGAACAGGGAATTGTTTATACATGTGCGCATATGGACTCACACACTCACACACGCAATCCAACCTGCTCATGATTCTAATCAACATATCTGCATCTCCTGCCATGCTAACTCTTTCTCTCGCTCTCCTTTTCTCACGCTCTCTCGCTCTTCTTTTCGCTCGCTCGCTCTCCTTTTCTCACGCTCGCTCTCCTTTTCTCACGCTCGCTCGCTATCCTTTTCTCACGCTCGCTCGCTCTCCTTTTCTCACGCTCGCTCGCTCTCCCTTTCTCACGCTCGCTCGCTCTCCCTTTCTCACGCTCGCTCGCTCTCCCTTTCTCACGCTCGCTCGCTCTCCCTTTCTCACGCTCGCTCGCTCTCCCTTTCTCACGCTCGCTCGCTCTCCCTTTCTCACGCTCGCTCGCTCTCCCTTTCTCACGCTCGCTCGCTCGCTCTCCCTTTCTCACGCTCGCTCGCTCGCTCTCCCTTTCTCACGCTCGCTCGCTCGCTCTCCCTTTCTCACGCTCGCTCGCTCTCCTTTTCTCACGCTCGCTCGCTCTCCTTTTCTCACGCTCGCTCGCTCTCCTTTTCTCACGCTCGCTCGCTCTCCTTTTCTCACGCTCGCTCGCTCTCCTTTTCTCACGCTCGCTCGCTCTCCTTTTCTCCCTCTCGCTCGCTCGCTCTCCTTTTCTCACGCTCGCTCGCTCGCTCTCCCTTTCTCACGCTCGCTCGCTCTCCCTTTCTCACGCTCGCTCGCTCTCCCTTTCTCACTCTCGCTCGCTCGCTCTCCCTTTCTCACGCTCGCTCGCTCGCTCTCCCTTTCTCACGCTCGCTCGCTGTCCCTTTCTCACGCTCGCTCGCTCGCTCTCCCTTTCTCACGCTCGCTCGCCCGCTCTCCCTTTCTCACGCTCGCTCGCTCGCTGTCCCTTTCTCACGCTCGCTCGCCCGCTCTCCTTTTCTCACGCTAGCTCTCCTTTTCGCTCGCTCTCTCTGTTGTAGTTAGTTCAAAGATGAGTTGATAGATGTCCTTGTGTGGTTTCAGATGGAATACAGCATGTGTTATGAGTTTGTTATTGCTCAGTGATGCATCTCTTTCCCCACTTGACTTTCTGGATCTTGAAAACAATGCTGTCATATATGTTTCAACCCGTCTGATCTAAATCTCATTCTCTTTCCTTTTCTTATCCCTTTTTCCCCCAGGTTTTCTTCCTTCTAACCATCAGGCTCTTCCACTCTGTTTACTGTCTGTACAGAGGGGGATGTCTGTTATCTAACTGCTCTGTCTACCACTCTACTAGGTGTGTATTCATAACACCCTGTGCATGTGTGTGTTTGTGTGCACAGTTGTGTATATGACACTTGATGTACTGTATCCTTACTCTCATTTGTTACGTGATCAACTCCCTTGATATCGTTCCACCATCCATTATTGATACCAGTGTTTAACAGTGACATAGGCTATACATCATGTTGTGTCTGTTTACGGAAGCTCGTGATGGGAACAGTATCATATAGGCATGGTTGGCAAGTCAAGTTGTGGAGCATGCACGTCTTGGGTGTATGCCTGTGGAAATGTACTGTGGGTCTCTTCCACATGCATCAATGCTGGGCATGTGCATGTACTGGAAATGAGCAGTTGCATTGATAGCGCTACCAGGTGAAGTAAGACAGACATTTGTGGAGGAGAATCACGTCATCCTGAACCACCGCCAATTGTCTATTTGAAGATTGTTTGCAATTGTGTGCAATGCTCATCCATGTTTTGACACCTATGTGGGACTGTGTATTTGGCTCACTCTGTATTTGGAACATACCCTCATTTTCCTGTAATTGGTGTTACAATCACAACACAATTGAATTAAGTGTTTAAAAAAAATGTTATTCTTCTGTCTTCATGGGCATCTTCGTGTTTAGTAGAATACAGCCATCAAGCAACCATGTCAGACAGGTTGAGTGTCGGTATTGACCTGGTGACCCCCTCCTTCTCTCCATCCCCTCCCTCCTGACCTCTGACGTACCTATTAAAGCTCAGCTCAGTCCAACCTAGCCCTGCTCCCCTGACTCAACATCCGGCCACCCTCAGCCATGGAGGACTATGAGGTGTGCTCGGCCGCCAGTATCCTGGCTTCGGTGAAAGAGCAGGAGGCGCGTTTTGAGCGTCTGACCCGGGCGCTGGAGGAGGAGCGACGCAACGTCTCCCTGCAGCTGGAGCGTTCCAACATAACAGCCGACAGGCTGGGAGGGACTGGGCCTAATGCTAACCTGCCACCCAACAGCCAACCCCTGGCCTGGCAGCAGGTGGTGATGCAGGTAAATCATGCCAGCACGCCCCGCCTGCCCGTCCCCCTTAACTCCCTGCTTACTCCGACTATCCAATCCCCCTCCATTTGAGCTGCTCTGGCCGCTCTCATTCCATCGCTCTACACCACCATATGTATTTGGCTCATTGCTCTCGAGGCGACGTGTGGTGACGCCATCTCTTTCTCCTGGGCGGCTGGCAGCTGATCCAAGCCCTTATGTTATTCCTGATCTGTTGTGCTGCCTGGATGGTGACGTAATCATTACAATGTCATGTGATGTGGTGATCCCATCTCCTTCTACCCGGTGCTCTTTTGATATTGTTTTGTGGTCTTGCTGCCGATTTTGGATCGTGTCTGTTCATCCAATTCTGCCTGTGGTTGAAGAACGTTTAGGCCTTGGCTGGGCCTTGGCTGTGCCTGGGAGTGGAGTACGGACCTCTCTGGCTGGGGGTGTGTTAAAGGAGATGTGAAGTGAGGCAGACATGATCCGCTGAAATGTCATCGAAATGCCCGTTTGATTTACAGTACAGAGCAAACTCCCGCATGAACAGACCAAGGGAGGGAAATGTCACTGCCGCAATTTCCTCTGTCATTAAATCGTAAGGTCAAGTGTTAGATCTTATACAGAAAGAACACTGTCACTGTCTTGGTTTTGAAACCAATTGTTTGGGAACAGGTATGTGTGTGTACTAACCCTTGCGGATGGGCATTTCCATGAATGCACTGCTTTTAGAATTTTCCTCCCAAAATGTATTTCTTCACAGATTGTGCCAGCGTTAATTTCTCTGGCTCGGTGCCATTTTAGATGGCATAAGGGATGATTAAGTCTCAAGCATGGCAGCCCAGCCCATCACTCACGGCTGGCTAACTGCTGTGGCCCATCACCTGTCTCTCTGCATCGTGGGGTCAATTGGGTGGAACGGCCCGCCACACACAGGCCCGCTCAACGTTTTACACACCCCACCGCTCTTTAAACGTAGCTCATTCACAGTGAACCAGTCTGGACCGCTCGCTCCAAACCTCTCGTAAACACTGCAGCAAATTGGCTGGGCCGCAATTACCTCTTTTGTAAAAAAGATTGTTTTATATTTTGTTGTACTGTTTCGGTGAATAACCATGATTTAATCATCCACATGTAATTACCTGATAGAGTGTGGAGTGGATGGCGGAGGACGGGAATGTTGATCATCATTGTGGTTCGGCTGCTCTGCCGTCTGCCCCAAGGGCTGCAGAAGGCACCTGCATGCTTGGCTTGGCAGCAAGGCTGGCTCATCCTGAGGAGCTCTATCTATCTATCTGTCTGAACCATGGACAGAGCCTACGTTACACCATGAGGTTGTACAGTGCGTTCGTAAAGTATTCAGACCCTTTGACTTTTTCCACATTTTGATTATTCTAGAATTGATTCAAATGTATTTATTTCCCTCATCAGTCTACACACAATACCCCATAATGTAAAAACAGGTTTTTAGAAATGTTTGCATATTTATTACAAATAAACTGAAATATCACATTTACATAAGTATTCAGACCCTTTACTCTACTTTGTTGAAGCACCTTTGGCACCGATTACAGCTTTGCGTCTTGGTTATGACGCTACAAGCTTGGCACATCTGTATTTGGGGAGTTTCTCCCATTCTTCTCTGCAGATCCTCTCAAGCTCTGTCAGGTTGGATGAGGAGCGTTGTTGTACAGCTATTTTCAGTTATCTCCAGAGATGTTTGATCGGGTTCAATTCCGGTCTCTGGCTGGGCCTCTCAAGGACATTGAGACTTGTCCCAAAACCACTCTTGCATTGTCTTGGCTGTGTGCTTAGGGTCGTTGTCCTGCTGGAAGGTGAACCTTCGCCCTAGTCCGAGGTCCTGAGCGCTGTGGAGCAGATTTTCATCTAGGATCTCTCTGTACTTTGCGCCGTTCATCTTTCCCTCTCCTGACTAGTCTCCCAGTCCCTGTCGCTGAAAAACATCCCCACAGCATGATGCTGCCTCCACCATGCTTCACCGTAAAGATGGTGCCAAGTTTCCTCCAGACGTGACACTTGGCATTCAGGCCAAAGTATTCAGTCTTGGTTTCATCAGACCAGAGGTCCTCAAGAATGTGTTCTTGAGGACCTTCAATGCTGCAGAATTATTTTTGTACCCTTCCACAGATCTGTGCCTTGAAGTTCCACGGATGATTCCTTCGACCTCATGGCTTGGTTTTTGCTCAGACATGCACTGTCAAGTGTGGGACCTTATATAGACAAGGGTGTACCTTTTCAAATCATGTCCAATCAATTTAATTTACCACAGGTACACTCCAATCAAGTTGTAGAAACATCACAAGGATGATCAATTTCGAGTCTCATAGCAAAGGGTCTGAATACTTACGTAAATAAGGTTTTTCTGTTTTTTATTTTGAATACATTTGCAAACATTTCTAAACCTGTTTTCGTGTAGACTGAAAATAATAGTATTGTGTGTAGACTGAAAATAATGTAATCCATTTTAGAATAGGGTTGTAATGTAACAAAATGTGAATAAAGTCAAGGGGTCTGAATATTTTCAGAATGCGCTGTATATATGAGGATGGAGGAATGTACCTGGCTCTCTGTTGGACGAAGTAAGGCATCCTACTCTCCTAACCTTTCTGCTCGCAGCCCCCCCCCACACACACACACACATCCCCTCTCTCCTCCCTGCATGATGGATTAAATGGGCCGGGGGTCAGCGGCCTTTTGCTCGGGGGCTCCCAGTCATCAGCGTAGGGGTAGCAATCGATGGGCCCATCTGTTATTTAAAGTTGGGGTCAGAGAGGAGAAGCATCAGTCTGATTAATGGAACAGCGAGTACATTCTTAATAAAATTGATTTAGACAGAGCTCTCTCCAACTCCAGAGAGGGGTTGGGCTCTATAGCTAGCAGATGACAGTTTCCTGTCCTGCCTTGTTGTTCTCTAGTTCTGCTGTTTTCGATGCAAGCCTTTGACAAGGTGGTTCCAAAATGTTCCAAAATTCATGACCAAAATGGTTTATACCCCTCAAACTCAACTCTTGTTCTTAAAGCCAGTTCCACTGCAGTTTTTTCATTTGTTCCCCCCTAATCAGGGTCTGATTTAGACCTGGGACACCAGGTGGGTGCAATTCATTATCCGGTAAAACAGAAAACTAGCAGGCCTCTGGACCTCGTAGGGTAAGAGTTGAAGCTTGTGCGAACACAATGTCAGCAGTGGGTTATTGGAATCCCCAGAGTAGACGGAGGTTTGTCAAGACTGTCTGATCATTAGGTGAGAGGAGGAGGAGACCCACCCTGATCCTGCTGTTCACAGGTGTGTTTGAGCATCCTGACTGGTGTGTTTGATCATGCTCTACAGAGCTCCTCCATATGATTCATGGGTCTCCTGTAGAGCGTTAGATCAGCATGGTGGTCAAAACAACACAAACATTAAATAATTCACTGCTTTTGGGTTTAGCTAGCGTCAACATCCCTGTTTAGCTGGCTGGCTTTCACTGTTCACTGCTACATTAAATCAAATCCAACTGTATTGGTCACATATACACATATTTAGCAGATGTTATTGCGGGTGTAGTGACGTGCTTGGGGTAATGGACAGACAGAACAACATGATCCAGTGTGGTGAGTTATTTCATGAAGATTTTATGTTATCGTCACGTGCTGTGTTAGTCGATGTGGATCAGGAATGTTATGGATGGAAATGTTTGTTAACACCCGTCAGCCGATTTCCCAAGACATATTTCCGAAGCCTTTTTGGTCCTCACTCATCATGATTGAACTCTTTACTGAAGCGCTATGTGCCGTGTGTTTTTAATGGTTTCTTCTCGAGAAAAGCAAGACAATGCTGTCATACAGCGGGTAATGGAATCATCGACTAGGAATCACTGACACGAAGCATGTCTTTCAGTCCTCTCTCACATGTTCGACCAGTGACCAGGGACACGCTAAAACCATGTGTCCTTTCCAAATGGCACCTTATTCCCTTTCTAGTACACTACTTTTGACCAGGACCCTATAGGCCCTGGTAAAAATGTGTGCACTATATAGGGAGTAGGGTGCCATTTTGGACGCAGTCCCATGTCTGTTTCTCCTGCTTTGGTAAATGGATATTTGCCTGGAGCAGTCTCCTGGAGGCGTGGAAGGTCAAGTGGTGACACATGGAGACCCTCTGAGAATGGTGCCTGTCAGACAGCACTCAGCTCCCACCCCTTATTTCTGTCTGGCCTAGTCTACAGAGGAGATGACCTCATTTCACTAATACTACACTATGGCCCTGTTTGGCTGAGTTGGTATGACCCTGAAGAAGACACAGTGATGCTGAAAAGTTGTTGTTTTACTGGGATTTTATTGATATAGTGTGTCACTCATTTATTATTAAGACTGACACTAACAACGCTAATGTCGGCCTTCATCTAGGAACACCAACCGTCCTTCAGAAATACTGACGATGATGGCTAAATCCCAGATAACGTTAACATGTACATCATTTTGCTATGTAGTGTTGGATCTGGTTCAGTATTAAGACGGTATAGCTAGTGAGATGGGCTGGGGCAGCGTGCACTACTGACTACCCTGCAAATGTTGTGACGTTTTTAAAGGCATGCGAGGTTCCTTTAGAGCAGGTGACCAAACCTTTTACAACAATATCTATGGGCCATTTTTTATATTTTTTATATGTCAAACAATTTAGCTGACATGGGCTAATTGATCTGGACATTTCTTGCAAGTTATAAATATCTCTCTTAAGGTCTGCAATGACTGACATGACAAGAGAAACTGATGATGCACTACCCAATTTCGAAATTGCACCTTGTGCATTCTACTATTACAACCTTCAAGAGTAAGTTTAAAGCCGGACCGAGTTACTTAATATATATATATATATTTTTTTAATTGGGGGGGGGGACCCCAAGCCCCCGCTGACCGCTCTGGGGCGCGCCCCACAGTTTGGGTACCACTGCTTTAGAGGAACAGTACATCCTTTTGATCTCAGTGTGGTCTGTGGGTGAGATATGGGCCTCAGTCTGGTCCAGTGATTGCGCCGCACCGCTCTTCAAACACATACATACACACACACACACACACACACACACACACACACACACACACACACACACACACACCCTCACTGGCCATGTCACAATGGACACAAAGGCCCCGAGCACAGTGCTATAGCGTTCGCAGGCAGATATATCCCTCACTGGCAGAGCCTAGGAGCCCCCCGACTTCTCGTAAATCACTTGCCTAACAATGAACCTCAGTCCCCCCAAACCGTTCCTCCTACCTTTTTCCCCTCTACCCCTCTCTCCCTCCTTTCTCCTCCCAGTGTCATTAGGAACATTCTCGCCTCCCGTAAATGCGTAATTACCTCTGTGTGAAAACGCCTGCGCTGTTTGTTTGTTTTTGCTTCCCGGCTGCACCGTTTCTGTATGTGGCCCCCATCCTCTGGGGCTGTTATCTCTTTCTGTAGCCCGGTTGTAACAATCACATTGTACTTCTGTGTAGAAGGACATTCAGACTCCATTGGGTTCACAGTTGTAAACCTATGTGCTAGTTTATCACTTTTACTTTTCCCTTTTTTTTCCTGGCTACGCTTTCTAAATCTAAGCATAGCAAGAAATGGGCCCTAAACTTTGCCTAGCGACTCAGTGAGTTCTTCCGCTGCTCTATGTTCGCTACATACTTCAGTCTGAGACTGCCGTCGTTGAAGTCGTTTGTGGTGACGTCCAAATGAGGGGTGTTGTACAAAACAAAGTCATCGGCGGTCGGATCGTCTCTAACCAATCAGAGTATCGAAACGCTGCTTTACCCATGTTTGGCTCTGGCCCAACCAATCAGTTTCTGGGACCAATCAGACCGTCTAGAAATCGTCGGAGGTACTTCGATCCGGACTCATTGAGGAGAAGAAGCTAACGTCCGTGGGCGTGGCGTAGCGTTTGTCCGGTTGCAAGGAGTTTTGGTAGCCAGGCAACACTATACTACCGTGTATACTGTATTTTATCCCCTCCCCCCCTCAACACTTGAGTCGCTGGTCCATGAATTACAGTGTTGATTGCGGAGGGGCTAAGCCCTCTTTGTATCCCTGCTCAATGCATGTCTAACATAGGAGGACATGGGCACATTCCTTGTATTCATGAGAGACAGGGGGAGGGAGAGGGAGAGAGAGACTGAGAAAGGAAGATGGAGAGATGCCTTTTGTACAGCAGGCTTTTTATATTCCTGTGGTGAGGCTCAGCCCTTCATCCTTCTGATCAGCCCATCAAGCCTTTCTGTCCTTGTGCACCTCCCTGCCATTTGATCACAATCCATTTAACTATTACATTCACTAGCACAGTGCTTCTACCCCCTCCGGGACATAATGTCTTTCATAGAAAGTCTGTATGTTGGGGTGGAGCAGCGACGCCTCTGTCTGGTCTCTGACCAGCATTAAGTGTCTCTGTCTCTGTCGGAGCGATGGTCATGATTGTCTAAGCCTGGAGTCAGAGTTAGTCACAACGACCCATGTGTTTAAAATAAGCGGGTGTCCTCTCTCCTTTATTAGATCCCCGTGCCACGCCAGGAATGTGACCTTTTGCCTCTGACTAGCTGGGTATATAACCAAACAAGGTTGGAAACTGACCCCCACCACCCCTTGATTGGAGGACTAAATTGAAACCAGTCGGAAATGCTCCGCGTGCTTTGTAGTTTAGAGGTGTTTGGCTCTTCAAAGCCTCAATTTAATTATGCTCATACGTTTCAGGTACTTGTGCGACATTTTTACTACATGAGTTACAAGCATGTAAATTGCACAGCAAATCAGCAACAGAAGTTGTATTCCATCAATATTTTGGGTTCATGAAGTACACATGCAAGACAAATGTTGGTGTCTCCCTCGACATTGACCCCATGTGAGAGCTCATAGGCCTAGCCACTACCATGTGGGTAGACTAACTGGACCACAGAGACTGGCAGTGAATGGCTTAACAGTGACGGCAGCTTATATGCACCAGGAGCTTGGTATACCCCACACATCAGTCATATCATTAATGTCATTGCAGCCCAGCCCCATGTACCACTTCCACTCACCCAGCGGGTTTAGGCCTGGGGTTGGGGCTAGGCCTGGGGTTGGGTTTAGGCCTGGGGTTGGGGCTAGGCCTGGGGTTGGGGCTAGGCCTGGGGTTGGAGCTAGGCCTGGGGTTGGGGCTGGTCTGAGTGAGAGAGCGAGTTATGTGCTTCTCTAGGCCAGCAGCAAACCCTGGGCCTCTTGACTTAGCACGTTAAGGCATTACCGCAGGGCAGAGTGGTAGAAGTCAGTTCTGGTATGTGGACACATGCCGTGTCTCTCACGGGGTCTTTGAGTTTAAGGTTTGGAGGGATGGAGAGAATAACTTTTGCCAGAGGAAGAATGTGGCAACGAATAGGAGCTACGACTGTAGTCCCACTCTCTCTACCCCTCTGTCTCTCTCTCTCTCTCTGTCTGTCTCTCTGTCTCTCTGTCTCTCCTGCGCTCTCCCAGGGCCTCGTTTTGCCAGACCTGGGTAGTGTGGCTGCCTGGGGACTCCACCACCGACACATACAATCAGAGAAAGAAAAGGCACAAAGAGAGCCGAGAGAATGGAGGGAGGAAGACATTTGGAAGGAGTTTGATTGTATAGGCTTGTTCAAAGAGTGCCATAATCATTCTATTCAACTATCAAGGTATTGGATTGACGAGTGTTAAAGGCCCAGTGCAGTCAAAAACGTGATTTGCCCGTGTTTTATATACACTGAGTATACCAAACTTTAGGAACACACCCTCCCCCCTCGCCATTTGCCTTCAGAAATGCCTCAATTTGTCGAGGCATGGACTCTACAAGGTGTCAAAAGCGTTCCACAGGGATGCTGGCCCATGTTGACTCCAATGCTTCCCACAGCTGTTTCAAGTTGGCTGGATGTCTTTTGGGTGGTGGACCATTCTTGATACACACTGGAAACTGTTTAGCGTGGAAAACCCAGCAGAGTTGCAGTTCTTGACACAAGCCGGTGCGCCTGACACCTACTACCATACCCTGCCCATTCACCCTCTGAATGGCACACTCACACAATCCATGGCTCAATTGTCTCAAGATTTAAAAATCCTCCTTTAACCTGTTTCCTCCCCTTCATCTACACTGATTCAAGTGACATCATTAAGGGATCATGGATTCAACTGGTGAATGTTTCGTATGCTTTTTTTTTTTTTTTTTGTAATAATACTGTAAAATTGTCAAAATGATAATGCCCTTTTAGTGTAAGATCTGTTTGAAAAGGCCGCCTGAAACTTCAGCCTGTTTTGGTGATTCAATTAGTTAATAGACCAGTAACAAAGAGCATTCCAAGCCTCTCTGCCATTAACAGCAAATGTTCTGTTTTCCCCAACCTCAATCTGACAGTCCTAACAAAATTCTTGCTTGAGAAATTACCCTTGGCTTAGAAGCTTTTGTTTGTTTTTGACCATTTTTAATTGAAAGCAATCACAGTAAGGTACTTAATTGTTACCCAGAAGTGATTTGATAATGAGATAAAAATGTCTGCGTTGGACCTTTAACACTAGAACCGCTAAAGCAGTCATTTTGACTGCTCATGAATTACAAAATTCCTTGACTTTTCTTAAATAAGTCTATATAACACACTGGCGGTGTTAGAATCTTAACATCACAAACAGAACTGGAGTTATAACCAGTTTTAGGAGGGCATGTCATTTTTTTTAATGGTTTTCCCCATTGCCCCTCCTCCCAAACAGTAGGGCCTGCTTCCCTCCTCCTCCCAAACAGTAGGGCCTGCTTCCCTCCTCCTCCCAAACAGTAGGGCCTGCTTCCCTCCTCCTCCCAAACAGTAGGGCCTGCTTCCCTCCTCCTCCCAAACAGTAGGGCCTGCTTCCCTCCTCCTCCCAAACAGTAGGGCCTGCTTCCCTCCTCCTCCCAAACAGTAGGGCCTGCTTCCCTCCTCCTCCCAAACAGTAGGGCCTGCTTCCCTCCTCCTCCCAAACAGTAGGGCCTGCTTCCCTCCTTCTCCCGACAGTGCTCAGCTGATTATCAGGGTGGTTATTGCCTCGAAACTGAACCTAAACTATACCAAAACTAATTTCACTCATTTAACAGATTAAATAAATTAAGTAAAGTATGATGGGGAGAATGGGCATTCTAGTTTATTCAGTTTTTTTGTGAATTCTTTCCAATGTGTCAAGTAATTATCTTTTTGTTTTCTCATGATTTGGTTGGGTCTAATTGTGTTGCTGTCCTGGGGCTCTGTGGAGTCTGTTTATGTTTGTAAACAGAGCCCCAGGACCAGCTTGCTTAGGGGACTCTTCTCCAGGTTCATCTCTCTGTAGGTGATGGCTTTGTTGTTATGGAAGGTTTAGGAATCACTTCCCTTTTAGGTGGTTGTAGAATTTAACGGCTCTTTTCTGGATTTTGATAATTTGCCGGTATCGGCCTAATTCTGCTCTGCATGCATTTGGTGTTTTACATTGTACTCGGCGGATATTTTTGCGGAATTCTGCATGCAGAATCTCAATTTGCTGTTTGTCTCATTTTTTATTTTTTATTCTTGGTTGTTGAGCAGACCCCAGACCTCACAACCATAAAGGGCAATTGGTTCTATAACTGATTCAGGTATTGTTTTACCAAATCCTAATTGCTATGTCAAATCTTATGTTCCTTTTGATGGCATTAAAGACCCTTCTTGCCTTGTCTCTCAGCTCGTTCACAACTTTGTGGAAGTTACCTGTGGTGCTGAGGTATTTATAGTTTTTTTGTGTACTCTAGGACAACGGTGTCTAGATGGAATTTGTATTTGTGGTCCTGGCAACTGGACCTTTTTTGGAACACCATTATTTTTGTCTTACTGAGATTTACTGTCAGGGCACAGGTCTGACAGAATCTGTGCAGAAGATCTAAGTGCTGCTGTAGGCCCTCCTTGGTTTGGGACAGAAGCACCAGATCATCTGCAAACAGTAGACATTTGCCTTCAGATTCTAGTAGGGTGAGGCCGTGTGATGCAGACTGTTCTAGTGCCCTCGCAAATTTGTTGATATATATGTTGAAGAGGGTGGGGCTTAAGCTGCATTCCTGTCTCACCCCACGGCACTGTGGAAAGAAATGTGTGTTTTTTGCCTATTTTAACCACACACACTTGTATTTTATAATGTATGATTTTTTGTCATCAATTTGTAAAGCAGACCCTCATGCCAAATTGAGTCAAATGCTTTTTTTTTTAAATCAACCAAGCATGAGAAGACTTAGCCTTTTTTTTTTTTTTTTTTTTTGTCAATTAGGGTGTGCAGGGTGCATGCGTGGTCTGTCGTACGGTAATTTGGTAAAAAGCCAATTTGTTTTCACTGAGGAAATGTACAAGTCTGCTGTTAATGATAATGCAGAGGTTTTTCCCAAGGTTGACGCATATCCCACGGTAGTTATTGGGGCCAAATTTGTCTCTACTTTTGTGGATTGGGGTGATCAGGCCTTGGTTCCAAATATTGGGGAAGATGCAACAGCTGAGGACGATGTTAAAGGATGTTGGCCAATTGGAATTTGTGGTCGGTATATTTTGTCATTTCATTGAGGACACCATCAACACCACAGCCATTTTTGGGTTGGAGGGTTTGTATTTTGTCCTGTAGATCATTCAATGTAATTGGAGAATCCAGTGGGTTCTGGTCGTCTTTAATAGTTGATTTTAAGAGTTGTATTTGATCATGTATATGTTTTTGCTGTTTGTTCTTTGTTATAGGGCCAAAAAGATTGGAGATGTGGTTTATCCATACTACTCCATTTTGGATAGATAACTCTTTGTGTTTTCTAATTTTCCCAGAAGTGGCTAATTAGTTAATGGATTCTTCAGTTGCATCGAGCTGATTTCTGATTTGCTGTTCTTTCTTTTTCCGTAGTGTATTTCTGTGTTGTTTTAGTGATTCACCATAGTGAAGGCGTAGAGACAGGTTTTCTGGGTCTCTCTGTTTTTGGTTGGATAGATTTCTTTATTTCTTTCTTAGGTTTTTGCGTTCTTCATCAAACCATTTATCATTGTTGTTAATTTTCTTAGTTTTTCTGTTTGACATTTTTTGGTTTGATAGGGAAGCTGAGAGGTGAAATATACTGTTTAGGTTATCTACTGCTAAGTTTACACCTTCACTATTACAGTGGCATGTTTTGCCCAGGAAGTTGTCTGAAAGGGATTGAATTTGTTGTTGCCTAATTGTTTTTTGGTAGGTTTCCACACTACATTCCTTCTTTGAACGCTTCTTTGACTTTGAACGCTCTGAGAGACTATGAGTTGAGGTCAGTTTTAAGTAGTCTACAGTACTACTGCCAAGAGATCAGCTATAGGTGTACCTACCTCTGCTTCTCCCTCTCTCTCTTTCTGCCTCTCCCTCCGCCTCTCTTTCACTACCTCTCTCCCTTTTATTCCTCCTTCTCTCACATCTTGAGGGAAGAAGAACACATGATTTTACCAGATGCAGCTTCATCTACGGTGTCTGTCTGTCAGTGTGAGGCATGATTGCTGTGCATTAACCCTTACTCCATATGTTCCCCAGCCTAATACTGACAGACAGACAAGAAAATAACTAAGTGGGTTTGATTGCCTGCACTGCAAAAATGTATAACTCAGTGTTGCAGCGTGCCTAGCACCGTGCCACGGGTTATATGAAAATATTATGAAGGGTATGTTGTCGGGTAAATAATTAAGTGTGTTATTTGAAGATTATAAATGCTGGGGCATGGTGGTGCAGACGGCGGTTTGATGTAAAACCATCTCTCTTTTAGACTAACTCAGGTAGTTCGTCATAGAGAAGTGAACTAATATAATGCTATGCAGCTTGGGGAATGCAAACCTCAGCCATTTCCCTTTCTCCTGAGTATTTTGCTGTTTTGTTTCTGTTGGGTTTTCTTTCCCCAAAGGGGAGTCAAGTCTTCACAAAGTTGTGCCCCCCCCCCCCCCCCACACACAAAAAGGGCCTTGCTTGAGCTCCTGTCTGAGTCTTGGCCAAGTACATTTACGTGATTTAGATGAACTTTCTTCCTCAGTGGGTCACCGTATTATAGCTGAATTCTTTCACGCAGGCGGTTTTCCCCCCCTCATATGAAGTGCAGTGAGTGAAGGATACAGAAGGAGTTTGGAGAGAAAGGCGTGGAGTAGACGGGTAAGAGTTGGTTGATAATGTGTGTAAAAACTTGCAGTGTGAGGTGCCCCTCTCCTGTTTTGGAGGCCAAACTCTGATATCCCTCTTTCTCCTTCTCTCCTCTGGTCGATGGGGTGGTGTCAGAGCAAGGCTCTCTGTATGCGTGTGTGCTCCAGCTGTGTCTGTCTCTCAGCCCCCTGCCCCTCCTCCTCCCACTTCCCACTCCCCTGTCAGGAGTTTGCATCGATGCTGCAAGAGGGAGTGAGCGAGAGTCGGAGTCCGAGGGAGAGCAGAGTGTTGAGGCTGCTACACTCAGAACACCACAGGGCAACTGCTGCCTGTCTGGAAACTATTCACCATCACCCCTCCTCCTTCACCATTTTCTCTGAAACTCCGGGTTTTGTTCCTCTCTCTGGGTAACTGTTGTGCTGTTTTGTTTCTTCCCGTCCTTTACAGTAGTCTGACTCGTCAGAGGCGAAGGAGTTTTTAGTCTCTTTGGTTTGTCCAGAGCGGCTGTAGTCTACTGTCCTGAACATTTCAGCGTCTCTGCTGAGCAGAGGATAGACTAAGCTTTTTTTTCTCCCCCTCTGAGCGGATTTGGAGTGTGGGAGAGAGGGAGGGGAGTGTGCGAGCGTGCGTGTCAGCGAGAGACAGCGTGGGGAAAGGATGGCTGCCTGCCTCTGAGCTGCGTCTGCGCTCACGGGTTAACTCACGTCAATAAGGAACAAGAGACAAGCGAGGAGAGAACTTTTTGGAAAGAAGGAAATTCCTTTGCTTTCTTCAAGGTTTAAGAAAGGGATTTGAACAATGCCTGCTGAAGTGAAACAGGTTAGTACTGTGATTACCCAATTAATCTGTCTCTTTCCTCCCCTCTCTCTCACGCTCTCTCTCTCTCTCTCTCTCTCTACTTCTGCTGTGTTTTCCTCTTATATGGTCGTTGTGCTGGCTGGTAGATGGTTAGATGTTTCATGTTTGCTATGTGAGGCTTTGTTGTCGGAAGGTCAAATGATACATCCGCTTCCTTAAAAAATATCTTCAGTAGCTGGCAATAGAATCACTTTCATGCATTCTTGTCCTTCAGGAGGAGCATGTCCATCTGTGTGTGTGTGTGTGTGTACTAGTCTCTACTCCCTACCGGGTTCTTCTCTTGCTCATCCTACGTAATGAACTATTTATTTACACTATTTGTAGGCTGTAGTGCGTTCTGAGAAGCGCGAACCGATATCCATAGACGCGTCTTCTGTCTGGTGAGCAGTCATCAGTACGATATATGGGTAACCCACCCACGTTGCCACAGACTTCCAGTCTGTCAGTAACATTCTGATTCCCAGATGATACACATATCGACTTCCGTTGATGACACGCGGTAGCCCTATGTAATGTCTTGGATCACATTTGGGGTGAGCGGTGGAAGTTTCTCTGTAACAGGCAGGGTGAACCCAGGACTGGATTTATAACCTCCCTGTAAAGGCCAACCGAAGAGGTGGTTGGGAGAGGACAACCATTTCAGCCTTTTGGTTTTTCCCAATAAGGCTTCATTTCAAGTTACATTTTATTGTCACGTGCAGGAGTACAGTTAAATGCCTTTCTTGCGAGTTCTTTCCCAACAATGCAGTAATCAATATCAGTAGAACTATAAAATATATTAGAAAAAAACACAAGAAATAAGAAGTAAGCTACAGTTTTCCAGGGTCTGTTCCAGGGTCAGTGCAAATACCATATTTACAATGTGCAGGGAGACTGGGGTATGGTTACTAAGCACCAGGATGTATGATAAACAGAGTAGCAGCAGCAGCATATATGATGATTGTGTGTAAAAGTCAGTAGGTACGTGTAAGCAAATGAATGTGTGAGTGGGTGTGTAGAGTCCTGTGAGTGTGCATACTCAGTGCAACAAATAAAATAAAAGGGTCAAAGCAGCAGGGTTGGGGTCAATTCCTTTTCAATTCCAGTCAATTCAGGAAATATATGGAAATATCAATGTTTTTCAATGAGGACAATTTGGAATTTGGTTTGCTTGCTGAATTCAAATGTAATTGACCCCAATCCTGCAATGCCGATAGTCCATGTAGCCATTTTGTTGGCTCCGTTACCAGAGGAATGTGCCTTGTTAGTAGTGGGATTTTTAGTGCCTTTGTTGGTGTTTTATAATATATGATTTGAACGTGTATCCTACGCTGTGAGAATGCGCTTTTCTCTGCCAGGCTTGGCAGTGCTCAGATGATATATTTTTTTAAATGAAAATAAAAATACTAGATTGAGATTCAAAGAGAGGAAGGCTAGCTTTGAATAAAGTCAACTACTCATAGTCAGCTCCTCTCATCCCAGAACCCTGTACATATTGGGATGGGGTAGAGGGTGGAGTTAAAAAAAACCCTGGCCTGGCGGAGAGAAACATTCTGTCAACTATCCACTTTGCTGTGATAATCTGTTAACGGCTGCCCTGTGGACGGCGGATACTTGATAACGGGCTGTAGCCAAAATGAAAATAATTGTATTTTCTTTCTAACCTTGTGTTCTTTTCACCTTTTGACTCCCTTGTTTCTATACTGTGTGTGTGCTTCCAGTAATCTTACGGGGGCTTACTCATCCGTGACACCCAAGTGTCACCAACGTGTAACCTCTCTAGGGAGCGGTCCTAAAATGGAGTGTAGATGTGCGGAATGCTGCGTGTCCCTGACCTCTGTTGCCGTCAGAGATGCCTGTCATTCTTAAGGGTGCGCTGGCATCATGACCCACCTCTGCCAACCTTTTCTATCCTTCGGACTTCAAAATCCTCAGTGAGAAGATCACCTGCTGAAAGGGGTGGTTGTCCCTGTCACTCCCTAGGCCCTAAATGAATGGGTTACCCAGGGGTCAGTGTTGTTTTTGTTATGGTGTTTAAGGAACGTCTGCCTTTTTTTAAGGGCAAGTGGTTGAAGCTCTCTATAACCCCTGACCTCCACACCCATCGCTGAGCTTCAGCTGTGATGTAACCTGTGGGGATCTGGTATCTCAGAATTTATTTCTATATGTTGAAGACGTACAGTTCTGTGATGGTCTGGTCAGGCTACACAGGCTGTAGATCACAGTGCAGAGGGCAGGCATAGAGTAGAGTACTGCTGCACAGATGTTCCCGTGCCCTGAACCCGTCTTAAAGCAGCAGTAACTGCAGCAGGGCTTATGTTAAATGAATCCCGGTGAAGATTACTCCCTCAGCCCTCAATTACTACTGAGGACTTGGTCGGTCTGACCATGTCGGAGTTATATTTAAACTTGCCTTATTTAAAAGTTCTCTGCAGACCAAAGGGTTGCTCCCTTGCTTGGAATAGCCTGTGTTGCTTGTACAGGCGTTACGTCTCACCCTGGTGGAGAATGGGAGATTTCACAGTGAAGGAAATGGAAAATATTCAGAAAAGCCAATAGTAATTATCTTCCTCTGAGATCTACAGTTGCAGAATCTCACTGTGTGTTCCAAATGGTGTCCTATTCCCCTTATATAGTACACTTCTTTTGACCAGCGCTCTATGGGCCCTGGTCAACAGTAGTGCACTATAAAGGGAATAGGGTGCTATGTGGAACACACAATACTTTTTTTTCCTGTCAATGGCTGAGTGGAGAAACCGCCGGAGTGACAAAATAATGAATCTAGAATTCAGCCAGAGACGTAGTGTCTGGTATTAAGTGTTGTGGACTGTCCGTCTCAGGCAGCTTATGGGGGTGTCACATCTATTAACGAAGACTTCCCTCCTCAGACTCTGTATGGTTCCTGGGTTAAATTAAAACCAACCATCCCTCTATTGATTTCCATTCCTCTCTCTGTCTGTTCAGGCTGCCTCTGGTGGAAGGCAGCGCTCCTCTGTTCTGTCTTCTCACACCATCCTACAGATTACTATTTGAAGACATGTAGAGCATGAGGAGCGCCATTGTTCCGCCACAATCGTACACTAAAATATCAGTGACCCGAATGTGCAAACAGTGAATGGCTGGTGGAGATGGAAGATGCCCAGGGATGTTGTTTGGGCATAAGTGCTGTTCTAGCAGCAAGGGGGAGTTTGGAAGGGAAAGGCGAGGCTTGTAGATGCCTGGTGACTCCTTCCAGGTGGCATGGCCCGGTGCGCGCCCTCCCCCACGCTGCCCATGTTTCCCAAACCCCTCCCACACCTCTTATCGCACAACCCATGTGACATACACTTCTCCCCATCCCTCCACCCCTCCAACCAACCCCGCCTACCTACTTGGCCTGGGTTGAGTGGGTGCCAGGGCTGGGTAACTGGAGCTGGACTTACGGGAACAGCTGACCCGCCTCCTCACACTCCCCTTTCTGGTACAGGCATTTAGAATTAAAATACTGCTGGCCTGGCCATCAGGTATCTGGAGTGTCCTGTGATGTTGCAGGAGGGTCAGGGGGACATGCCATGCGCTTCTCACCATACCCAGGGGGGCGCCACAGAGGCCACGGCTGCGCTCTCGTAACCCATTTGGCAGGCTGACAAGGTGACCGATATAAGCCTAGCCATGCCTGGCCTCGCTCGCTCACTTACTACCCCACTCACTCTCTCGCTTACGGACTCCCCTGACATATATCGTCTCTTTGGGGCCTGGTCAAAAGTTGTGAATAGGGTCATTTTAGGATGCAGACTTGTACGGCCTCTGCTTCTCCCTGCCGGCCTCTGCTTCTCCCTGCCGGCCCTCTGCTTCTCCCTGCCGGCCCTCTGCTTCTCCCTGCCGGCCCTCTGCTTCTCCCTGCCGGCCCTCTGCTTCTCCCTGCCGGCCCTCTGCTTCTCCCTGCCGGCCCTCTGCTTCTCCCTGCCGGCCCTCTGCTTCTCCCTGCCGGCCCTCTGCTTCTCCCTGCCGGCCCTCTGCTTCTCCCTGCCGGCCCTCTGCTTCTCCCTGCCGGCCCTCTGCTTCTCCCTGCCCGGCCTCTGCTTCTCCCTGCCCGGCCTCTGCTTCTCCCTGCCCGGCCTCTGCTTCTCCCTGCCCGGCCTCTGCTTCTCCCTGCCGGCAGCTGCCAAGCTTTCGTCATTGGCTGATGGAATTAATAAGGTGAGCCGTGAAACAGGCCTGGAGATGGATCCTTTCATATCCGTCTTGTGTCGGGGGATAACAGATGCAGCGCATGAATGAGATTGTTTGTTTGCCTTATTATCTGTCTGTTTTCCATCCACCAGACTAGAGCAGGCCTGTTCAACACTGTGTGTGCGCGCGCTGTATGCGTGCATACATTCATGCAAAGCCTACATTGCACTGTGTTTTGTCGGTTACACTTTGAAAAGCTAAGCCTGCAACCTCCAATGGCTTGTCAATGGGCACTGGGTGATTGAAAGTGTTGTTTCTTTCTCTCTTTGACTGAAATAAATCATTAAGATGAGGCCACAGAGACTGAGTCAGCTTACACACACACACACACATTACTGAAGGGGAGTGACTGAGGAGCAGCCATTGTGTCCCCTGCAGTGTTTATGTGCGTGCCTGCTCTGGGGATAGGGCTAGCCCTGTTTCCGTGGGAATGAGAGTAGTAAGTTCCTCCTGAAATCTCCTTGCCTTCAACACCATAAACACTCTATGTGTGTGTGTGTGTTTCGGGGAATGAGAGTCTTCCTCCATTCCTTTCTCCACCCGTCAGGCTGGCTCGATCTCTCTGTCCTGTCCTGCTGGATCCATGCCTGCGACAGACTTGTTTTGGATCTGGCAGATAACAGGGCAACAATCGCCAGAGTAGGCAGATAGAGGTCCCGTCGTAGCCTACCTCTGTCCTGTAGACACCAGACAGGGAAGGGGGTGGAGAGGGATGCGCGGAGAGTGCAGACGGGGGGGGGGGGTGATGGAGCTCTGTGTCTCCTCTCTGATGACAGGTGACGAGACTGGATTATTGGGCCTCGATTGCTGTTAAGTTCTCCTTACATCCCATTTCCCCAACTCTATCTGCACCCCTATGCAGAGGCTGATAAAGAAAAGATGAAAGGTTTCTCCGTGTGTGTGTGTGTAATTGGTCTATGCGGCTGAGGGAAAAGGTGCATATGTGACAGTTTTTGGGCAGAGCCATTGCTACAGGAGTGGATGAGGACCTCAACCCTGAGCTCTGTGATTAATGACACTAGCAGGCTGCAGGAGTTTGGTAGCCAGAGTCCTGTGTTTACCTTGTTTCATTAGCCCCCCCCCACATCTCTCTCTAGCCCCCTCGCTCTCTCTCCCAGAGAAAGGCAGTGGGTGCATACCAAATGGCACCCTATTTCCTATATAGTGAACTTCCCTCAGTGCACTACTTTTGACCAGGGCCCAATGAAGTGAATATGGCTAGGGAGCCAGTTGGGACACAAGCCAGTGTTTACTCCCCGTCGTGGGGAGCTACGCTCGTGGAGTCAATGGTGATGCATCGGTCAGAAGGGCAGAAGAATCCGACGCTCATTGACGTCATGCTGAAATCCAGATTTTCCTCTATGCACCACTTACGTAGCCCAGTACTCGAACTCAAGAAAACACAGAGTAAGGAATGAATGTCCCGCCTCGGAAAAAGCCAATCTTCAAGTGCATCAGAGGGACCCTGAAAAGATAAACATATCCGGAGGTAGCCTATATGGGATTAGCAGGGGATTGACGTGATGTGCCACTTGTCCTGAGAAGCACATTAGCGTTGCCATTGACCACAGCGATCGATTTAGAGATTAAGTAGAAATTTATCCCCCCCCCCCCGTTCTGTTCCTCCCTCTGCATTCATTCTGCAGAGGGAGATATATAGAACCCCCTCGCTCCTGCAGCTGGGGACCTTTTCGAGAGGGTCCCTGAGGGGGGAGGTCAAAGTCCTCATACGGCTCCCTTCAACCAGAAACATGAGAACAAATGCTTACCCCCAGCTCCCCCCTCTAACACCAACCACCACATACAACACGCCCCCCGGGGTTTGAGACCAGACCAGAACTAGAGAAGAAGAAGCTCCGCTTGCGATCATGTTTCGTCTGGAATTTTTGGATGATCCGTGCGATGCACTTCCTGCCTGTGATGACGGCTCCCGAAGGAAGGTAGTGAGTAGAGGGGCGGGTACGGACCATCGATCCATCCCTCCATCAGGCCATCTGTCTTCTGGCTGCTGTCTTCTGGGATTTAATGCTCCCCTCTGACAGCTCTTTAGCGGGGCTCTGTAAGCCTGGTCTGGCACTACAGATTAGCACAGAGCCATGTGGTGTAGCACAGCAACAGCATCGGGTGAGCGAGGGAGGGCTCTCTACTCAATTCTGTGTATAAGTAGGTAGTGTTTGGAATGATCACAGCATCCCGACTGTCTTCAGGCTTTTACTCGGTCCCAGTCACCAGCCTGAAAGGGTTTTGTAATGTCCATCGTTGGCAACAACACTCAAACTGTCTTGACGGACTAACTCAACCCATAGATTGCAGCGGTTGGTTTTGTAACGTTGGCCTGCCTGGTCATTATGTTGGAATGCGGACTTTTTTTGTCACTTGCAGAAGGAACAGAAAGGCAGTTGAGATGTGTTGATTGGTTCCGGTGGTTCATTAGAATGCTGTTGGAAACCTCCCTCCCCTTTCGACCCAAACAATGAGGCCCGTTACTGGTGGCAGAGGTCCAGAGAGTCGGAGGGCGAGAGATGAGAGGGGGAGGCCACAAAGTCAGTGTCCCCAGGCCCCCTCTCCCCTTCAGCCAGCCGCCCCAGCCACTTCCACCGTTCAGGCGGCACAAACACATGCCAATTAATTAGTGGCAAGAGTTCAGCCTCAGTCAGCCAGCGAAAAACTGCCTTAGAAACCCATGAAAGGGAGGAAGATTTTTTTTTTTTGTCATTTCTTTAGCATACGGATACATTACAATGGTTCCTACTGTCCTAACTATAGAGGCATCCAGATTCCGGGCCAGCTGTCATATGTCATTACGTGTGATGGCACTGCATTGTTACTCATCTCCTTATCTTCTCTTGATATGGGCGCGGCCCGTGCCCAGAGGGCCCCCGGCAGAACAATGGAGCGACGCGCCAGTCACACATTCCTCAAGGGATGTATTGAGTTGTCTAATGAAGGCAGACTTGCATGCTTTGCTCTGTAATGGCTGCCGGGTGGATCATTCCTGGTTCAGCTACAGTACATGCCGCCACCTCCCTTAGTTCAGCCCTCCACCCTCCATGTTTTTAAATTAGTTTGAAATCTGTAATGGGAAGTGGAGCATGGTGCAGTTAGTGGTGGCGCTGGTACTGTGCCAGCCACGGACAGGTCTGTCTGCTGAAGTGAAGGGATAGACAGAACAGGTGGCGGCACGTAAGTTAAGACCACCCGGCCCAGGCTGGGTTGTTTAGAGACTGTGGGAGATGTCGGCCCACTCATGGCCTTTGTTATGTCTGTCAGTAAGACCTCCGTTAGAACCAACTTCTTAAAAGGGGCACTCATTGTTGTTCTACAAGTGAATCACGGTATTGTTCCGTATTCACCAAAATAGCTTCCAGTACATTCATGTCTGGCAACTGCAATGTCTGTACCCAGGCTCAGTCTGTACCCCTTTGACTGAGTGGGATAAAATATGTATTAGAAGAATGATATTCCCATTTTATCTGCGCTGAAACAACATCCCTGTTTAGACAAATCACAGCTTATATTTTCGTAGCTGGAGCTTTTGGCTGCCGCCGTCACTACAGTCTGAGCCTGTATTTATTTCCCTATGGCTGGTGCTGCTCTTGGTTGCCGTGGGTTACCAACTGACATGCCGAGACGATAGGGAGGCCCTCGGTCCATTTGGGGGGGTCAGGGGCCGGACAAAAGGCGCCTTTCCCTCCAAAATGTGGACGTGTCGACGAGTTCGCACGCAATAAACCCAGCTAAGGTCCTCAAAGTTAAGCAAACAAATCTTGTTGACACAGACCACCTAGAGTTTCCCCAGATTCTTTCCATCATACTTCAGTATAGTTAAGAGACGCTTTAATCCAATAAGACTCACTTTTCATCCCGGCAAGCCCCTCCCTGTCCATCTGGGGGTTTGTTCCTGTCTGTGAAAGAGTGGGAAGTGAGCTGGTGTGTGTGTGTGTGTGCGCGCTCCTCCACCACTTTACTGTTTCTCTGGCCTTAAGGGCCTGCGGGGAGTGTTAGGGGGTCACCGAGCAGCCAGCTAACATTCCTCAGTCTGGCTTCCAAGCATTCAAACTCTGCCATCACCTCTCCCCAGCTCTCTTCCTTTCTTCCTCTCTTTTTTTCAAGTCTCCCTTTCTTTGCCCCGCTATTTCTCTCTCTACCATCTCTCCTCTGCAGCCCCTCACGCGCCACGTCTCTTAAAGGCCATTGGGAGCTAATTGAGGCTGGTGGTCTCCTGGACATGATCTGGAGTGGGACAGGTCTGGATTAGGACAGGTCTGGAGTAGGACAGGAAGCGTATGAATGCCCCCTTGTACATGATATTAGTGTCATTAAACGTCCAGCCAGGAGTCACGGGAGACGGGAGTAGAATCTCGCTCTCATGTTCTCACGTCACTCATGTTAAAGCCTAACAGGATGATAATGGCCTCTCTAGCACTAATGAAGGCCGTAGGATTCACCCAGTTTTGGCTGGATCTATTCTGTCTACTGTGTAATGAGAAGAGGACTTCTCATCGCATCTTTATCTAGAGACATTAAAGAGACTTATGTTCAAGTGCAGGCTTTTGAAATGGGGAACATTGAGCTACTGTATAGTCTGTGCGTCTCTGTGGAAGTGTTTTTGTTTGTCGTACTGTATGTTGTGCGCCGTTTATTTCCAGACTCATGCCTCACTCTACAAATGTCCCAAGCTCGCTTCACAATACAACCAAAGTAGAACAGCTAGATAGATCTATTTAGTTATTTACACTACTCCTCAAGAATCGTCCGAAGAACTCCAGAGATGAGACCGACCAACTTAGACGGGAAGTTTTCAAAGAAAAGCTATTGTCCACCCACCATGTTGTGGTGTGGAAATGACTTACTCACAGAGTGGCTATATGTCCGTGGTCAGAACAAGGCATTGGACACCTGTGAGACAGTGCACCATGGGCACTCGCTCACACGTTCTGTACACACATGGACCTGGGCTCCCCAAGATTATAGCTGGGCCTCTCCTGTGCAATCACAAGCATACAGTCTGCAGGGCTAGGTCATGCCAGCTCAGAACCCAGAAGCCACACAGCACAGCATCTCTGTCTGTCCGTCCGTCCGTGTGTGTCGCTCTGTCCGTCCGTGTGTGTCGCTCTGTCCGTCCGCGTGTGTTGCTCTGTGTCTGTCTGTCTGTCTGTCTCCAGAACTTCACCACCAGAAAACCTAATTAGCTCTTCTTCTTTTCCCAGCACACAGATGTGCCCCTCTTTTCGATTCCACAGCCCTCTCATTGGTATTGAGAAGCACTATACTGTGGTGAGTGCCCTCATGCTGAGTGTTTTGGAAGGTAACGGATGGAGGGGGTTTAAGGAGGGGGGGGGGAGGGTGTAACCTGCCAATCTGTATGCGGGACACTTCACAGAGTTCCCCCATGTGAACTGGGGTATACTGTGTTCCGGGTTGCATCCTCGGGAGGGGAACTGTGGAAATAGGCTGCTGTAGATGCTCCACCCTACAATAGTACTGCAGACAACACCTTCAGGGCTGAGCCAAAGCCTGGGAGATGGGATGTAGCGAGCCATGGATTCTATAGCTGTTTCATAGAATATGTTTGTTGTGCAAAGTATGGCGCGTGTATGCATTGTGTCATTTGTGTGCTCGGATGCAAATGGAATGTGTATATATGTGTGTGTGTGTCAGTACGTGAGCGTGTATTAGTGGATATCTATCTACGCGTGTGTGTGTGTTGTAGACACAGCGAGCTGCGCTAACAGCAGCACCGGGGACAGCTTGTTGTGGATCTGAAATGGGTCATCTCGCTACAGCTCCAGTATAGGCGAGCTCTCGTTCTCACACTGAGGGGAGAAGCTGCTGTTCCACAGGCTGGGATTCTCCTCCAGAGTAGGGCTTTACCATCAGGATACTTGGCTGGTTGCACACCTCCCCGGATAGCTCTACCCTCACCTCTTATAGCATGACACAGTGAGTCCCATGAGTTGAATTTGTTTTGGCTTATATTGTGGCTTTCTTGTGCGTCTTCTCCTTTCTCTTGCTCTACCATCGGAGCATGTGTTTCTTCTTGACCAAGCGCCGCAGCTCTTACGACATTGACGTACAAACCATTTTGCGTTCGTGTGGCGTTTACTGTTAGATCAGAATGATTTGTCTTCATCTAACTGTATGGAGATCACGCGTCTCATATCTGGCAGGCGAACACTCTTATGATGCACGTTTCTTCCATCAAAGAGCTGTGTTTGTGATTGTGTTTATCTAATGGGCAGGACTCCCATGGTTGACACTCTGGCTGCTGGGATATCTGCCGCAGTTGAAATGAGGAGGACAGCCTTGATGACGCAACAGTCCTCTGCGTTGTCGCCGAGCGCGTCTGTGTTTTTGTGACAGGAGGGTGCTGTGAAGGAACCGATCTCTTTCATGCCCTTTTCAGCTCTGTGAGATCAAACCCTTGTATCTGCGCTCCAGGACGTTTCATGTCCAAACGTCTGCTGTGTGTGCATGCGTGCCCCGCCTCAGCCTAGCTCTCTGAAGAAGCAGGATGAATCGATGTGACAGGTCGTGATTCCAAACACTTACACAGACTAATTTCCCTGGTTTGATACATGGGGAAGCGTTTTTTTTTTGGGTGGTTGCCTCCGGAATGTCGTCAACATTATATGTTTTGATGGCGTTTTCCTCTCTGATGAGGATAGCTCAGTATACTGTAAGTGATACCAGTCTGTGCTGGAGCTTAGAGTTCAAGGAGACGCTATAGAGTCATATTTACTGGATGAGGTCACTGCTTTTACTTCAGAACTCTCTGGATTCAAATCAGATTCAATTCAGGGATGACCTTTTATTCTAGTAAAATAATCCAGGGCTGACTAACGTATTTTTTTTCTTCATGTAAATCTATTGAGAGTTGACGGGGTACTAGAACATCACTAGGAGTTTAATACCTCAAATGAGTCGTGTGATTCATGTGACGCGCTCCTTGTCTTTGCTCAGACATATGTCTGGAAGCTTCTATTGGATGGTTGTGCTTAGGGGTATGCCAATGGAAAAGGCTTCAAACATCCGCCGCCCAACCAGTGCTGTGTAGTGTCCTTACTCTGTTCCTGCATACTGTTAGGAATACCCCTGTCGTCCTGTGTTTTTTTATTTTCCTGTGGGATTAGAACGGGTACTAAAGACATGCTGGCAGCGTGCAGGCAGCAGCCTCTCAGTAATGTGAGAGATGTGAGCACCCTGTAGCCATATGGGGCTGTGAATTCCACTGAAGTGTTCCCTAATCTCCTCAACATGGGAGGAATCTGGAGGCGTTGTTTTCTTCTTTTCGGCAGACAATATCAACCTGTGCTTCTGCTGCGCACCACGTGGGTCCGGGTCTGGGTCTGGCACGCGGTGTTGATGCTGCAGATCTGGCTCCTGTAGCGCCGTCTTGTAGGGAAAGGGGAGGGGTGGATGGTTGGGGGGGGGGGGGGGGTGTGACTGGAAGGGCTTGGAAGCCCTCCTCCTTCTCAGAATGTCGACGTAAAATGGAGAGCGTGTGTCTGAGTTTGTCTCGCTGCTATCAATGATGTGATTGGTCTCCTGAGAGTAAGACAGTTTAGCGGCCTAGTGTAGCGGCGCTGCTGCTGTGTTGGGAAGGAAGTCCTTGAAGGAGTTGCTAAATGGCTGCTGATGGTTCAAGGCTAACGGACGTTAGCTGGCCTCACGGTACTGTTTCAGCTCTTTGTCTCTGTGATCTCTGCTGTAATTATTGGAATCTGCTGTTATCTTGGCAGAGAAATGTTTTGTACCTGGATGCCCAAGCATAGAAATGGATTGTTGTTCAGTTAGTACCATGGGATTAGATTTAGCAGTAATCCAACAAACTATTGCTCTACTCACCCTGAGGACGTGTTTTTGTAGCGTCTGTTGTTGTGGTGTTCTTGGTGTGATTCTTATTACCTTTGAGCAAAGGTTACAACTCAGTTTTCCACTTTAAGTTAGTGAAGATATAGGTTTTGTTTATTTGCTATTGGCGAAAGTCAACAACGATATCCTCAACTCCTATTGTACAAGGTACCTTTACTAGGAGTGTTGCCATATCGTTGTTTATTTGACTGTTATTGTTTCTGGCAGAGATATTTCCCAGGGATATTTGATAGTGAGTCAAGATCAGAGTACATGGCATAGCTACAGTGCATTCTGAAAGAATTCAGACCTTGACTTTTTTCACATTTTGTTACATTACAGCCTTGTTCTAAAATGGAAACAATAATTTTTTCATCTAATCAATCTACACACAATACCCCATTATGGCAAAGCAAAACGTTTTTTTTTTTGGGGGGTGGGGGGGGTGTATTAAAAATAAATACCTTATTTACATAAATAAGTATTCAGACCCTTTGCTATGAGACTCAAAATTGAGCTCAGGTGCATCCTGTTTCCATTGATCATCCTTGTTATTTCTACTTGATTGGAGTCCACCTGTGGTAAATTAAATTGTATGGACATGATTTGGAAATCCACACACCTGTCTATATAGGTCTCACAGTTGACAGTGCACGTCAGAGCAAAAACCAAGCCATGAGGTCAAAGCAATTGCCCGTAGAGCTCCGAGACAGGATTGTGTCGAGGCATAGATAGGGGGAAGGGTACCCAAAAAATGTCTGCAGCATTGAAGGTCCCCAAGAACACAGGGCTCCATAATTTTTTAAATAGAAGCAGTTTGGAACCACCAAGACTCTTTCTAGAGCTGGCCGCCCGGCCAAACTGAGCAATCGGGGTAGAAGGGCCATGGTCAGGGAGGTGACCAAGAACCCGATGGTCACTCTGAGAGCTCCAGAGTTCCTCTGTGGAGATGGGAGAGCCTTTCCTGAAGGACAACCGTCTCTGCAGCACTCCACCAATCGGGCCTTTATGGTAGAGTGGCCAGAAGGAGGCCGTTCCTCAGTAAAAGGCACATGACAGCCCCCTTGGAGTTTGCCAAAAGGCACCTAAAGGACTCTCCGACCATGAGAAACAAGATTCTCTGGTCTGATGAAACCAAGATTGAACTCTTTGGCCTGAATGCCAAGCGTCACGTCTGGTGGAAACCTTGTTACCATCTCCACGGTGAAACATGGTGGTGGCAGCATGCTATGGGGCTGTTTTACAGGGGCAGGGACTGGGAGACCAGTAAGGATTGAGGGAAAGATGAACTGCGCAAAGTAATTGGAGAACCTTGATGAAAACCTGCTCCAGAGCTGGGGTGAAGGTTCACCTTCCAACTGGACAACGACCCTAAGCACACAGCCAAGACAACGCAGGAGTGGCTTCGGGACAAGTCTCTGAATGTCCTTGAGTGGACCAGCCAAAGCCCGGAACATATCTGGAGAGACCGGAAAATAGCTGTGTAGCAACGCTCACCATCCAACCTGAATTGAGCTTGACAGGATCTGCGGAGAAGAATGGGAGATACTCTCAAAATGCAGGTGTGCAAAGCTTGTAATGTCATACTGTCGCTGTAATCACTGCCAAAGGTGCTTCAACAGAGGTGGACTTGGATGCAATCATTCTCCGCTACTCTAGGAAATTCACTAACTTTGTACATCCCAGTGGTTTCCAAGACCACTTGCATAAGCGTCGATTTTCTTCCTCTTTTAAATTGAACTGTTATGGTCTCTGAAATAGACATATTTTCATCAGCTCCTGAGGCTATTGTTCTAATATTCCTCTGACCCCTGGGCTCCACTCCTGTGTTCCACCCCTCATTGAGGCCCCAGTGGTTTAGACAACAATAGGCTTTAAACATTCACCATGATTGGCTGTGACTGAGGCTGGGGCATTCCACCACTCTAGCAGAGCAGTCCATCTGTCCAGAGTAGTTTAGTGGTTGGATACTAATCTGCACTGCTCGAGGAAAAAAAAAAATCATTCTGACCCCAATGTTTCCAGCAAATACAAAAACAAGATTGTGTTCTCCTAGTATTTGCTTGCGCTCATTTTGTAATTTGGATGGTGCCTGGCCGGCATGGCTTCCATCCCAGCTAACCAGTTGCTGGCATTCAACATTCAATGTTGATGCTCTTGTCTTGTCTTTCTTTGTTCAAGTCAGACTTTCAGCTTAATGAAATAGAGAGAGAATATCCGGACGGACAACTGACTCTTGTCACTGAGACAACTGATGGCTCTATGGTAGCATTGCAATGGCGGAGGGGTATGGCTTGATTGACACTTGGTCTGTGCAGTCAGTCTGGGTGGTTTGGGTGGGTGGTTTGTTGTTCAGGTGATTGGGCCCTGGTCTGGTGGTGTAGTGATCAGGTAATTGGGGCCTGCGGGTGAACAGATGCTCAGAGTAATTGCAGTAAAAACTAGGAGAGTTGAGGAGAGTCTCTGAGGGGAGGGGGGGGGTGCAATGCGGATGGATCTCTGAAGCACTGAGGATGAGCTTTGCTCTCTCGGGTCTAAACCCTGCTGGAGTACAGAGGATGTGTCTGAAATGTCATCCTTTTTGCATACCGCCCCAACAGATCCCCAGATGATGCAATCTCTATTGCACTCAAACCTGCCACCTGGACAAGAGGAACACCTACAGTGTGTGAGAATGCAATTTGTTGACTACAGCTCAGCTTTCAACACCATAGTGCCCCCCAAGCTCGCCACTCATGAAGTGGCACCCTATTCGCTTTATATTGCACTTTTCACCAGAGCCGTAAGGCATTGCACTATAGGGAGTAGGGTGCCATTTCACACACAGCCCTGGTCTACCTAGCCTATTCCTGATTGACAGAGTAGGAGCAGCCTGCGTGCCCTACGCCACACTGGGCCTCCGTAATGATGTCAGAGGGTGTGTCAATCCAGCCAGGGATCGGCAAAATGGCCGCCACATGGCACCGTTGAGGAATGGTTTGTTCAGCCTCTCCAAAGATTATTCAGGGAGTCGTTTTTACAGGACTCTCCTTATTGCTGAGGTGGGAGTCGGGGGATATCCTATTTCTCCTGTGTCTGGCTACTCTGACTAGCACCCAGTGACTATATCAAGTGTCAAATTACTGACGCCTTTGAGATTCCTCCTTTTCTTGCTGCTCTGTGGGGAATTGGCGCAGTCAGACCAAGACCCCTTTATTTATGTAGTTTACATTCCTGCCGATGTTTAAAGGAAGAGGGATAATACCAAGGCTTCAATGGGACAGGATGTGTGAGTGTGCGATGAGTCATTGCCGTGTTTGTGTAGTGTGTACAGTAATTAGCCTTTCCCCCTCAGTCACGTCACTGTGCTTTTTGAACTTCTGCCTTGATTTGAGAAATGCTGAATTGGGTGCTTTTGCGAGAGCGTGTGTCTCTGATTCTCTATTGGCCCATAAAGCAAACAAAGAACTCTGAAGTTGCATTCCGTTTCCCAGAATCCTTTTCTCTTCTGCCTCCAAATGTGCCACTGCTCATTTCTAAGCCAACCCCCTAGCAGTTGTTCTCATGGTTGAGGGGGTTATGGTTGGAAGAGCATCTCTTCTAAGTAGTGAGAGGGGTTGGCAATACAGTAACCCCACTGGGCCAAAACTGGCTGAATCAACATTGTTTCCACATCATTTCAACCCCAAAAATCGATGTGATGATGGTGAATCAACGTGGGGAAATTAATTGGGTTCGCGAAAAGTAATCAACGTAAGGGCGTTTAGTATTTTTTTTTTCACCCAACTTTTAATGAACATTTTTTCAGAACAATGTACATTAGTTGACAACTCAACCAAATGTAAATCAAAACTAGACGTTGAACTGACTTGTGTGCCCAGTGGGACGCGTGTGTGCCCGGGTGGAACGTGTGTACAAGAGAGAGTGGGAGTGTGGTTCAGGTCTGATTTGCACATATACTGGATTAGTGGCGTTAATATAGAGCCAAGCTTGCCCCAGCTGAGCGTGATGTCGGTGTGAGTGTGTCCTGATCCAGCAGCATTGTAGAAGGGAGAGCGGGGGGAGTTATTTTGGGCTCCCTTCTAGTACTGCAGAGCTCATTGCAGAGAAAGGGGTGAGCGGAGAACACTGCCCCCTCCCCTCCGAGCAGAGCCAGTCTAGCTGCAGTGCTCGCTATGCTCACACCCTCCACTCTATTTTTAGGCTGCAGACAGTGTGTACTGCTCCCCCCGCTCAATCAACCCCTATATCTCCCTGTATGGCCCAGATCATGTGCCTCTGTCCCAACGGACATTCACACATACAATGAGCTTCTCCAGTCCTGACCTGCCAGCTAGTTTAAAGGTGATACTACTGACGACCTCCATAGATAAGGCAAACACTGGACTCCAGACTCCTGGAAGTGATACTGTAAGCTTCAGACAGACAAGGCCAGCAGTTAGGCTACGTTCTCTTCAGTTTGTTTCTGTACAGTTGGAAGTGGAGCTGGGTTGTGTATTGTAGCCCATACTGTTCAAGTTTCTCTGACTTCCTTTATGGTAGACTACCAGGCCGCCGGGCCCATCTGCATTCCATAGTGGGCGGAGTCAGAAACCAGGAAAGCAGAATGACTCTTCTGCTTTTCCTTCCCATCTAGATAGGGTGCCATTTGGAACACAGCCTCTATTTCCTACCTAGTGCACAACTTTTGACCAGGGCCCGTGCTATATAGGAAATGGGGGGGCCATTTGGAACACGCCCAAACAGTACAAGCCCAGATTCTCATTGCTGTTGTTCATAAAATTGCTGTACAAGCAATAAAGCGCTTAACTTCACATTTGCAATGCTTTTCCCACTACAGTTATGTTGAGGGAAATGTCCGCACGAAGAGGCACTGTTGACGTTATCTGTGGTTGTTCTCTGTACTCCTCGATGACCCCGTAACTTCTGTGTCTATCATGCGTATCTAGGATCAGCCGTTCTCATGGTGGGCGTACCTCACAGCACAGGACTGTATGCAATATCTAGAGTATCTATGCAGGTCAGATGAGGTGTATTCACTAGCGAAGTAGCAGATGTCGAAGTTGGAAAGTACCCAGGGTCCTAAGGTGGAGATGAGACTAAACTGATTTGGCAGCTGCTCGGCGACGGCAGAGGTTAGTGGGACCCTTGTTCCTGGAATTCTGGGTAATTACCCTCGGAGCACACCGGACGTCTCTGTCTAAGGGAGACAACGAGCCGTTCAGCCCTCTCTGCTGCGCCTCGGTTGGTAATCACAGAGCTGAGACATTGGGACGCGGACTGGGACTGCTCCGGTACAGAGTTTTATTCATTAGGGGACACCGCTCGCTTTCTTCCATGTGGTGCTTAATGAATACCACCGAGCTTTTCTGGTGTGTCTCTCTCTCTCTCTTTTTGGCTGGAGGGCTGCTCTTCCGTTGCTCAGTCAAGTGCTTGGTGATCGTTATTATTCTACGCATAGTCCTTGTTTAGCTCACTGTTCCCAAGAACGCCAAGGTGTAACCTGTCTAAATGACGATTGCCCATCGAAATGATGATCAACACCATCATCCCGGACACCCTGGTCCCACTCCAATTCGTATACCGTCCCAACAGATCCACAGATGATCCACAGATGCCCACTCCCACCTGGCCAAGAGGAACACCTACAGTGTGTGAGAATGCTGTTCATTGACTACAGCTCAGCGTTCAATACCATAGTGCCCTCCAACCTCATCGCTAAGCTAAGGACTCTGGAACTGAACACCTCCCTCTGCAACTGGATCCTGGACTTCCTGATGGGCCGCCACCCGGTGGTGAGGGTAGGCAACAACACATCCACCGTGCTGACCCTCAACACGGGGGTAACTCAGGGGTGCATGGTTAGTCCCCTCCTGTACTCCCTGTTCACCCATGACTGCATGGCCGCGTACGACTCCAACACCATAATTAAGTTTGCTGACGAAACAACAGTGTGGTGCCAGGACAACCTCCTGTCCCTCAACGTCAGCAAGATAAAGGAGCTGACTACAGTAAACGGAGGGCTGAATGAGTAGGTGTGTAAATACACAGTACCAGTCAAAAGTTTAGACATTTAATCATTTTCTTTACTTTGACTGTTTTCTGCATTGTATAATAATAGTGGAGACATTACAACTATTAAATAACATATGGAATCATGTAGTAAACAAATCAAAATATATTTTATATTTGAGGTTCTTCAAAGTAGCCACCTTTTGCCTTGATAGCTGTGCACACTCTTGGCATTCTCCCAACCAGCTCCATGATGTGGTCACCTGGAATGCATTTCAATTAACTTCTCTAGGGTAGGGGGCAGCATTCGGAATGTTGGATGAAAAGCATGCCCAAATTAAACTGCCTGCTACTCGGGCCCAGAAGATATGATATGCATATAACTGGTAGATTTGGATAGAAAACACTCTAGAGTTTCCAAAACTGTTCACATAGTGTATGTGAGTATAACAGAACTGATTTGGCAGGCGAAAACCTGAGAAAAATCATTTCAGGAAGTATTTTTCTTTTTTTTGGTTTTGTAGTTTTCTATTCAATGCCATTACAGTATCCATTGACTTAGGACTCAAATTGCAGTTCCTATGCCTCCCACTAGATGTCAACAGTCTTTAGAAATTGTTTCAGGCCTGTATTCTGAAAAATGAAGAAGTAAGAGCAGTCTGAATGAGTGGACCCTAAAGTGTCACAGAGCTTTTTCATGCGCGACCCAGAGAGTGCCTTTCTTGTTTACCTTTTATATTGACGACGTTATTGTCCGGTTGAAATATTATTGATTATTTAGGCTAAAAACAACCTGAGGATTGAATATAAACAACGTTTGACAAGTTTCTATGAACTTTACGGATACAATTTTTTGTCTGCCTGTTTTGACTGCGTTTGAGCCTGTGGATTACTGAAGAAAACAGAGGATTTTGGATATAAAGACACTTTATCGAACAAAGGGAACATTTATTGAGTAAATGAATGTCTGCTGAGTGCAACCATATGAAGATCATCAAAGGTAAGGGATTAATTTTATCTCTATTTCTGACGTGTGTAACTCTTCTACTTGGCTGGTTACTGTTTGTAATGATTCGTCTGCTGGGCTATGTTCTCAAATAAGGTATGCTTTCGCCGTAAAGCATTTTTTAAATCTGACACCGTGGTTGGATTCACAAGACGTTAATCTTTAAACCTATGTAAAATATGTTTTGTTTTCTGAATTTTTATTATGAGTATTTCTGTATTTGAATTTGGCGTTCTGCAGTTTCACTGGCTGTTGAAGAGGTGGGATGCTACCGTCTCGAGTACCCTAGAGAAGTTAACAGGTGTGCCTTGTTAAAAGTTCATTTGTGGAATTTCTTTCCTTCTTAATGCGTTTGAGACAATCAGTTGTGTTGTGACAAGGTAGGGGTGGTATACAGAAGATAGCCCTATTTGGTAAAAGACCAAGTCCATATTATGGCAAGAACAGCTCAAATAAGCAAAGAGAAACGACAGTTCATCATTACTTCAAGACATGAAGGTCAGTTAATACGGACAATTTCAAGAACTTTGAACGTTTCTTCGAGTGCAGTAGCAAAACCCATCAAAGGCTATGATGAAACTGGCTCATGAGGACCGCCACAGGAAAGGAATACCCAGAGTTACCTCTACTGCAGAGGATAAGTTCATTAGAGTTACCAGCCTCAGAAATTGACAATTAACTGTACCTCAGATTGCAGCCCAAATAAATGCTTCACAGAGTTCAAGTAACAGACACATCTCAACATCAACTGTTCAGAGGAGACTGCGTGAATCAGGCCTTCATGGTCGAATTGCTGCAAAGAAACCACTACTAAAGGACACCAATAAGAAGAAGAGACTTGCTGTGGCCAAGAAACATGAGCATTGGACGTTAGACCAGTAGACATCTGTCCTTTGGTCTGATGAGTCCAAATTTGAGATTGTTGGTTCCAACCGCTGTGTCTTTGCGAGTGACTACCTCATGAAGCTGGTTGAGAGAATGCCAAGAGTGTGCAAAGCTGTCAAGGCAAAGGGTGGCTATTTTGAAGAATCTCAAATATAAATATTTTGATTTGATACTTTTTTGGGTTACTACATGATTCCATATGTGTTATTTCATAGTTGTGATGCCTTCACTATTCAACAATGTAGAAAATAATAAAAATAACCCTTGAATGAGTAGTGTCCAAACTTTTGACTGATACTTTATATGTACAGCTGCCAGACATGACTTTCCTAGGCCTTTCATTCTGTACATTCCTGGATGAACGATAAGTTCTGGAACGGGCAGCCTACTCAGAGCATCAGCGTTCCCATGGTGTCTACCTGGCTTGTAGATTCTTCTGTACGCGTAGGCCCTGACGAGACCATTTGTAGTACTAGCTTTTCTTCATGAAACAGAGATCATAGGCTTATGTTCGGTCACAATAGTTGATGTTCTACCGTATATTCTACCGTATAAGAACTTGTGAAATCTCTGTATTCCGAATGACAGCCAGTCCTTCCATGTCTAGCTGGGAGTACTTTTTCTCTGCTGGCAACAATGTTCTTGACATGAACCCGATAAGTTTATCTGTGCCGTTCTCCATCCGGTGTGATAGAACCGCCCCCACACCATACGATGAGGCATCACACGATAAGATGAGATCTCTGTCTGCTGAGTAGTGCACCAGCACTTCTGATTGCAGTAACTCCTTTTGACTTCGCTAAATCTTCTTCTTGTCTTTCTTACCATTCCAGCCCACGTCCTTCCTTAACAGTTGATGCAGTGGAGCTAAGAGGTTAGGGAGGAAGCGATTTGTAACAGTTCAGTAACCTAGATAGGCTTCCAGCTCTGTAACGCTTGTCGGAGCTGGAGCTTCCACGACAGCCCTTACTTTAGCTTTGACAGCGCGTAACCCCTTGGCGTCCACCTTGTGACCCAGGTACTGCACTTCATCAGGTAACAGTGTACACTTGCTCCTCTTCAGCCGGAGACCGGCCTCTTCCATCCTCCTCAAAACTTCACCCCCCCCATCTGATTGAACCATCTGGTTTGTGTATGGGAACAACTGGTGCTGCCCCCTCAGAACTTGACAGGAATAATTATATCCTCTGCAAAGAGTATCAATTTCCACATCCACTTTAGGCTTCATGGCATATGGAACTGATCTTGGCCTGTAGAATCCGGGAGTAGCATCTGCAGCAACATGAATGGTAGCTTGGACCCCTATTAATGTCCCTAGCTGCTCTTTGAAAACGCGCTCATGCTTTGAAGGCACCTGCTGCAGTGTCAATGTCTCTGTGGTGACATGTTTGATTTCATCCCAGTTCAACTTTGTTTCCTTCTACCACCCTCTCCCTCGTAAACTGGGGCCAGTACCTTCCACTACCAAGAGAGACAGACTTTTACTTTGTCCTTGATATTCCACCTGAACATCAGCAACTCCAATCAGTGATTTACTCTCGTGTACTGTTTTGAGTGTAAATGGTGTGTCTCTCAATTTAGGCACTTTTTCCCTACTTCTCATTGAACTGGGACCTGTTCATCAATCACTTTTTATTACTTTGAGCGGAGAGCGTGGCAAGGTATTTGGTTTTGTCATTTTTCTTTTCTGTGGCCTGTTGCTTTTTCTTATTGCGCCACGCGATCTCAATGTGTCCTATTATCCCACATGCATAAGACTTTTCATGTTTTGAATTTACAGTCAAACGCTGTGTGTTTGCTTTTGCAACGATAACGGTCTCTATTGGTTGCTGCCCCAGTGGCTTTCCCTTCTTTGAAACCCAATGCGCTCAGAGCTGCTCTTTTACTGTATGGCACGCAGTAGCGCCCCTTTCCTACAAATCCAGTGCGTTTCTTTTCGCGGACTCCATGGCCTGGGCCAGTTTGAGTTCGTTCTCAAACGTGAGATTAGGCTCTCATAACAAGCGGATTTTGTATCCTGTCATCATTAATCCCACACACCAGCCAATCGAGTAGCATTTGCGATAATGTATTCCCGTAGTTACAGTCCAGTGCTAATTTTCTCAACTCGGCCACATGTTCCACCACTGATGCGGTAGGTTTTCTCATGTGTGAATCAAACTTGAATCGTTGCACTATTTCACTGGGTTTGGGGTTGAAGTGCTATTTTAATAGATCGACTAGATCTATGAATGACTTTTCTCCTGGTTTATCTGGGCTCAACAGGTTTCTCATTAAACTGTATGCCTGTGCACCGACAACGAGTATGGATTTCTGTATAGTAGCATCAGTTATTTCATTAACAGCAACATCAACAAAAAATCCATTATTTCACAGTACACCTCCCATTCCTGATTTTTCTCTTGGTTCAAATGGTAGTAGGGAGTTTATTGTTGCCTAAACCATCTTTTCCGATTCTCTCTTCCCACACACAGTCAATCGTTTGTACTACCCGTATCCAAGGAATCAATCATTCAGTCTATTCCTCTGCTCACTCGAGTCTCACATCCAGCGTCACACGCCAAACACTGAGTTGAATTTGTGGCAAACAAATCCAACGCAGTCATCCTTGTCGATGGATATGTAGTATCTTAGGATTCTTCTTAGATCGATGAGTTAAATAGTTAACCAAATAACTTCCCGGACAGTCTACCCTTTTTTGCACCAACGTTTTTGACTCATCACGTAAGCAAGCTGCTGTTGCAGTTTATTTATCCTGCTGCCTAGTCACTTTATTCCTAGTTGTATGTATATATGAACCTCAATTACCTCGTACCCATGCACATCTACTCAGTACTGGTACCCCGTGTATATAGCCAAGTTAACGTTACTCATTGTGTATTTATTATTACGTTTATTTCTCTGCATTGTTGGGAAGCATTTCATTCTTGGTCTACTGCTGTTTTTTACGACGCATGTGACAAATAAAATTTGATTAGATTTTTCTCACTCGCTACCGCCCCTTTAACTCTCTCCAATGCTCCGACCACAAGGAGGTAGGCCCTAATGGTTAAAGCGGAGGTATGTTTCGTTGGTCCCCCAGGATCTAAATGACCCTGCATTATGTGAAATTTGGCCCTCTGGCTCATGGACTACACACTACTATGTTGATCTTTACAAGGTCTCTATGGGGTTATAGGGTATGTCTGAAATAGCACCCTGTTCCCCTTTGTGCACTACTTAGGGAAGAGGGTGCCACTATAAAGTCGTGGACTGTATGGCGAAAAGGGCACCATTTCAGACAGTGTCTGAAGGGGAAGGAAGAGCGAGAATGGCGTCTTTCTGGGAATGGTTTTTAGGTCAGTGACCTGTCTATTAATGGGATGTCTGGAGCCTGGCGGTGGTCATTCCTCCCTGCTTGTAGTGGTTGTTTTAGTTTCGTGTTTACTGGCCCTTTATTTGGGCCTGATGATTTTGCATTCCTCTGCATTTCCTTTTGCGCATAACTAAGACTCGGGTCAGAGCAGGAGACTGGGAGGTGAGAAGGGGAAGAGGGGGAGGTAAGTATCTGATGGCTCGTCTCCAGATGCTAAGGCCTGCAGCTGGACTGTGGTGTTGGAAGAGGGAGCTGAACTAACTGTGAAAGGGAGTGGGTCTAGCTACAGCAGCTATAGCACAGGGGCTTAACCACTCAGACTCATAGAGGAGATAATCCATACTTCATCTGTATCAGTGCTGCCTACCACACTCCCCTACCCACCGCCTCCCTGACCCAGCCAAACCTCAGCCTCCCGCAGAGCTACACAACAGACTCTGAATGAATAGTGCAAGACTTTGAAAATAAAGATTTGAGAAGTGCATATCCAAACCCAGTGTAAAATATCTTTCATATCCAATGCCTGGGGACCTGGGAGCTCTACTGACCTGGGGAAAAGCTCTATTAGACATCGCTATTCAAAGACGACCTTTATTCACAGCCAGGCAGCAGCTCAGCAGGCACCTCTTCAATCTCAGAAGGATTTACTGTGTTCGTAGTATATGCTCACAGCTCGATTGAGCACAATCCGTGTCGTACAAAATACATTTCTTGGATATTTTTAATTTGTCTAGCAAGTGTATGTTTTTGAGTAAAAATAAATAAATAATTGCTTGTACGAGCCAGGGCTTCAAATAAGGCATTTTCTTTTTTTCAGCCAAGGCACTTGGTGGTTAAAACGTTGACTCGTTCACTCTAATTTTAAATGCAGAAAAGCACACCATCAAGACTATGCCGTGGAAATCTCTCGTTTTTAAATATTCATTATGAGCTTTCCCCTTGGAGTGCGATCTTAGGAGACACTCTCTCACACGCGTGCTCGCACACCCACACACCATCACAAAGACCCCTACTGTTGTCTTTTTATATCACTTACTTCACCACCTCAGTGTTCAGAGAAAGTAGACCTCCCCTCTTTTCTTTAGGTATTAGTGAGAGTGGGGGTGTCATGTCTTTAATTAAAAATTATTATAGTAATTGCACTGTCTTGTTAAAAGAGATTTAGTAGAGATCCTGTTCCAATCAGACGGCTCTACTACGTACCTCTCACAGTAGAAATGAATGGCATTGCACTGAGGCAGAATGTTGCCTTTAATGATGGCGCGCTCTCTTTGTCTCTCTCACTTTCGCTCTTTCACTATTTCTCGCTGTCTCTCTCTCTCTCTCTCTCTCTGTGTCTTGCTCGGAGTGTCACTCTCCCTCGCTTCCCCTCCCTGTCTCTCCTCTTTATCTGTGTGCGTTTGTAGTCTCTGTCCTGAGTGATGTTTCAGAAGCTCTTTGTTGTCAGGGCCCAGTGTGTTTTTTGTTCTCCGACAGTGTGAGAGAAGAGAGGACCTCTGTGTAGACAGGGAGTGATGGCGAGAGGTAGTAATGGAGAAGGCAACAGACGTGTACTCAGGTTGAACCCCTGAGAACCCAGATCTCTGGCATGGTTACTGTAGTATGTCTACAGCTACTGAACTTTACTACAGCGGAGGACCCTTTTCTTCCGATATCATAATGGAGTCTGCATACCATATCAATGGCTGTACCACTATATAATTCTATATCATAATGGATTCTCATATCAAATTTGATTTGTCACATTGATTTGAAATGCTTACTTACAAGCCCTTAACCAACAATGCAGGTTTTAAGAAAATACCAACAAAAATAAAAACATTGAAAAAGTAAGAAAAGAAAAGAATAACAAATAATTAAAGAGCAGCAGTAAATAAAAATAGTGGGAATATATACAGGGGGTACCGGTACAGAGTCAATATGCGGGGGCACCGGTATTGAGGTAAAAAGTACATCTAGGTAGAGTTATTAAAGTGACTAAGCACAGATAATAGCAGCAGTGTAGAAGGTGGAGGGGGGGCAATGCAAATAGTCTGGGCAGCCATTTGATTAGCTGTTCAGGAGTCTTATGGCTTAGTGGTAGAAGCTGTTTAGAATCCTCTTCAATCAATCAATCAATTTTATTTTATATAGCCCTTCGTACATCAGCTAATATCTCGAAGTGCTGTACAGACACCCAGCCTAAAACCCCAAACAGCTAGTAATGCAGGTGTAGAAGCACGGTGGCTAGGAAAAACTCCCTAGAAAGGCCAAAACCTAGGAAGAAACCTAGAGAGGAACCAGGCTATGAGGGGTGGCCAGTCCTCTTCTGGCTGTGCCGGGTGGAGATTATAACAGAACTATGCCAAGATGTTCAAAAATGTTCATAAGTGACAAGCATGGTCAAATAATAATCATGAATAATTTTCAGTTGGCTTTTCATAGCCGATCATCAAGAGTTGAAAAACAACAGGTCTGGGACAGGTGGCGGTTCCATAACCGCAGGCAGAACAGCTGAAACTGGAATAGCAGCAAGGCCAGGCGGACTGGGGACAGCAAGGAGTCACCACGGGCGGCAGTCCCGACGCATGGTCCTAGGGCCCAGGTCCTCCGAGAGAAAGAAAGAGAGAAGGAGAAAATTAGAGAGAGCCAAGATTTTCAAAATTTTCATAAATGACAAGCATGGTCAAATAATAATCAGGAATAAATCTCAGTTGGCTTTTCATAGCCGATCATTAAGAGTTGAAAACAGCAGGTCTGGGACATGTAGGGGTTCCATAACCGCAGGCAGAACAGTTGAAACTGGAATAGCAGCAAGGCCAGGCGGAAGACTCTTGGACCTAGACTTGGCGCTCTGGGTACAGCTTGCTGTGCGGTAGCGGAAAGAACAGTCTATGACTAGGGTGGCTGGCATCTTTGACAATTTTTCCGTCCTTCCTCTGACACTGCCTTGTATAGAGGTCCTGGACGGCAGGAAGCTTGGCCCCAGTGATGTACTGGGCCATACGCACTACCCTCTGTAGTGCCTTGCGGTCTGTGGCCGAGCAGTTGCCATACCAGGCAGTGATGCAACCAGTCAGGATGCTCTCGATGGTGCAGCTGTAGAACCTTTTGAGGATCTGAGGACCCATGCCAAATATTTTCAGTCTCCTGAGGGGGAATAGGTTTTGTCATGCCCTCTTCACGACTGTCTTGGTCTGGTTGGACCATGTTAGTGTGTTGGTGATGTGGACGCCAAGGAACTTGAAGCTCTCAACCTGCTCCACTACAGCCCCGTCGATAAGAATGGGGGCGTGCTCGGTCCTCCTTTTCCTGTAGTCCACAAACATATATCCTTTGTCTTGATCATGTTGAGGGAGAGGTTGTTGTCCTGGCACCACATGGCCAGGTCACATGGCCAGGTCTCATTGTTGTCGGTGATCAGGCTTACCACTGTTGTCATCGGTAAACTTAATGATGGTGTTGGAGTTGTGTCTGGCCGTGTGGTCATGAGTGAACAGGGAGTACAGGACTGGACTGAGCATGCACCCCTGAGGGGCTCCCATGTTGAGGAGCAGCATGGCAGATGTGTTGCTACCTACCCATAGCACCTGGGGACAGCCCATCGGGACGTCCAGGATCCAGTTGCAGATGGAGGTGTTCAGTCCCAGGGTCCTTAGTTTAGTGATGAGCTTTGAGGGCACTATGGTGTTGAACGCTGAGCTGTTGTCAACGAATAGCATTCTCATCTGCATACTATATCAATGGCTGTACCATATGGAAAAGCCATACTTTATACAAGTCCTATATCATGGTATTATCTCATATCTCCAGCCACAAGTCCTAGTCACAGGGAAATCCAGTTAGAACCACTCAGGCAGCCGGCGGACTTCCTTTCCTTTCCTCCGCTATCTGGGCAGGCTGGAAGATTAGTCCGTCTGGTCGTCTCGGCCCTCTTCTGTTTTACTGTCTATTAGTTTTTATTAGGAATCCCCATTAGCTGCCGCCAAGGCAGCAGCTACTCTTCCAGGGGTCCAAACACACACCACAAAGCACCCACATTACATATAGAACAAAAGATAAAACCCTTGAACTATGTTTGTGATGAATGAGCTAAAGAGAAAACAGTACATCATATAACACTGTAGATGTGTTGTAGATGGAAATATTCTGTCTGTCCACAGGGAGGGCTTCCAATTGACCCGGCGCACAGTGAGTTAGCACCATTCAGCCTGTCCATCCACTATCAGCCCTGCCAGGGTATGTTTACTCCCAGTACAGTCTCACACTTAGAGAGAGTAAAGTGGAACTGAACAGAGCACTGCCTCTCCTCGCTAATATCTTTAATCAGCGAGAGAGGAATAATACATAAAAGTGGCTGTGCCGAAGCACAACGGTCCTGCTAGATTTATCCATCTGGCGTGCTAGATTTATCCATGTGGCACAATAGCTCTATGGTTAAGAGAGACAGATATTACACAGCCCCCTTATCTCACCGCAGAGTTGAAGGTTGGCTGTAAATCTGCTGGGCATTCTCTGACGGACCCCTGGGCCTGGCCTGGTTCGAAGTCTTGATGCCAAACAACTGCCTACGATATGGCTGGGGGCTGTGTGTCTGCGTCTTTACACGAGCTCTAAAAGGTTGGGCAGCGGCCGGCGGCTTAATGGCATCACACTGAGTGCATATTTGAAAAGCGGTGGCCGTTATCTTGATGTACTGCGTGGCCGCTGTGCTATGCGTTGTGCCTGGACTGGATGGAGAAATATGTTAGCGTTTTGCTGACATCTTGGCACTTTTGTAAAGGAGCCTGTCTTTCAGGGGACGGTAGGTATGTGTTAATACCCAGAGGCCCCCGGGGGCCCGTTATGAGCTCTACACTGTATCTGCCTGCAAGTCTAATGGTTCTCTCTCACACAGGGGGTTATGAGGTGGGGCTGTTTTCTTCCTCTCTTGTCTGTAAATGGGTTATCCCAAGGCAGCCGAGCACAGCCGTGTTTTAGTGTGGAGGGGGTCGGTGAGCGCTGGCCTGGCCTCGTAGCATTACTAGCTAGCAGGAAGTGGAACACATGTCCCTCTCCAACCCTCCGGAGCTCTCACATGAACTGAGCTTCTGGCAACAGTTGCTCTCTTTTCCCCCGGTCCTCTCTTCCTCCACCCCCCATCCCTCCTTCCTCCCCTCCCGATATAGTCAGGCGGCCTGCGAGGGGGGTCTTACACCCCTCTCGCTACAAGTTAGGCCATAATTACACCCCCCCCCCCCCTCATCCTCCTCCATCCATACCCTGCTACCGCGGAAGAAGAATTCCTCCCGTGTCTCTCAACTGCGCCGCGCCCCCTATCCAAACAAACAACCCCACCACGAGCACTGACCCCTACCAGAAGGCCTGGCCTCGTTGTTTTACCTCTGTTACCGCCATGTCATACCACGGCTCTAGTTGGAGTGCTCCTTTTTGTTTTTGTGTCCTCATCCTT